>NW_024882048.1:0-455113 GCF_019059575.1 Amphibalanus amphitrite
TACACCCACATCACTTTTGGTCAAGCTTCAGACAAAATCTGACTATCAAAAAATTTAAAATTATTAAAAGGGTTTATTTCAAGTATCAAATTAATGATAAAAATTATTCTTACATAAAAAATCCTTATGAAAAAAAAGATATTTTTGTTTTCGGTAAATGCTTCCAAATGAAGGAACAAAATGTTCAGAACTAGGCATTGTTACGTTTGTGAAACATACAAAATTTGAGGGGTGTGCATTGATTGAAATGCTAATAGGTGGGTTAAGCCCTATTCCCGTGTTTTTTTTTTTTTGTCGATCGCATGGTACCGTCGATTTCTCAGTTCTCTATGTACCGTGCTGTCGATTTTTCCTTGTGGAGGCTCATGTTGAGACTAATTAGATATATAACTACAGTTAATAAAGGAGAAATAGGTACGACTTTTAACATGGTGTCAGGGCTTGAAACTCAACTGGAATGGAATAGCGGATTTGTAGAACGAGCTGAGGCCCAGCACAAATCAGGAGTTTTTACACCCCAACAATCACTCCAGGCAAAGGTATTTCATTTCTTGTTCCGAAAAGAGTGCCTCGCTGATGAATGTGGTGCCTTGTAGAAGAATGCCAAGAAAACAGCCACCTGCCAGCTGTTGCAGAGGCTAAGCTCAGCCAATCAGCATGCAGTTGCTTTTAAAATGCGCAATATGATTGGTTAATGCCCTGGGTTAATGCTAAATAACCTTCTGCACCACCACTTTTCAGCAGTGTTCCATTTTTTGGAACTTTGGGTGGAAAATCACACATAATGGGTAAAATGTTTTCACCTCAAAATAAGAAACAGTGGCATTATTTCATTTTTGAAAAAAAATGTGTTATTCACTTCAACAGACAGGTTTCATATGACTTAACACTCCATAGTCCATGCATCCACATCCTTTTTTTTCAGATCCTGTCAAGATGCTGACATGAGATCCTGCTTTATCAATTTGCATCAAAAATGACATGGCACCCTTTTGCAAAAAAAAAAAAATTGTTGTACTCTTGGGTCTTACCTGTTTTTCTCATCCTTAGATTTTTCATCTTCAATCTTCATTGGCACAACCAACCAAAATCCAGTTTTAGAACACTGCTATTTAGCCTCTAGATTAAGTATAGATTATATACTACGGATATATAAATATACTCATAATATAACATACTCATATATAAAAAATCATTCTGTAAATATGAATTATTTCTTTTCCATTCATTTTAAAGGGACCCTCCCACCTTAACATTAGTTTTGAGTTGAGATAGCCAAGTTTGCGGCCAGGCTCAGAAACCACCATTTATCCTGGTCGCAACCCCCGCAGCCTTATGGTGTTCAATAAATTTCTTCCCCTTACTTGCAGGGTGGGACCAGCGTGGTCCCTATCTCTTAACCATTACGGGAGTCTGATGACGTCATCAGGCTTTCGAACATTCGTTAAATGTTTGACTAAAACGTTTTGTAGCACGCGGTGGTATATGCTGCTTTGCGCGCAACAAATGCCGCACTTTCAAATAAAGTCGCTAGGAACAGCGGAGATCCCAAAAAGTAAACAAAAGTAAAAGTCTAATATCTTGAAAACCGGTGAATATTTTTCGATGAAATTTGGTAGATATTCGTTTTTGCTCTTTCTGAACCGAGCGACATCACTTTCATGCCAATTCATTAACTTTTTTGAAGTTGGGAGGGTCCCTTTAAGCAAAAAATAATAATAATTTAACTACCTATAGCAAAAAAAACTACTTTAGGGAAAGTGGTATATCTCTTTTAACCCGCGCCCTGCTGGGGGGGGGGGTGTTTGAACACCCCCCCCCTTGTGGTTTTTCCCGCCGTTTTTGGTACACCTTATCATACATCAATTCTACACATGTTGTGAAAATTTTAGACCAAGGTCATTCAAGGTCAGGTCACCAGGTCACTCGAAGTGACCTCACCTCATAAAAAGTTTCAATGTCTGTCATAGCTACACCGAGTGACCGATCGCTTTGAAACTTTCAGCGATTGCTAAGAGCAATAGCATGTATAGTCGGTCAAATATGTATCTTTCCCGGCCGGCCCTCCCCAAGCTGGGCAGGTCGGTAACTTGGCTGAATCCGCCGGCCGCTGCGAGTACTACGGAGGGGAGGGGACAGGTTGTGCGGTTGCCGCGTCGGCCAATGAGCGCGGACCTGGCGAGCGGGCTGGGGCCACGGCGTGTTGACCTAATATGGTCAAAGCAGTGGCGGCGGAAGGTAATTTTGGATGGGGGTGCAAAGTTTTCTGAAGGGGCCCCTCTGGAAGTTTTGGGCCCCCTTCAGTTTTTTTTGGGGTGATTTTTATTGATTTATGAAAAACGAAGAGTTCGGAAAACTCTCCCCATACGCACAAGTTCTGTAAAAGGTTTAAAATTGCAGTGTACCTACCTGTCTCAAATAATGAAAGCATAAAGAAGCAAATGCAGCTAGTTTTTATCGGCTAATCTTTTAGTCTAGTCACCACCCGCAGCGTCTCAAACCACTTTTTCTGGATCCGCAGTGGACCATTGAGGGCTCTACGAGACCGTTCCAAGAAGACCGTGTTTAGAAGCCCCTTGGAAACCGACCACATAGAGACTCCTCCAGAGACCTACATGACTCCCCAGACTGAATGAGCCCTCCGATCAGGGTCGGTCCCTTGAAAGTTGCTGAAAGGTTTCAGAAGGCAGTATAGGCTCGAAAGTCTTTTGAGGGCTCTCAGAAACCGGCATCCGACCCCAAAAAAAGCCTGTATATGGAGGCCCTCCAAAGCCGGGATGGAGGCCACAGGAGCCGATGTTTAGCCTAAAGAGCTGGTATGGAGGACTGAATAGAGGAAAGGGGTCTCAGTGGGGCCTTCAGGGGCAAGCGTTTGAGCCCCAAAAGTATGTGTGGGGTCTTAGAGGCAGGTAGACCCCTGGGGTAGGTATGCACGGGGTCCCAGGAGCTCGCGTGTGAGCCCTAATATTCGGCTGGCGGCTACTAGAACCAGCATGGGGATTCTTAGAAGCCGCTTAGACCCACATTTCATGGGTCATGAGTCCCAAGAGTCGATGTAGGGGCCATAAAAGCCGGTGTAGGGCCCATGGCCCCATAAGTTCCGACATTGAGACTCTCAGAGGTCGGCGACGGGGCACCAAGAGCAGATAAAGTGCCTCAACAAGCCGACATGGGGCCTGAGAATCAGTGTGTAATTCCAGGAGCCTGCGTGAGCTCTCGGAGACCTTCGTATTTCGTAAGGTCCACAAAGGTCGTTGGATCCTCTGAATCTGAACTCTGCGGGACCCTCAGAGGCCAGCATGTCTCCTGGCACCTGCCTGCGTTGAGTTGAGACCCTCCGAGGCCGTCGTAGGGTTCTTCAGAGGCCAGCGTTGGCCCTTGAAACCTTCGTTAGGCCCTAGAAGCCGTCAAGAGGGCCCTCAGAGGTCAGCATGGCCCCTGGAGCCTGCCTGCGTCGAGGCCCTCAGAGGCCGTCGTGGGGCCCTCAGACGCCAGGCAGTGTGGGCCTTTGGAGCTTGCGTTGGGTCTTAGAGACCATCGTGAGGGCCCAGAGAGGTCGTCGTCAGGGCCCTCAGCCCCTCAGGGACCGTCCTGGGGTCCTCAGAAGTTGTTGTGAGGGCCTTTAGATGCCTTCGAGAGGATCATCAGAGGTCGTCATGAGGGTCCTTGGCCATATTGAGGGTCTTTATGGGCCGTCTGAAGCCAAATGGGCCCTCAGACTTGATTTGGGTCTAGGGCCGTCATAAGGGCCCTCAGAGACCGTCGTAGAGGCCCTCAGAGGCCAGTGGGGCCACTGGAGTCCTGTGGGACCCTCAGCGGTTGTCCTGAGGGCCCTTAGTGGTCGTTATAGGGCTCCAGGGGACAGAGTTCGTCGTGAGAGCCCTCAGAGATCATCGTAAGGGCCCTCAGAGGCCGTCATAGGGGCCCTCAGAGGCCAGCGTGGCCCCTGGAGTCTCTTTGGGGCCCTGGAGTCTCTGTGGGACCCTCAGCGGTCTTCATGAGGGCCCTTAGTGACCGTTATAGGGCCCCGGGGGACAAAGCCCTCAAGTGGGAGCCCTCAGAGATCGTCATAAAAGGGCCCTCTGAGGCCATCGTGGGGCCCTCAGATGCCGCGTGGAGCACCAAACGCGGCTCGGGACACTTCTAGCCGGTGTGGGGGCCCCAAAGACTAGCATGGGGCGTTCCTGACCATAATGGGACATCCCGGATGATTCCACATCAGTGTTCGTTTCCCGATCACTGGTTTTCAGGAGAAATGTATTGGATGGTGCGACGGGCCCCTTGTACGGATTTTGGGGGTGCAAAAAGATATGTTTGCACCCCCATGTTTTTCGATGGGGGTGCAGCTGCACCCCCTGCACCCCCTATTCCGCCGCCACTGGGTCAAAGGTTCATGCCCTGCGGGTATGGTCTGCGGCCAGCTGGCCCACTGATTGAGACACAGCACCGGGTCGCGGAAAGGTTTCGATAGGTATCTGAATTGGAGAGTGGAGACCGTTAGCTTGAACTTGAGTGTAGTCGCTCTAGGTTTGAGATGCCGTATCACTGCACCGTTTTTGAAAAGGGGAGAATTATTCAGTTGAGTGATGAGGGTAGAACGGTTGCAGAAATCTTTAGGAGGGTTGGTTTAGGAGGTTGTTTTAGGAGGGGGCGGTTTTACGCCCCCCCCCCCCCCCCCCCGTCTAACTCGACTCCTGAGCGTCGTAGAGACAAGCGGTAGGCGGCGTTCGAAAGAGCGATAAAAAACGTTTTTACTTCTGATACTTTTTCTTAAACAGCTTTTGATCCAGACAAGATAAAGGATCGATTCGAACGTCATCGTTCTTAGCTTGTCAAAGCGCATCGAAAGCTATATCATGTGACCTCGAAAGGTCAAGTTGAAAATTTGACCTAAGGTCAAGGTCATGACCTGACTGAAATAGGTCATGTTGCATATCATTCGATCCGCATTGATCAGACAAACATGATAAACGTCGAACGGAGTCTCTATTTCTATTCACTCAAAAGTTATTGCAGAAAACCCCCGCTGGTGACCTCAGGTGACCTCGGATGACCTAGCGACACCTTCCAAAGGTCACCGGTGACATCTTTCGGTAGAATGACCACCAGGGACCTGCAACACCATGATCCTGAATATATTGTGTGGATCGGGTGGCATTCAGATGAAGTTGAAATTTATCCCATTGACTTATAATGGGGAGGTTGTGAGATTGACCTGACCTCAGGTCATAGATAAAAAAAATCCGAGACATACATTTTGTGGATATTGTCACCCTTACTAACTCCTGAAAGTTTCATATCGATCGGTCAACAGTTGTAGCTTTGGTGCAAGTTCAAACTTTTTGTGACGTTAGGTCACTCAAGCCGACCTGTTGACCTGACCTTAAGTCATATAAGGTCAAAATTCGCACACAGTATGCGCAATAGATGGAAAAACAGGTATGCAAAATTTGGTGGCGCTGCACGCCGCCGTTTTTCGGCTATCTGCGAAAAACCTGGGGGGGGGCGCAAATCGCCCCCCCCCCCCCCCCCCGGCCCGGCGCTTTCAGTAGATATGGCTTAACGCTTTCCCGTTAATGCCAAAAAAAAAAATGAAAAAAGTTTTTGCTTTATCAAAAAATAACCGGTCATAATTCGATTAAATATTTCTCTTGCGCTAATCATCATATCACCAAGCATTCAATCGTATCAAGAGCAACCATCTTAATTTTTAGGTCAGCGACCCCTGTTGAAACACCAGATAATCCTTTGATAGCTCATAGCACTCAGTCTACAATTTACACGGCGCATGAAAGCACAGCCATCATTAGACCATCGCGCTGCCCTCACATTCGTTAGATTCCTAACGCATCCGCTTGCTCGCCTCTCCCGGCCAGACCCGCCGGAGCACCCGGCGGCGAGGCCGTCCAGTGCTGGTCTGCGGTCACTCTCCAGCCGGCCGCTGTGTAGCTCCGCCCCCCGCGCGTGACGTCACAGGGCCGCCAGAGCCGCCAGGGCAGCTGGGGTGTGGGCTCAGCCAACTATCGAATCCAGACCGTAGCGCCACTTGGCGGCCGGGAAAGATACATATTTGACCGACTATACAAAATGTATATCTCAGAATTTTGATATCGATGACCTAAGGTCAGGTCAATTTTGCGACCTCCCCATTATAAGTCAATGGGAGAAAATTGAAATGCGCCTCTTTTGGACGAAAGACATTATAAACACTCCCAAACACTGAATTACAAGTGGTTTAGACACACTGAACATGAAAATGGTGTCCGTGACCCCTGTTTATGCCCTGAGGTCATCTTAGGTCACGAATGGTATCGAACAGTTTTTCGTAAATAACTTTTGATAGAGCCATGCTAGAGCGATGAAAACGCCTTAGATGTGTTCAGCTCGACGATACGGATCGACTGATATGCAACATGACCCCTTCCGGTCAGGTCATGACCTTGACCTGAGGTCAAATTTTCAAGTTGACCTTTCAAGGTCAAGTTATAGTTCATTCGATGCGTCTTGACGAGAGGAACACGATGCCGGTAAAAGTAAGCTCGTACAAGGCTTGGGTCAAAAGTTATTGCAGAAAAACTGTTTCCGAAAAAATCGGCTATTTTTGCAGTTTTTGCCCCCTGCAGGCAAAACCGTTGACGTTAGGTCAAATCTGAGAGAATTACTCAGAAAGGGCACTAATAGGGCTATCGAATGCGCTTTTCCGCGGCGCTGTAGCTCTATTGGTTCCCGAGTTATGCGTTGGCTTCTTGGAAATTGTCTACATTCGACCTGGAAATCGGCGAAATTTTGCCTTCAATGACCTCTGGTGACCTGACCTTTGACCTGACCAAAAAATTGACCGAAGTAATTTCCTCATTATTTTTGACGCTCTTTCGAACGCCGCCTTCCGCGTATCGCTACGTGGCCCAGGAGCCGAGTTAGAAGGGGGGGGGGGTGTTCAAACACCCCCCCCCCCCAGCAGGGCGTGGAAATCCAGGACCCCCAGCCGGGCGCGGGTTAACATCAGAGGGCTGTTCACGGGCCCTGTGTGCGGCCGGACCGCACACAGCCTCGAAGCTCCGCCCACTTCGTCCCTACGTCAGCCTTTCGTCACCGCACACAGCGATCGCTGTGGCCGGTCGGGACTGGCCACAGCGGACCGTCCACCGCACGCAGCCGTGACGTCAGAACCGCCTACCCATCCCCTACCCCCACGCCTGCTGGACGCACCGCACACACCGCACGCAGCAGTGTGCGGTGCCCGTGAACACCCCTCAGGGAACATGCGTGTCTCTAACTTGATTAGGTACAATTAATCCTCATCTCATCTCATCACTGAAGCTCTGACCTTACATACTTAGAAGAAGGAACCTCAAACCTGCTGACTCCAGTACTCTGACTGAGAGGTGCATTGAGCCCAGGCATTATTTGTCTTTCATCTTTCAGACTGAACGATGAAACCAAGAACAAAGTTCATTGACAAGCTGTTTGTTTACATGAAAGGAGGAGCAGGTGGAAATGGTCTGCCAAAGCTGAACGGAATCGGCGGGAAGGGTGGCGATGTTTGGATCACCGCAAAAGAGAGTGGGTGACCGATGAACTTCTTGACTATTCACGTTTGTCTTGACAATTGTGCCTTGCTTATTACATAAATTGTACATTATACATACCTTCATACTTTCTTTTTCACAGTTTGACAAATTAAAATCACCTACTTTTGTGATGTTGTTTGACTATTGTACAAAGTACACTTACAGTATAGCAGCAACGTCAGCTGTTTTAATTTTTACCGTCGACAGATCAGACGCTGCGGAAGCTCAAGCTACAGAACCCGTCACAGCGGTTTACGGCCGGAGTGGGCGAGCACAGCCGAAAGTTCCGGATCCAGGGCGAGCCGGGCGAGGACCGGGTCATCCACGTGCCGCCGGGCGTGCAGGTGTCCGCCGCAGACGGCACCGTCATCGGTGGGTTTCGGGATGAGCCCACAGCGCCGCGAACGGGCCACGCGTTCCTGTCAGCAGTAGTCTCTCGTACTCATATCAACGCTGTTATAATGATCTCAGTTATCACATGTCTTTGGTTTGGGTCAGGCTGTATCGTAGCGAGCAGCGAGACGCGACATAAGCACCTTCAGTCAAGAATGGATCATGTGTCAGTGCATGGCTTAAATTTGTGTGTATGTTTTTAGTTGGATTTAGTCGGAGCAACAGCAGAAACCAATGAACATTTGAAATCATTCACAGGTAGTTATCCAAACATTGTGCGATGGGACGCTGTCAACCCTTACCGTCTAACTCCGCGCTCTCAGGTGACTGTAACGTGGCCGGTGACCGGGTGCTGGGGGCGCGCGGCGGTGACGGCGGCGGCCCGCACACGGGCTACATCGGCCGGCCGGGCACCGCCCGACAGCTCTACCTTACGCTGAAACTGATCGCTGACGTAGGCCTGGTGGGGTTCCCGAACGCCGGCAAATCGACCCTGCTGAGGGCGGTGTCCCGCGCCCGGCCCAAGGTGGCCAGCTACCCCTGTGAGTCCGCTGGTGGTGGTATGGTAAATGGTTGGCTGGGCCGGGGATAGCCAGTGGCCAGTGGCTAGTTCGGCGACAATAAACTGCGTCGCGGATAAAAAGCAGCTTGCACGTTTCATCATTATGAATTGGGCATCGAATATTGATCATGATGTATGTAATGATTGTAGGTTCGTTACTCAATAATTAATGAGGTTTTATTGGTGATATAAATGCCTCTTTTTGTGGTATGGCTTCGACTTAAAAAGTTCATAGCTTTCGAAATAAAAAGGCATATTTAGCCCTCAAGTGAGTTCTGCCCCTCCCGGAATTTTATCCCTGACACCGTTCATACCCGTTCGATTTCAGTCACCACCATGTCGCCAGAGATCGGCATTATTCACTACAGCGACATGCGTCAGATCTCTGTGGCCGACCTGCCCGGACTGATTGAGGGCGCCAGCAGGAACATCGGACTGGGACACAGCTTCCTACGGTACGGCGGCTGGTGCCTTTATCGGGGTTAGGGAGGGACGGAATAACCTTTTTTACGATGACAAGAGCAAAATAACGAGGATTGATTGATTGATTGTTTTCGCTGTCTTCAGAAACATTTGATATTTCACATTTGGTCGTGTAGTTTTCAAAACTGCGCCAACCCAAACATTTTATTTTCGATTCTGTTATACATTTGTTTGTTAAATTTGTTATACGATTTTGTAGTATACCGTCGTATAAGGAGTTTCGTGTGTTTATTGCTTTCTTGTCGGTCAATGGTCATTAAGGGTTCATTTATGCATAACGGACCGATGTTGTCGTTCCATTGCCGAACATATCCCGCCACTTGTCGCCTTGTTTCGCAGACATGTGGAGCGGACCCAGCTGCTGCTGTTTGTCGTCGACGTCAACGGCTTCCAGCTCAGTCCGGACAGGGTCAAACGGTCCGCCTTCGAGACCATCGCCATCCTCAATCGGGTACGAGAAACAAACTAGTTGACATCCATTTACTTGTTTCTACCGATCTGCTGTAGATTGAGGGACCGATAAAAGATAATTCGTAGACATAAGTGGTATTTTTATTTGACTGGCTAGTGAATGGAATGGTGAATGCTCATTGCTCACATGCCTCTGCATTTCCGACCACAGGAGATTGAGCTGTACAAGCCGGAGCTGCTGGACAAGCCGGCCATGCTGGTGGTGAACAAGATGGACTCGCCGGCGGCGGCAGAGACCTGGCCCGAGCTGAAGCGGCGCCTGGCTGAGGGACTGGAGGCGTCGGCCGCTCAGCTGCCGGCGGACCTCCGGCCCCGGCGGCCGGTCCAGTTCGATCACGTAGTGCCCATCTCGGCGCGCTGCGACCCCGAGTCCGTGGAGCGGGTCAAGGCCAAGGTGCGCGCCTGTCTGGACATTCACGCGGCGCCGCCTCCTGACCTGGAGGAGGTGCACCGGCGCATGCGCACTGGTGGTGTGGTGGCCCTCCATAACCGGACAGTGGACATGGAGCATGATAGAGGGCACCGCCGACGACAGCCGCGGAAACTACCGCAGCTGGCGTGATTTTGTCAGTTAGCTGAGATGAGAGCTGTGTCGTATGTGGGCTGTTTTGTTTGGCGTGTCTGCTATGCATGAAGTTTTGATGATGACCTTATGAACAGTGAATAACATCGTGCTATACACAGATGCATACCGCAGGTTGTTTTGCAAGCCCAGACCCATTCCCTCCGACGGGCAATACCGGGCGTCTGGAGAATATTGTCGAAGTTCAGTGTAGTCTGTCTTGGATTCCAACACTCTGCAGTACTATGGGGCAGACGGGCATTTTAATCATCGCCAGGATCTAGATAAGTGTATAAAGCTATTCAAGAAAGCATCGTTAGACGTTGAACGTGCCCAAAGCTGTGCCTTAACTAATTCTTTTGATCCCTTCGGTGTCAAACCAATGACGATGGCCTCGGCAACAAAGGGACGGAGCACGAAGGCTGATAAAAACATGAAATCTACTGGACATGAATATTTATCTGTATTCCTAGAAACACTTGTCACAAAACTGCTGAAGATAACACAGCATTGGGTAATGGGTATCATATGGGCGACAGCTTGGAGATAGGTCGACAACTCGACACAGGAGGACCAGCCATTGTAGTTGGACATATCTTTCCACGCATTGTGAAAGGTGTGATGTTGAAAACCAATCAAAAACAGTAGTCTGAGGGCGTTATTGTCCCTATTTCCCCTTATCCTGTCCCCAACACCCCTTTCCAGTCCCCAAAGAATGAATGAAAAACCCAAAGTACATATATTATAATTTGATAGCTGTATACCTGGGAGGAATGTGTTCCAAACTCTAGTAGCGACTAGTGTTTGTCGTCTCAACCTTTAAACTAGAAATATTGAAAATTACGTTTACATCTTCCAACTTTTAATCAATAGCCAATCATTAAGAATTTATATTTCAAATTGTATGCACTTTTGTGTTGAATACCGTAAAAACAGCATAAATAAAATATGTTTCTAGTATAAATACCGACGTCACCAAAAACGTGGATGCCACTGAGCTGCCAGTTGCGGGAAATCTTGCGCAGCCGCCACGCTGACGCAACTTGGTTTTGTTTTGGCTGGATTCTCTGCCGGTATTCTGTGTGCTTCTTGACTTATTTCAGAAAGTTAGGTCACAGAATAACAGTTAAAATGCCTGCCGCCAATACGGGTGCGAAGTTCAGTAACGAAGAAGAGCTTCTTCTGCAGGACTTCAGCCGTAATGTTTCGACCAAGTCATCAGCCCTCTTCTATGGAAATGCATTTATTGTTTCTGCTATTCCTATCTGTAAGTTCTATTGTATTTGATCCATTTTTGTCACCAGAATACCTACTAATTATTTTTCCCATGTTTTATTGATCATGATTAAATTTGTCTTCCATGTTGTCTAAATCTGGATTCTCGTAATTTTTATTAATTTCAGTTGGGCAAACTAGACTTTTGGAATCAAAATATGGAGGCATCAATAATTTGATTCTGGTGGGAGGAGCCATGACCAAATATGGGCATGGAATCAATTTTTTGATTCATTTAGGTACACTTTTGACTTCAAATTAATCATTACGGTTGAAAAAAGGCCCATGACGGTGAGATTTTTCTTTTAAAAGGTAGAAAAATGTGGTAGGTTTGCAAAAAGTGTTACCTCAAAGCTAAGAAATTGTCCCTTTGGCCTTATGAATGGGAAAAAGACAGAGCCACTGTCCATCACGTAAAAGCTGTTTTGAGGAAATCACACTGTATGTTATTTTTGTATCATGAATCACATACTAACCAATCAGTATTTGTGTAAAATGGCAAAATGAAATTTTTAAACCTGTAATGATCATTGTTGTAGTGCTTTTATATTATTTATATGGTTTTTACCTGTTGCTTCAGTTTTTGTATTCTTGACATTTAAAAATTGTGAATTGTTATCAAATGTACTGAAGGTAAAGTACAACAATGCTATAGGTATCAGTTGTGGTGCTGATGATACCACTAAATGAGAATAATAGCAAGATAAATGCTGTATTCTTGCAAGTCATTGTTGCCTATCTGTTAACATTACCTGTGAATCAAAATAATGATTAGCCAGCTGATGGGGAATCAATATTATGATTATCTGTTTAAAGTGAATCAATTCCTTGATTGCCTTTCACTACCTATAGAATTCAAATTGTTATGATAGGAGCAATATTATTTTGCTTAGGAGATAGTTCAAGCATTTCTGTTCAAGATCAGGCATGCTCCTTCTTGAAACACTCTCTTATTTTTATGTGATTGGTAAGTTAGAAATGGTCTGCATTAATGCCCAAAAGGAATCAATCTTTTGATGCCTCCATATTTTGATTCCAAAGGTCTAGTTTGCCCAACTGATTTCCGGCTGGGTAGTTGCCTAGCCTGCACTTGCTGTCTTTATTTAAATACACATTGTAATCTTAACATCATTCAAGTAAAAAATGTGGCTCATCATCAAGAGTATTTAGCATGGTTAGCATCAAAATCAGTTTTGTTCTGTCATTATATTGATGAGTGATATGAAATCAAAGGTAGGCAGCTGGTGGCTAAATCAGTGTTTTTTTTTTGTTACTGCTTAAAGAGTTTTTTATCAGTTTTTTTCAGTTTGGGAAATGCTGTTTTAACAAGTTTTCTGTAAAAGTAACAGATTTATCAATGATATGGGATGTCAGAATCAATTGGTTTTGACTTCATTCATTCATATCATGCATCTTTGGTAGGTAGGTTCCTACCCTGCCTGGCCAGGAAGGCAGGGTAGGCAAGGATCTCCTACCTATTGCAAGGATCTCAGACTTGGCTTCTGTTCAGATGTACAATTGGGTCCAGCTGAATAGTTTGGTAGTTCCATTGTTAGTAGCACTAGTCCGATTAGATGTGTCATTGCACTATTTAGCAATGGTTAGGACTTGGAACAATATCCAGGGTAATAAAGTATCCACCTGACACATCAATCCTCATCCTCATTGTGCTCACCTTGGTGGGCTGTGCCTAGAGGACATCTGCTGACCATGTGTTTGTCCTGTTTCACAGGGCTGTACTGGAGGATCCACATGATGGACCTCTACTCCTCCATCCCCATCTTCCTCATCATCACACTGGCCTCAACCTACCTGGTGGCCATGGCATACAAAAACACCAAGTTCATCTTGAAGCATAAGGTATGCATTGGCTGATCTTGCCAAGTGGACTTTAAATGTATTTCTCTGACTGTTGATGTCTTACTGATAATAAAGACCTTGGGGCCTGGCATCTAAATTCTGGCATGTGGGGACTTGTTTTTTCTTGAGGTGGTTTGAATGCAAAGAAAAGCATTTATTTTATTTCATTTGGTTTGAATGCAAATAAAAACATTATTTTATTTCATTTTTCTTTGCATCAGTATTTTAGTTTGTGACATTGTGTTACGGATTAGACAATGATTGGGCATTTACCTTGTGCTGTAACTAATTCTGCCTTGTGTTTAGAAAGTTGCCTTAGTATTTTCCAATGTATCTGTAGTCTGAGATGTGTCATTTATGGAACTCATTGCCGCTAGCGGAGACTACCGGTGTGGCGCCGCTGACCGCTGCCGTCCCCGGTGCTCCGCAGATCGCCGTGAAACGCGAGGAGGCCGTCACTCGGGAGATGCAGAAGAAGCTGGCCGAGGACAAGAAGATGAGCAAGAAGGAGAAGGACGAGCGCACGCTGTGGAAGAAGAACGAGGTGGCCGACTACGAGGCCACCACCTTCTCAATCTTCTACAACAACGCCCTCTTCCTGGCCATCGTCATCGTGGCCTCGTTCTACGTGCTGCGCTCGTTCGCGCCCACCTTTAACTATGTGCTCTCGGTGGGCTCGGGGGCCGGCCTGCTATGGCTGTTCTCCACGGGCACCAAGTAGGCGGCCGGTACTCTGGCGGGCCGCTCGGCCGGCCGTAACGGGTGGGGAGGGAAGGTGGCGCCAGTGTGCCGAGAGCTGGCGCGGCGGAGCGCGGATGAGCTCTGCGCGCTCATTGACTGTGTGTTATGTCACCCAGATGACTATTCCGTTCGTTTTTATTTCCGGGAGATTGTGGGAAGGTAATAAACTGTACCTATTTATACGTCAAGCGTTTAGCACACACATTCCTTCGAATATTCAGATTTATTTGCTCTACGTGCGATGAAGAATTTCGCCGTTCAGCAGTATACCCTTCAGTCCTATCGTTTTTTTTTTTGTTTTTTTTTTTTGCAACGTATCCCGCGGGCTCCAGCGGATGTATGTCACTAAACAGAAGGTGAAGGCCGGGCTCACTGTTCAGTCGATATAAGATGCTAGCAACATCGCGAAACGCTTGGCACTTTAAACTGCGCTCCATGTGGTTTTTGTCTCTAGTTATTGCATTGTGATTGGTTGATGGGGCAAGTTACACCACAATGGGGCTACAACACGCGTACCTTTTCTGTTAGCGTCACCTATGTGTAGTTCTAAAAAGCTAAAGAAAGCTCCATATTTAGCGTAGATGGCAGTCGGAGCTGAGCTGAGGCGATACTGGACTTAAGCGATGAGTCGACCACCGTCCACCCGGAATCCCGGGGACAGTACAACTGGCTATAGATTTACGGGCTAATGGGCTGATTGACCTTAATCACCTTATTGAAATTGGTATGCATGGTTTACAAGCTTAGAGCCTAGACTGTTGCAAGGCTGTGTGGTGGACACTAAGGAGCCGTTAGTCCGAAATGGACGTGCCATGCACTTTTTCACACATTTTTTTCTCGCTGTAGGCTTAAACCCGATCACTCCGTCCCGCTGGTGTAGCTGTGGCGAGTATTTTAATTCTTATGGAGGTTAGGTCACTTGACGTGACCTTGTGACCTGGCCTTGAATGACCTGGATCTGAAAGTTTCACAACACGTGCAGAAAAGTTGTATCGTGGGGTGTGTTCACGATGGTAGCTAGGCTATATGTATACTCGTATAATTGCTCCACGACCCAGCCAGGTTATCCACCCGACGCAGAGCGGCCTAGGAGGGCGCTTCTCGGGCGTTCGGCAGCCCCGAATTCCCTGCTGATGCCATAAACATCTGTAAGGTAAACCTGGCCGAACACAGCATGTGGCAACGGTGCCTGCCAAAGGTGCGTGAGATAGGTGGGACTGGTGTCAACGGACAGTATGTATTCCCCATAACAAACTCGAGTAACTGACCGGCGCTGTCCGGCGTACCAATGTTTTCGATGGAGCACTCAGTGCGGCGGGTGCTTCCGGCGACCTTCAGCCGAACTGTCAAAAACACCGCCGGTCGGCGACGTCCAGGTGTCGCAGGTGACGTCACTGGCCGCCGTCCGACAGGTGGAATAATTCGGGACTCGGAATATAACTGAGCGGACTGGTGATAATCCCTCAGCAGTCTGTAGAAATGCCCGCTAACGATGGCGGAGTACGTACCTAAATCGTTATTCAGTCGAACTGACTTACCGTGAATGCCTGCAGCCCTGAGCCGTCTGTCTCTATAGCCTGAGGGATAATTCAGCAGGCTAAGCTAAGTAACTTGTCGTGAATCTTCACACGAACAATAATTCCATTAGTTGTGACCCCTCCCACACCATCAAACGTGACCTCTGACCCGGCCGGAGGCGGTGTCGGGTAGGGAGTCGCACACCTCCCCCGTCAGCTGGGTCTAGCAGCCAGCCCGGCGGACCGGCCCCGCACCTGGCAGGCCGTGGAGTCCGGCCGGCCGGTCGGCCAGTCCGACCCAAAGCGCCGTGTGGTGAGGTGCCGCGATATGTGGTACAGAGAGGAAACCCGACGGGGCGGGTCACGGTGGTGGTGAGGGAGGAGTGAGGGAGGAGCAGGGGAAGAGGTGGTTGGTGAAGTTCAAGAAGTGAAGACTAGCAGAAACATGAGGACGTTTCCGGTGAGTATTATTCGTGACCGTATAAAGTTAAGCTCTCTGGTGCTATATAACAATAAAGAAGTAAGAACGTAGGTAATTTTTACATTTTAGACGTTCATCTTTTTTTGCCCATTCATGCGATATCTTTAGGAACGTTATTCCTTCTTGGATAACTCGTATGATGCCTTATTTTGAAACGGTGCTTGTTATTGCAGATTTAACTTTTCAGTCATAGATGACGGTTCGTTTTCGTTCGTTTTTGTTCATTAGCTCTCGATCAATATGAGTCATAGAGTTAGAAATGCACTATACGCTCGTTGTACGAAAACGAAAATGTTCGTAAATTGCTGTTTCAAATGACATGCAATACGAGGTCTTACGGCCTGGCCTGAGTTGAGCTCATCTGCTCCTAACTTTTCGAGGCGAAGGTCATCATTCACTTCCCGAGCATTCGCATCTGAAATCACATCAAGATTCAACTAATTAAGCTTTTGTATCTATTAAATCGACTAACGTTATTATACGTACCACATGTTGCGCCTTTTCGTGCAGATTTGCCTCGTCAGTACGTCATAACACGATTGAAATCCAAAATATACGGATCAGCGATCAAATAGAGACTTACGTGTGGGGATTTAATTAAACGGCGACGTTACGTTTGGTCGGTTAATGCGTTTTTCCAAAGGACAGATAAAAATGATTTGTCCTTCAAGACGTTAATTGAACATCTTTTAATCATTCCTCGAAAAAGTCGAAAATCTGCAATTCGATGAAGTATTTACACAAAAGTTTAAGGGGAAATTAATTTTCATTTAATAAGCAAGAAGCTGTTTTGTTGTAAGATGGACAATCGTTTATATATCTAACGGTACATGCCTGGGCCCCAATAAGAAAAGTTGACGTTGCGTGCGAACGTTTAAAATTGAATGTTGCGGTGCGGCTTCCCGAGCTAACGCACTTCGCAGTGAGGTGCGCACTCTAATCCGGCGAGGAACGCTGATATAAGCCCGTGTCGTGTTTGAGTGGTTGTTATTACCCGTTCTGAGGTGTCCAGGCGGAGGGATTGCTTGTCATTTGTAGGTAAAAAACGCTAGGTAAAATGGCGGAACACACATATAGTGGAAAACACCGTACGAGTGTCAAGCAGCAAGGGGCTCCCAGATTCAGCAATTTTATTTTAAACGGACATGCTTCCTCATTGCTTTGAAACTTCAAAGACTTGGTACGCTTTATTTTGGGGCCGGTACGGCTGGAGGTATCTGCATTCTATAATTAATAAGTTGTTTATCGACTAACCTTTTTATATTTCTATAGCGTTTTTATTGAAAAGGTTAAACAGGCCATCTCAACAGTTAATTATTCTTTTCAATTTGAGCAATGTTTGGTCGTTGCATCATAAAGCTGGTCACATTTGACCGATAATGCTTGAGCGTTCTAATGTTTTCGATTTATAGCATAATACGTCGAATAGTCCTATACAGTATACACCAAAGCCTGGCCACCACATGCTCCGCTAGAATCATCTCATTCTCATAGAAACACAGTGTTTTATCATAATGGATTCCGGAGCGGACGAGTGCTCGTCAGTGAGTTGATGGTGGGCCTACAGCTCCATTACTGGCCCGGGGAGCGCTCTGTGTCGGCACTGGTCTGTTGAATATGCAGCCGCTCCCGCCAGCCTGCCGGCTGACAGCAGGCTCCCAGTGGGAACATGACTGCCCTCGCTCAGCAGTGGGAACCTCACCGTGGGGTGTCGACGCAGCAGGCGCACTTCGAGGGGCCAATGTGCCGCCACGAGCCCGTATTCATGCTAACGATTAGCCCTGACGCAATTGGAGCATTGCGAGTCGAAAGTCAGAGCAACGGAACCGTTTAAAGCTGGCGGTACACGACACAAAATCTCAGGTTTTCCTGCTGTTGGTGATTATTGCTCTTATCACTGATTTGAACCGCACTGATAATGCAGAATGGCTCATTTGCAGCCATTTGTTTTTAATATTAGCTGAAGCTTTGCTTCCTCGAGGCTATTTTATCGCTTAACCCTCGCCCATGTAGGGGGGGGATTGGTGCAACCCCCCCCCCCTGAGGTTTTTCGGAAATAGTGCAAAAACGGCGGCGCGCAGCGCCGCCAAATTTTGGGTACCTTATGGGGCAAACCTTGCGCATCTTTTGATAAAAAAAAATTTGACCGGGTCATGTCAGGTCACGGAGTTATGACGTCACAAAGGGAACAGCCTCCGGCCGGATTTTCACAAACTGAGTGCCAACGCCCGAGGTTTCCTGCCGGTGGTACGGAGATCGGTTGATGGATCGTGATGAAACTTCCCATGCATGTTGGGGCAAGTATTGGCTATCATATGGTATAAGAAACTTGACCGGGTCAGGTCAGGTCACGGAGCTATGACGTCACAAGAGGAACAGCGTCCGGTACTATTTTTGAAAAGCGCCCGAACCACTATTTTGCTAATTCTTGTCACCTCAATGGGAATATGCAGCAATATTAGCTTCTATAGGGAGCAAATGGACCTCCCAAATCCAAAAATACAATCAGATTTCAAAAATTTAAATTTTGATTTTTCGAATTTCTGCCGCCGACTGTGACCTTGCCGACTTCCGGCGCTCCCAACGCGCCATTTTTAGAGCTAGGGAAACGAAATACATACCAAACGATAGAGAATTGATCAAGGAACACGATAGTGAAGGTTTCAAGTCGATATCTCCCACCGTTTTGCCGCAATCGCCGCCGAAAGTTGAAAAAGGTCTATTTTTCCGAAAATTTGACCTTTGACCGGTCAAAAGTAGGTCAAATGTTGACCTAGGACCAAAAAATATACCACCAATCGCGAGATCTCGGCGAGAGCAATCCGTTGGTTTTTTCCGCTAAGCTCTACCCCAGCCAGCAATTCGCTTGGGCTGAACTGTGGCAAACGTCGGGCAGCTTGGGCTTAGCTTGGGTTTGCCCAATTTGATAAAAACCAATGCATTTTTTACTAGGGCTGAGCTGGGGCATGCCGCAGCTATACCCACGTGCGGATAGCAGTAGCTCAGCCCGACATCTGCCCGCGCATCCAAAACAGGCTTAACTTGGGCGGAGCGCGGGCTGATCAAGCTGGCTGTGTCCTTCGGCTAACTGGAGTAAAGTCGGAGCTTAGCCATACTTGTTCGGCTGTTCGCGCATGCGCAGTTCTGCGCCAATCATGTGCAGCGTTTGTGACAGTCTGTGCGCTGTGCGACGAAACGACACACCGGTGTTGGGGCATTTGGTGGTTGATGTTTGGGCAATGGGCGCGTGTGACAGCGCGAAGAAGGGATAGTGCTCACTGCTCTTATCAAGTGGACTAGCATGGAGTTTTACGGTAGGTAAGTGTATTGAATGGTGCGCTTGATGGTATGTAAACGTCATGATTTTGACTGAGTTTCACGCCATCAAACATGAAACTGAATAGCTGTTCAGCCTGGCGATTTATACCCTCGCTCAGAAAAGCCGCATTCCCTGCCTTTATATCTTTGTGAAATTCCAGCACTTCTGAACCAGGAAAATGAAATACAAAACACAATTATTTATCTACTTATCACCGAGTACGCTCATTCTCTGTCCGCGTCGAAAATCGAATGATCATTTTATACGGATCAATGAGAAGTGCTTTTACAGTATTAATGCAACAATAAGTTATTTTCAAGCAAACATGCAATGTAAATTAAACCAATTAATCTCTTTTTCAGGTATGTACCATTAGAGCAAATGGTTAAAAAAAATGGAAAAGTTATACAAACCAGGATCGGGTGGACGCCGCAGTCGCCCTCGCCAAGTGGTTTAGCGGAAACTGCCTGCTTATAATTAAGTAGGTATACCTACATATACGGAAACTGCGCCGAAAGCTGGCCGACCACCTACTGCAGATGTGTGTGTGTGGAGGAGCCAGACGCCTCCAAAGCTCCCATTCACCAGAAAGAAGTTCCTTATAAACGATTGTTTGCTAATTGCTTTATGTCTTATGAGCGATTACTTGCTGTCCTTACTTTATGCTTTCGGTTGAGTGTTCAACCAAGTATTATGAACGGGGAGGGAGGCTAGCGGGCCTTTGATTGTTTTATATAATTTTGATGGCGCTTTTTCATGACTCATGCCATATTATTGCTGCAGTTTGCAGTCCACTGTTTCATGTATTTGTGTTTCATTTGAGAGTCTGCAGTCGCTTGAAATATACATTCAATCAAAGTCAATCACTACTTTCCTTTCGCAATGCTCGATGACCGGTTAACAGAGCATATGAGTGACCGTAACAATTTTAAATATGCATTGAAACCGCACAACCTGCTGAAAGTGCATTGGCTGCTCCTTGCTACTTGATCCAGTGTGAAGCAAAAGCAAGATGAAGTCAAGTCGAGACTTGAGAAAACAGGAGCCGTCACTCGAGCTGAACCCGAGCAAAGCCACAGCAGTTTGCAATGTATAAACCCCATTCACTTCTATGGCTTAAGTCGGGATAGACAGGGCACACAGAGTGGGCTTGCCGGAGCTCAGCCCGCTCGGGCCCAGAGTAACCTCCATTATATAAATGGATTCACTGCTCGGGCTTAAATCGGGCTAACGCCAATCGTCGCTCAACTAGGGCTAAACTACGGCTGTCCGGAGCTCGCAGAGCGGGCATACCTCCGGCAGAGCATGGGCTTTAGTCGGCGTTTTTGTGTCATACGCCGACTTTAGCCCAAGCCCTAGCCGACTTTAGCCCGACTAAAAATGTCGGGCAATCCGCACTTGAGCCTGCTTGGGCCCGGAGCAAAATTGCTGGCTGGGACGACGCTCCGTTTTCAAACGCCAAGGGGGGGGGGTCGCACCAACCCCCCCCCCCCTGCATGGGCGAAGGTGGCAGATCGCCGTTTACGGGCGAGGGTTAAAGGGACCCTCCCACCTGAACATTAGATTTGAGTTGAGATAGCCAAAATGGGGTCCCTGGCTCACAATTACCGGTTTCGGCACTCACAACATCGAGAAATGCCTTAACTCGAAAATATTGAACTTCAAAATTGCAGCATTTTGATTCAGAGGGGCTAATGCAAAGGAATACCCCTCTGAATGTGTGACGTCAGCGCAGATATCTAACGATTTTTAAATGTTTGACTAAAACGTTTTGTAACACGCGGTGGTAGGTATATGCTGCTTTGCGCGCAACAAATGCCGCACTTTCAAATAAAGTCGCTATAGGAACAGCGGAGATCCCAAAAAGTAAACAAAAGTAAGAGTCTAATATCTTGAAAACCGGTGAATATTTTTCGATGAAATTTGGTAGATATTCGTTTTTGCTCTTTCTGAACCGAGCGACATCACTTTCATGCCAATTCATTAACTTTTTTGAAGGCGGGAGGGTCCCTTTAAAGGGACCCTCCCACCTTAACATTAGATTTGAGGCCAAAATGGGGTCCCTGGCTCACAATTACCGGTTTCGGCACTCACAACATCGAGAAATGCCTTAAATCGGAAATATTGAATTTCAAAATTGCAGCATTTTGATTCAGAGGGGCTAATGCATAGGAATACCCCTCTGAATGTGTGACGTCAACGCAGATATCTAACGATTTTTAAATGTTTAACTAAAACGTTTTGTAGCACGCGGTGGTATATGCCGCTTTGCGCGCAACAAGTGCCGCACTTTCAGCTGCCAAACTATTGCTTCCAAATAAAGTCGCTAGGAAGAGCGGAGATCCCAAAAAGTAAACAAAAGTAAAAGTCTAATATCTTGAAAACCGGTGAATATTTTTCGGTGAAATTTGGTAGATATTCGTTTTCGCTCTTTCTGAACCGAGCGACATCACTTTCATGCCAATTCATAAACTTTTTTGAAGGTGGGAGGGTCCCTTTAACGAAAGGCAGTATACACCTACCTTATTCTCTCTCGCTGATCGAGAATCCCAACGAAACAATAATGGCATTCACTGAAACGTTAATCAACAACATACCTACTTTGTGTCTCCACAGATAGACGGATAGACGTTTCTCGAGAAGACGTTTTTGAATAGAGGTTCACGTGTTTTGGGCCAAGACCTATCCGAGTGGCGGTAAAAAGTAAAGGAAGCACCTAACATATGGACATTCCTGGCCGAAAACAAGTGACCAAAGAGACACGTACCCAAATTAACTTGTTAAACCGGGAGTTAAAATGACATAAGTACCTAGAAATTGTTAATTTAAACGGCCTCCATATTAAACGGTTAATGTTTGATGTCATCACTAAGGCAACACGATTTGTTTATTTGCCCGGTCGAACCACGGTGACTACAAATAGGTAGAACTGACTCGGGGCACAACCCCATTCTTGATAATGCTGGTATACGTGTCAATGTGTTACCAAACACTTACAGGTGTGAGTTAAAATCTCTCACAAATACCTATTAGTAATTAGAAGAAGGATCTTTCTCTATCTGTCCGCGGAGGCAGAAAGCAAGCTCAATGACAAGCTCGTAAAACATACGTACAGCATTAAAACCCGAGCCACCGCCGTTGACGGTACAAAGGAAAGGAGAAAGCACATGTCTTTCATATAAATAATACCCTCGGCAGTGGGGTGATGCGTACCTCGGACAGAGGAGTACCGTGAGATGGCGATTGGTGATCGTCATTCGTGAGAAAAGCGCCACCAGCGTGATCCACTGCTTATCTGGACTGTTTCGTTCGCAGTTTCTCCTTGGCTGACTGCTGAGCGGTTTCGATTGGATGAATCGGGGATGGACGTCATTGGGATTATAAGTTGCGTCACCTTTTCACGTCTTTTTGGAATTGAAGAAAAGCCGCTTTCCAACCAAAACGTTCACGAGATATAACTAGATGTGTTTAGATATTTTTGAGTAAAAAAAAATAAATTAAGTTTTTGATGCCTAAACTGATAAGCACCAGCGCATTGGTATTTCAGACCGTCCTAAAAATGAGCAGTGAGCAGCGTTCCAAAACAAGACCGCCTCCTTGCGAACATTTCCAATGATAGCTGAAGTTGTTTGAGTCAGGAGTCTAAAATGCTTGACATTTACCAATTTAGCAAGAGGGGTGAATGGCGAGCTGCAAGTTGGCATGCATCCGAACGTTATGTAACGGTGCACAATATGGAAGCTGCTCTTTGTCTGCATGAATCAACCTTACCACGCGGATGTAGCGTCACTTAACCAGATTCGTCTCGACATTTAGCCGATCACTATAGACCGTTGTGTTTAGACAATACCCGACCTCGGCGGCATTTCGCAAGTGTTGATTAAGCCACAGCGTGCACTGGGCGCCGATGATTAATTGTGATTTAAACGTCTCTGGGGGCGAGGCGTGATGATTTCCACAGACAATTTACATTAATCTTCCCGGCGAATACCCGTATTGGACGGGCGGCGATAATTGAAGGCACGGCGGCGGCACTGTACCCTCCCCGAACCATTACCTTCCGGCAACAGTCAATTAGGCAGCTGCCAAACGTACAGCGCCGAGTCTTTGTGAGTCCACCTCCATAATTCATGTTCTAAAATGGCGAGGTTTCTTTGAAGCCCAAGTAACGTAACTTGGAATGCATTTGGTACGAGACCAAATGCGAACGCTGAACAGCCTACCGAGGGCAGTGGGAGATGTTGAGGAGTGCAGTAAAAGCTGCAGGTGGCTGCATATTTTAGCCTAAATATGAAATAATCGCGGAAAACTGCACCTAAGTCACTTCTCATGCATAGACCGACTCTCTTTCTGTTCGGTTTCCTACGGGACGTGTGTGCATTGTGCGACTATTGGGATGCATGAATTGCTCCCCGAGCTGCTTACCATTAACACCAACGTCATTCAAGACCTACAGCGAGCCTGTAGGTCTTCTCCTTTCCTTCTCCTATGCCCATCCTTTGCTGTTGGGTTGGCCCGTCTCAGCCGTGGCCGGCACCCTAATCTGAGCGGTGGCTCACACCGCAGCTCGACCCGCCGCAGTCGCAGAATAGCACTGCCACGGTCCCAGAATGCCTGTCAGTTGTCGCAGTGATAAAATTCCCCTATCGGTGGCCCGAGAATGTGCTACGCCTTTGCTGCACTCTGTCAGACCATGCCAGCAATGTCTCTCCTGCTGACAATGCTCAAGCGTCTGACACATTGGCGCCCCTATCCTCCCCAACAGTCTACCGGTCCGTCCCATGACCTACCTGCCGGCCTGTCCCCGACACTGAGGGCCCACAGACGCCCCCTGTCCCGCCCGCTGGGTCAGCCGATCACCACGCCACTGCGTCAATGTTCTGTCGCCCACTGTCGTCATGTGCGGACCGATCGGTCAACTAGTCCTGGGACTGGGACACCCTCCAGGTCGAGATACTCGAAACTGTCAGCTTCAGTCAACTTAAAATACAAACAAACGTGCAGTGTGCCGACTGCCGAATTGCTATTGATGCCGGTCTCAAGAGAGACGGGCATCAATAGCAATTCGGATAAATAAGTGTGTGATCCTCCGATAAAAGCCTATTAAGATGTGTGCCCTGTTAAATCATAACCCCAACAGTAAGACTTAATAGTAGCCTGGATGCCTCATTGGTTAACAACAATTTTTAAGGCATTCGGATTAAATGACTGCAGAAACGACTCGCTGTTTTCTGCTCGAGCACGCCGGTGCCAATCCTCCCTCCCAGCTGGCTCCATGGTGCGCTCTCCGGCCTCGGCCGCGGCTCGATCGGGCGTTATCAATCGCCGATGCCCTGGGCGGCACCCCGATCCGGGAGGCGGCTGCTCTGATGACGCTTTATAGTGCTGCAGACGGGCCGACGCCCAGCTCCGCAGAGTCGGCCGGCGCCCACACCGGTATGTGAACAGTGAACACTGAGCACCATGCCAGCAGCTCGCACCGCGCCGCTTGGCAGGACGAGAGACGCACGCGCTGGGGTCGAGAGATGGAGGGAGGGGAGGGGAGAAAGCCCGGAATACACAAGCAGGCGGCACTATACCCGAGAAATCGGAACGTCGTCAGGGCCGTTTAGACGGGCAGATTATGGCAGATTATATACCATCCCATGCTAATCCGAGACTAAATAAGCGATGCCGCTGTCGGCATACGCCACTCCCATGGGCTTCAAGCGAGGGCAAGACGCTATAGCGGGTGCTGCTACCGAACATGGGAGTTGTAGCTTACGTGCTTTCATAGCATGGGTAAGATTGTCATCATAAAGTACCCACAGGCTGGGTGTAGTACGATTACGTAATATTAATTTCCTGCATTTTTACATGAGTATTATTTAATATTATTAATTGTATTTTTATCCCAATGAGTAAAATGACCTATTTGCAACTTAACACGCCGCTCCCCCAAAAAGCTGTTGCGTCACCGAGACCATTAGTCACACTTTGGCTTGTGTCGCGGGGAACCGGGGCCTCGCTGAGTGCCAATTAAAGCCAGATAAACAAACTAAACGGTCCACCTGACGCCACCGTCTTCTGGCCTGGACTCTGGCTGATCGCCAATGTCGGCTACGCCGAATTAGCCGGTGACACGGCGATATTAGCTTATATATTGTTGTGGGATTCAATAAAGATATCTTATAATTTTATGAACGTATAAATTTTATCAATTACACAGATCAATTACAATTTTCCTAACAGCAATTAATGATAAGTTATGTTAAAGATGACAGATTATAAATGATGCATTAAGCATAGGGAATACAATTAATTTGAAAAGAAACGTTACTTCGATTTCATCGTCACAATTCGGTAGCAGTAATACAAAAATCATTTTAAGGTACGCATATGCTATCTTACTCATGTGATCTAAGCCATGTGTATTGCATATTGCATGATATGCGCCCAATTCTTGCACGTCATCTCGGCGCGGGGCGGCCGGGTGGGCGGGGTGCGATTTGGCGGCCGGGGCGCTGCTGCGGACGTCCGACATATTGGCCCAGTTCGCGGTCCGTCTGAGCTGGCCTGCCGACCTCTGGCCCCGTTCCCCGGGCCACGGCAGAATGCCGCCAGCAGGTGAGACCCGTGTTTACACAGCAGCGCTCCGCTGCAGGCCGGCTCTGCCGCGGCAGCCCGGGCGGCGGCGGCGGTGACGGGAGCGTTGCAGTGAACGTGCCACCGAGTTGGACGGAGGCCAGGACGACTGCCAGCCACTCGTCACAGCTGCAGGGCGATACGGCACCCGACGGCACAGTTCCCCACGGAGCGATGGCGGAATGGGACAGCTGGTTTTCGCCAGCGTGCCCTGACCCTCTGTCTGGCGAGGGAGAGGAGCAGAGGAGAGGAGAGCTCGACCGTCAGTTTGGCATGCCAACTGGCAATCGAGGGCCACCGGCTAGTCTCCGAGCAGGAATGGGGGTGACGGGGACCGGCCGCTGGTCTCTGGACCGGAATGGTGTGACACAACAGTTCACGGGTGCAGAGATCGGACCGGGTATGTAGATACGGACGGTATACCGGAAGGACGGCACAACTCCATACGCCACATCGCACGAGCACAATCGACAGAGCTGTGTCAGTAGGTTTAGACGTGTTTCGATGTCTGCTTACCATCTTTGTTGGATGCATTCGACCATCATTCGACGATACTGGCACATGTTAGCTAATTTTGCTTGATTATCTGCATCTTTTATGGCAAGTCATTATTGCAAGCTAAAGATGAAAAGATGTGAAGTTATGCCGGGCTACGGTACCTACTTATCACATTTAACTCAGCGTAATTAAGCCGTTGACGAGTACAAAATATGCATGCTCTTACGATTAGTGACTCAATTACAAGTGGCCTGCGCGACAAGTATATGCAAAATAATTTCAGTCGACTTCAAAAGCTGCGGCGCGCGATACTTCACCCAGTGATCCAAGATAAACACCAACGGGTGACAGACGATTCTGCTCAGACGCTCGTGTTTATTTACATCCATTAATTGCTCAATTAATTATCACTAATTGGTGTAGATTTGAAGGATGACAGACTTCGGGAAAATTCGGCGGAAGGTTCCGGCTCGGTGCCTGTCGCGACCACCCAGCGTGTTCACTGAGGCATGTCGGCAAACAATTTCAGCGTTTAGTCCGAACATCGCACACGATTGAGTTAGTGAATAAATTAAGTGCCGATCTGAGCATTCCACATGAAAACTCCGCTATTGTGTTGATCATGATTAGCCGGTTCTGTTAGCCCCGGCGAGTGTCCGTAGATCAGTCAGATGCGAACAGGAGCGGGGGTGGCTCCCGATGTCAGACATGAAGAGCCCACGGGTGCAGTCCGCCACCGCCGCCCACGCAGCCATAAATCGGAATACCCACACACATCACACCAAGGTGTGAGGTCTGCCTGGTGTTCGGGGACGGGAACTATCGGTTTCAGACGCACTACGCATGAGATGCGGCCGAAGAGAGTTTGGACTCGGGACACATGAACCCTTAGTGGTCAGGCAGGGGAAGAGATTTCGAATCAAAATCACTTTTAGAATCAGGGCCGGTGTCGGGGTCATGAGACTCGATCAAATTGATCAACGAGGGTGCGTGTGGAATGTGGGATGGAAGGCCACATGTGCTATACATGTGACCTTCCTGCCTTGCTCCAAGGACCCTGACGAAGACGCAAATCCTGCGCCGGTATACGGTACGCTTTACCGTCTCCATGCTCCACAACACAACATAACGCATCCGTAACAAATCAGCTGGGTCGCCCGGCTCACCTCCATCATACCCAGACGCCCGTGATCGACCTATTCACCGAAAACGCTAATTTCGTCCTCACACCCTCTGCAGAGGCGTTCAGGCGGCGCCTTTTGTCTGAACTAGGTCGATCCTGTATGAGATATGTTAAATATGAGGATATGTAGACAAATGTCAGAGATAAAAAGGCCTAGAATCCCCTGTGAACTGTGAATCGGGAATCCGGGTCCTGCGGGCAACTGTGCAAACAAATCTGCAACGCCTTTTATAAACGTTATGATTTAGTTTATGCATGCATAAGCTAAGAAATAAATTATTTACGCATGATTGACGTTTGCTTCCTTTTAATACTAAGTGCGAAAAATAGATTAATTATCATAAGTGCATGTGACCATGGATATACCCTGTTACACCGTATTTATCCTATGCTCTCCCGTCTGTTGCCAGGTCACTGTAGCGCTGCTTCTATCGCTGGCGAATCCGTCAGCACCGGCCTCCAACAATGACCGCAGCCAGGACAACCTAGAGGTCGACAGCGATGACCCAGGTGACCTGGAGGTCAGTTTCGGCGAGCCCACTGCAGGACAGGAGAGACTCTTACGAGCCGCCTCAGCTAGTCAGAAGAAGCTGCAGCCGAAGCACGTGCTGCCCATCAACAAACAAGTGTCCGCCTTCCTCCCGGCCGGCACCTACAAGAGGTAAGCTACAGTGGGCGCCGAAGGACGGTGGGATGGGTTTGCCGCGGGCGGGACGTTAGGGACGTTAGTCACATACGGTACGTTTGGATCACCAAATACCATGGGCAGTGCTGTGGGGAAGATGGACGGGGCTGGGATGGTGAAAGGATACGAGATGAGAGTGGGCACCCCGAGAGTTATGCAACGTGAGGGTACGAACGTCACGGGCACAGGTTATATACGTACATACTGGGCGGGTGAATTGAGGCGTCTGAAATAAAATAACTTAGTGAAGAAGCAATCAATGTTTAGGTATTGATGTTAGGTATGTCATACGCAATACGGAGGCTGATATTTATATCTCGTTTATTTGAACGGTGACGTCTCGTCCATCATGCCCTTCGGTGCATTTGAATGAACACTGAATGACGTTTTGCTTTTGCACCTTATAGGTTTTTATATCGTCAGAGTCGGGACGGAGTGGCCATTTCCCTAGTGGTGACGCCGTGCTCCGCCTCTCTGAGAGGGCAGATCACATTTCAGCCGGATAAAATCAGAGGTGAGTTATGAATCAACCCCATAAAGTCCGGACAAAGCAGAGGTATTTTCGCTACTGCTGAGTGGCCTTTACTCGAGTTACCGACAGCAATGACTACACTTCGCTATTCGCTGAATAATCGAAACGTTCATAAATAGCGTTGCGCCTGTCCGAAATAATTATTTTGCATTTGTTCATCTACTTTACTTCTCGAATGGTATTGGACATTGGCATCCTTTCAGTTGGTCATTGCTGATGTCATCCTTCTGGGGATGGGAAGGGAAGCGATTTGCGAGATGCATCCCAATCACTTCTTTTGCCTGTCTTGGACCGCCCGGGCTCAGCCGATCACGTGCCTTTGCATACAGGGCGGGACGCGTATTTGTCAGAACTTGACGGGTGCATTGAGCTCGGACAGTCTCACGACTGCACACCTTGAGAGCATCACGGGGCGAGAAAGTCGAGACGGGGTGGACACTGGACAGATGGGGAGGGAGAGGGCGGCACAACCCGTCAGGAGCGGCGGTGGGCGGACTCGACCACGGCGCCGCCCACAATCAGCACGGGCGGGGGCGGGGGCGGGGGCGGTGGTAGCCACCGTCGGTGTCGGCACACAGACTAACGAGGCCGTTCGTTATATTGGCGACGGGTGCAGTCGGCAACTGGGGAAGCAGCGGGATAGATAGACTCAGCGGGTGATTGAGAGGGGCCGGCCACTGGATAATGAACGTGATGCATGACGTGCGATCAATGGCCATCTGTCTGCGGAGCTTTACGTATGGCGGGTAATATTTCAACAAGTGGCAATAGTCATGGCCCGAGGAAAGTTACACAGGCGGCGGAACGGGGAGGGGGAGGCACCGGGGCACCGTGCCTACCTTTGATTTTGGCATTTTACCATTAGCCCTATGGGTGTTGCATGGAAAGAATGGGATCAAAAGTCGGCAGTGCTCCCCCCCCCCCCATTATTGAAGGTGTTCCGCCGCCACTGGAAAGTTATGCAAAACATTTCATTCATATCCATATATGTCATTTGCCATAACAATGGACAGGAATCTAATTGAGCTAAAAACACGTAAATAAACCACAACAGGGAAGAGTAAAATGATCGTCATCCTATGATCACCTCTCATATGCCCACTCTTCAACGTCCATATGCCGACCATAACCAAAGTAACATACCCCTATCGCTAAATGAGCTACGTCTCTCCCTCCCCATCCCTTTCCGGCAGAAGGTGGTAAACGGGAGGTGCTGCGGACAATCAACGGCCCGGACCAGGTCATCTACTCGGCGCGGCGCGGCCTGACGGGCGACTACGACGTCAACATCTCGTCCAGCGCCGACACCTACGTCCACTTTCTGGCAACGGATGAGGACCTGGCCGGGCTCGGTAACCATATCTACCATCGGGGCAGCCATTTATACCACCGGGATAATTATATGTAACTGTAACCACCGGGACAACCATATATAAACAGAAACACCGGGACAATGGGGCAAACGTCAGAAGGACGCCTGTAACGCCAATGTTTACCGAGTTCGGTGTGTTTGTGTATGTTTGGGGGCTTTGTTTATCTGTGGATGGAAACGTTTATACAGACGGGACTTTTAAATCGCCGACATTCGTCAAGCTCAGCGTGTCAGTCCCATGATAAACGTACTAAAACACACGCCCCAAGATGGTTAGTTTTCTGTAACGGGACATTGTATCCTTCTGACGTGCTCTTGCTGTGTGTTTCGTATATTCAGGCAGCCTGCGGACCAAGGTACAGGTGCGCAGCCGCAGTAAGAGTCGCGCGGAGATCAGCTGGTCGCCCGGCTCACACGGTGGACAGGCGCTCAGCTACTGTCTCATCACATCACCGACGCAGCACTTCAGGTGCGACCGCAGTGCGAGCAGACCGGTAGAGTGGAGGTGAAGACGTGACGATGATAATGGAATAAGGCAGATTGCTCGGGCATTTGCATCCCAATTACATACATTACATGTGCCGACAAATGATATTTATATTTGTTTACCAGTTGGTGTTGATGGAGAGATGACCGTCTTATATAATTATTTCACTGTCGTCAGTCGTCACATTTTGCACTCGCTTTTTATGCAATGCGATCATCTAGGACTGCCTGCTCATTTTTTTACTTTTAAGACTATCGGGTATAACTCGCTGCCTCTCCCCGCAGCTCTGTGTGCGGTGGTCTGAGCGCCAAGTTCGGCCTGCAGCCGCCGGAGAGTGGAGGGGCTCGCCGGAGACGGCAGCAGGGGGCGTCACCGCCGCGCCGCCAGGGACCCGAGCCCAACGACAGCATCACGGTCGGCTGCGTGGGAAAGACGACCGTGTACACGCTGTACGACCTGCTGCCCGGCCGGAAGTACTTTGTGACCGTGTTCGGACAGTACGCCAACCGGAGCGTCAGCTTCCAGTACGGCACGGCTGAGTTCAGGTGAGGCCGGCCGGGAGCGAGCGGCTTTCTTACGGTGGGATGGCAGAAGAAAGACATTCGTAGAACCTCGATGGAATGAAATTCCATGAACTGATCCTGGCCGTGAGCTAACCTAATCTGACCCGGCTCTGACCTGACCGTTATCTTATTTGACCGCCGGTACCGACTTGGTCTAACCCAGCTCTGGCCTGACCTGACAGAGCTCTTACTCGAACTTGACCTGACGCAGGTGACCCTGACCTGACCTGACCTCGACCATTACTCCTCGCCTGACCTGACTTGCCTGAGCCCTGATCCTGACCCTGACCTGACTCCGACCTCTTACCGTGTTTGTCGTCTGACCTCCAGGTACCAGGACCGCTCGGAGCGCACCTCAATGCGGATCCGGCAGAACCGCGTGACCAAGCTGCGCCTGTCCCCTTGGCGACCGTTCCGAATTCTGGAGCTGCGCGTACCGGCCAAGTACGAACGACTACACTACTTCGTGGTGCCGTGCGGCGGGCCGCTCTCGCTGCAAGTCAACCGCACCTACAACAGTCCCGGGGTCTCGGACGAGTCGGTCCTAATTCAGGCGAGTGAGGGTAAACTGTTCAGCGCTGACGAGTCCACTGTTTTGCTGGTCTGAATAGAGAATGGGGTCGACCAGCTGGTCAGGATGTTGGCACGGTCAGACCGTCGTGTAGGACTCTGCCTCAGGCTCCGTCCAAACTCCGTCCCATCTTTGAGCTCAGTCCGCTCGGTTACTACGCTCTGTTCGAAGACCCCCTCCTGGGCCTCGTTTCATAAAGCGAGTCCGTAACTTACGCCGGTTTTTGGACTTGCATTGTAAGCGCATGTGAAGCGATACATTTATTTCCCCTTCTCCCTTCTGTTCTTGCTTGTAAGAATAATAATTTCAACGATTCAAACTATCGTCATCGCTTCACATGCACTTGCAATAAAAGACCAAAAACCGGCGTAAGTTACGGACTCGCTTTATGAAACGAGGCCCAGGTCACAGTTGCACCACTGCCAACAGGCCGATCCACTGTCTAACGCCCCCTCCCTCCCCTCCTGCAGGAGGTCAACATTAGCAGCGACGTGCTGATCCGGAGCGACCTAAACAGCAGCCGCCTGACGGTCGGTAACGTCAGGTACCAGTTCAACCTGACGGCACCAGGCGGCGCCACCACTGTCGAGTTCCAGGCCACTTGGAGGCGCGGTCGACTGCGCGTGGCCTCCCTGCCGGGCCGGCCGCGGGTGCGGGCCGCAGGACCGCGCCGGAGGGCCCGGCTCGGCCTCAACTGCTCTCAGCTGGCCCTGCGTGTGAGTGAGGGCTCTCACTGGCCTCACAGTTAGAGCCAGAATGAGGCTTCTCACCGGTCTTATGGAGTCACAGCCAGATAATATGGGGTCGTAAAGTAACGGTACATTCCATCAAACGAGCCACTCCGACGTAAATGGCTCCAATTGAACGGGAGCCGTCAGAGTCTCAGATGTGTTACGATTTCGGAATTGGTCGAAAGGGTATTATTCTCTAGAGCATTTTGACAATTCGTTCGCCTGCTTGGAGTACACGAATGCATGGATATTTCAACGGCATTGCCAGGTAACGACATAATCAGAACTAATGAATCGTAATCACAACTTACCATTGCATGCGATGGCATTCCGGTATCTTTCTAGACTGTTATCAGTCTCCATCGAAACGCGGACCATCCCAGCACCGTCTCTATCCCGCGTCTCCATCCTTTCAGATGCCTCGGGCGCGGGGCCGGCGGCTCGAATACTGCGTGCTGTTGGAGCTGGACACGACTGGCCGGACCGGCCGGCGCTTCAAGGCGCCCTCAGCGTGCGGTCTGGAGCTGCGGCACGCGCACCATCCGGCCAACATGACCCGCTGCGGCTCCAGCAAACAGCTGCGCAGGAGGTCAGTGGTCGGGAAGCGTATAACGGGACCTGGGGAAGGGGTGAATAATGTTGGAAGGGGGAGTATTGGGTTCTCAGGCGAATCGGTGAAGCTTAAAGGAAATAGTTCACTTTCACGAAATTATTTTTTTTTGCAACGATTTATGATTTTTTATGTTCAAAATAATCAGCAAAGAAAATAAAACCTTTTTATAACAAAATATTTTTTTCTATATTTTGATATAGGAAGAACTTTTCAGTTTCTGTAAGGCACACGCGATCCAGTATGAAAAGAGCATGGGTCCCGAAAATTCTTCAGAAACAGAGAAATTATCGCAGCCACCGGCATTTGGGCGATCTGCTCGATCTGATAATGTTCCCCTGAATGTCCTAATTGATCAGTACGAGAATTTCTCTAGAGTTCTTGTAGATAATTTCTCTAGTTTCTGAAGAATTTTCGGGACCCATGCTCTTTTCATACTGGATGGAAATATATGCAAGGCACACATCCTCACCGCAAGACACCTTTTTCGGGACGAGAAATAGAATATCTTTGCCTAGGGTGATCGTTGGGCTGTAAAAGCTCCTGATTTATGCTCGTCTCAGCCCAAGCTACGGAACTGCTATTCCAGTTCAAAACCCATGTTAAAAAGTGAACTATTTCCTTTAAGGAAGGTCAATGCGGTATTAGGTCGACGGAAGAACAGCAGTCTCGTTTTTAGAAGATAAACCTATCGATGCATAATCAGAGTAAGCATAATGCACACAAAGATAGAGAAAACCGTTTTTACATGCTTTATAGCTTCATAGCTCTCATAATCACGAGAAGAAACCGTCGGACGCTGGGACATCGCATGCTGTAAGATATTCAGCCATTGTCGACCTTAGTGTTCGATACTGCGCCGTTCCTATGTATATTGTATGGATATGGATACGAGCGGAGAGGGGTTGTGTCACCACGTCCTCGTCGACCCGCAGGGTGGCTCACTAACATATACCGACTCCATAGGTATATGTTTGAGAACGCGACAGTCGGTACAATCGAGGGCAGGAGGGCAGCACGGTGGGGTGGATCGTGCTGCGCTCCTCCCTCCGTTCGTCATGTCCAGTGTGCACACCCGACCTCTGCATGACCGGCAGTTGAGGCCCCGCCTCGCGCCCGATGGCCCGCTGCACACCACGTCCGTAAATTACCCGGGCTGCATGCAACATGCATGACACCGGAACATGCATCTGTTTGTCGGTCCACCTCAGTTTGCTGTCTCGCGAGACTTCGAAAAAGGACAGTGATGGATTTTACTATTGATTTATGATACCTACACATGACATTTTCCGCCAGCCATTAAATTTTCAGCCTCGCAGACCCATACGATTTATTCCGTTGTATATCTGTCGCCCACCTTGCAGGATCCTAGTTTGGGTCAACTCATGACATGGTCGTTGGTATTTTAATTCACCGCTTCTCTTACGGTAATAACTTCCTTAGTACTGCACATTGCAGGAGTAGAATTAATTAGCATATCATCCTGGCACCGAGCATAGCTTGATTCCTAGTCGCCGCCGGTATTTAATCGCCACCGTATTCATTACGGCACGTAGCATAATTACCTAACCTGGTTGAGGTCGGCTTCTCTTCTTCTATTCTCGAAAGTCTTTTTTTGTTGAGACTTTCTTATTGCAAAGAGAGTCGGTAACGACGCTATATGCTACGCTATGCTGCAGCCCGCAGACAGATAAATGAAACAAAAATGCCTATAGGCATGAACTGAAATGATCATGGCAGTTGAATGTATGTAGAAAGGAACACGGCAACGGTTAGAATCGACTAAACGCAGCTCATATGACTTTTGACTAGGTAAACGATTAAGGTTTCGCATTTATAACGGCGCACCTAAATAGGTACGCTCGTTGCGAATGTGAAACCGTTGCGAGCATGAAAGCGTTCACATTTCCTTAGTTCACTCTTACATTCGAGACTTATTCCTCATTTGATGATCATGTAAGGAAACATGATCGTCAAAGTGGCTTCGAATAAGTGGCTTATGGATTTGGAATCCATTGCTCACCGTTAATGTTAAATATCTCTCTCATTTCATTTCATTTAAATATCTAAGAGTCTATCTATGCATTTACTGCCATGAATTTGACAACTAGATTGTTGTTATAATCGTGCAATCACGTACAACTTTCATGGCAAAACGACCAGCTCCAATATAAAAAAGAACCTCTTGCATCACCCGGCACCAAGGGGTGGATATAATCGCGCTGCCTGTAGCGCCGTGCCGTTAGGTGGTCCGACCACCTGCGGGGTCTCCATGCAGTCAGCAGTCACAGAGCGATGACTGGCAGTCGACTGGCAGCGACACAGCACGGTCACAGCCGAGGGGCTGCTGCATACACCCGCAGTGACTGGCCGGTCGCACAGTAGGCGACACGAACCGGCGCCGCCCCGGTCCCGCGGCGGGCGGTTAGTGACTGTCTTCTGCCGGGGCGACGACCGAGACAGAGGCTATTACACCTCGGTATACGGTCTCGCCGCCCGACATCAGGGCCTATACTGTCGCTGAAAATTGGCCGGCAGCGGAAGTTGTAGGCTGTAGCGCTGACGAATGACGATAACTTCAGCGACTGCCGGCTTAGTAGGACTCAGTTCGCTGTTCCACCGGCCTGATAGAACATATTGTGAGCCGTATTCGGTTCGTTAGTGGTCCTGAAATAAAAGCCCTTACATTCAAATGAAACTTCAGCGAAAATGTTTATCAAGACCAGTTTATTTTTTAGCTGAGTAGCTACTGACAAGAAATCCTAGCCTTACCGTACAGCTGACCATGCAGAATGATGATTTATTTATTTATTTATTTTACATCGTAAGCAATTCCGTCAAACCGTCAAAAAAAAAGATAGATGTTCGACTCCCGGAAGCTATCAGCTGACTGGAACGCTAAGATGCACCTTTTGTTGCGCAATTAAGCGTGACTATGGTGAGCGTTGGGTGTGGGACACAGCATTTAACTATGTCACTCAGCCCGTGTAATGCGGCACAGCCTACCACTCCAGGCAACTTATTGCTCGTGAAAAGTGGAACATTATTCTGCAGTCAACTGTACGGTGGATCTCGGTTCTTAGCGAACAATTTCGGGCTCAGGTTATGCAGATAATGCACAAATAGGTATCTTATTGTCGATAATCAAATAACTCAGATACGGGTAATTTATTTGACTTTAAAGAGATATTTTAACTATTGCTATCGTCCGCCTTAAAAATTACCTTTCTGTCCTGGGACGTGACGCAACTGAAGCACGCATTTTCACCTTTTTCAGGAAGCGCGTGGAGGTGATCTTTGACGACCTAACGCCGGGTCAGAGTTACGTGGTGCGCGCCATGGTTCGTCCAGATAAGGGCCGGTTCATCCCGTACAGCCTGAGTCAGGTCAGTGAGCGACTATAAACTGAGGATCGGGACGACATATGTGGACGTTAAATATGGACGTCAGACGGCAGATCATTTTTTGCAAACATTTTTTTTTTTTAAGTCCTAGCCTCAATTTATCATTAGCTGCACATCTTCAGAGACTTTCACCAGCTTATTTCGTTCGGTTTTTATTGTACACATGTGATGGCTTAACCATTAATCGATTACTGATCGTTTTGCATAAACACAGTTACTCCACGATATTTTTATTGTCATGAATTCCACCGTAGCCGAAACTGACCATTTCATTTTCCTTACGTTTCACCAGGTGACGCTGCCGCCGTGTTCAGACGAGGTGCCGAACGAGTTGACGGAGGACAACATCGCCGGCCTGCAGCCAATCGGAGCGCAGGGATCCGGCACCAGGACGAGCGCTGAACAGACGGGCTCGTCGCGGCCGGCCTCGGCCGACTCCCGCGCCGAGGCGGCGGAGGAGACCAATAATGAGCTCACTGACTGGACTCCGTGACCGGTGCGGCACGGGCGGCACTGCTCGGAGTTCCCACGTACTGGAGCAATGTGAGACATACTCCGAGACGAGCAGGTCGAAGGCAGTGGATCCTGTTCGAGGGTCGAGAGTGTTGAGTAATGTATATCTGATCAAACCGAGGGCCTTTTCTAGCCTGTTACACAGATCGCGAGCCAGCGATTAGTAAGTAGGTACCGTAGCCATATAGTAACTACTGTATTGTGGATTGAAATGAGATGCGTTAACTGCTAACTCGTCTTGAATAGATGAAGAATTTCTTCTCCAGAAAATGTTGAGCGTCTTAGCAATGTCCCGTAGCGCCTGTAAACATGTCATTGTACCATTTGTATAATGAACTCATTTTCTTAATAAAGACGGCAAAACTCAACGAGACATCTTTATAAGCTTTTGACATGAGTGGTAAGACTGATCGCCATGCTCTCGTGGCAACTACAAAGCTATGTGCTCAACTACATTAAATTAATTTCGACTTCACCACCATAAAATATGTATAAGAGCGACTGCAGAGCATCTCGGTGACGCAAAACATTGTGCTCAGCACCAATCAGCGGTGCTCTGTTCTGAGCACCGGAGCACGTGGTCGGGAACCGGAGCACAGTGCTTGGTGCACCGGAGCACGGCTCTCTTCGCTGAAGACGCTGGAGCTCGGTGGATTGAAAACGTTCATGGTCTGCCGACAGACCGTTTCCTGACCAGAATCGGTGACCGGAACGGTCGGCCGGGCGGACCGCGTGCTCGCACCGCAGCGCGTTACGAGTTCCGCGTCACAGTCACAGTACGCACAGAGCGTGCCATTATGCGTAATGATGGCATGCATAATGGCACACATAATGATGGCTTTTCTGTAAGAATCAGGATGTTTTGATTATAGTCGAGGCTGGTCCTGACATCTACTTTTATATCTATGTTACCTACATGCTGGCAGGCAATGGACGATGGACATTAGGCAATAAATATGCCCCAAAGTGCATCCATCCTAGGCAGCACATTGCAAATTGTTTTAAAGTGTAAGCGGCGAAGAGGATAGAGACGGCATGGTCCAATAGATAATATTTACATCGCCTCCATGATTCAGCCTTACCCTGACAATATCGCCCTGATTGTCCTCTCCCGTCAATGGCGGCGATTCTGTCCGTGTCGGCCGTTTCACAAACACAAAGGACACGCACCGAATAGATCAGAGCCAGCTGGACGTGGCCAGCACGAGGCTCCCAGGAGGCGCCGTGTGCGGGGGCCTCCCAGCCGACCGCAGCCGGGACGTGCGGCCGCCACCGGTCGCGGCACTCCGCCGCCATTGTTCGGGCCGTGAATCCTGTCCGGGTCTATCGGGCGAGGACCGGCGCACGCAGCCGCGAGACGCACCGTGTAGGCCTTTTCTCTCAGAGCGTGAAGACACGATTTCGCGGAACGCTTGGTCACATGACGTTGCGGCGGCTGCATCCTTTGTTGGTGCGTACCTATAAATTAATCTATGAGCGTATTAGTGGTTTTTATGTAGCCTGCGTGGTGGTTCTAAATGAAGCACGCTTAGCGATCCCAGTAATAGCCAACGTGATGGTAGTGCAATGACTTGCACCACAGTCTGCGACTCTGCACTGAGTCGTGTCAAATTAATTGGTTCACTGAATTCGCAGACATATATCACGGGGTCGTGAATAATTTGTTTGCTGTTCCAGTCACCCTTCTCGTCTTACCTAAATAAGGGAATGGATCACTTGCATACCTGATATCACTAATGTTGACTTCAGCCGAGCATTTTCAATTGGGTAGGTACGGTCATCAGCGACTACTCAGCACAACACACATGGAGCCGCTCATCTCAATCAGTCGGTTCCACGTAATCACCCAATACCTACCACCCCGCAATGGAAATCAGTTCGGCATACCCTAACCCCAATTCCACGAAGAGCAGCGGAGGTTACCAGAAGTCGTCGGCCAAAGTGGGACACAATTCCGCCGGAGGCGCGACGTCCGTCTGTCCTCCGCGGCGGACAGGCCGCCGCCACGCACCCGGCGGATTAGAAATGGAACACGCCCCGTCGCGTTCCTTCCAGTTCGGCTCACGTACTCAGTGCTCACGTGTATGTACCATAGGGTTAAGTTAACATGGAAAACAGCAAAAAATGGTGATACGGCGAGAATCGGCCTGGGGTGCTCACTTCCCGGGACATGGGGTCATGGGTATATACTAGTGATGTCAATTACGGAAAATCGGAATACCGATACCAAACCAAATACGAACCAAAACCTTGGGGAACTACCGAAACCAAACCAACTTGGGAACATGAGGGAAATACCAACTTTTTACCGATTTCTTAGCCTCTTATACATAAATGAGGGCTCATGATACCAACAAAATACCATTAGGATTGAAATACCAAATGCCAAGTTGGTATCGGTTACCAAAAAGTTGGTATCCGATTGACATCTCTAGTATATACCTATAACTCGGCGACATATCAGTGGGTCTCAGCAGTACGCGGTTGCCACCGACGGATAGACGATAGAGGACAGACGGAGCTAGCGAATCAATGTGGCAAATGGCACAGTGCCACAAGCAAACCATTACCAATAATTTCTTTTGCGAAGAAAGCAGAATGTACTTATACCTATATATGTACTTATATCAATATCCATGTATCCTATACCTATGGTATATGGAGCACCTGTATGCCGCTAAGGGCGCTAAGGTTGACTTCTGCCGATCATTTCCAATTAGAAGTAATCAGTACCTTTTCAGTAGGTTCCAGACAGCCAGCCTGCACAACACACATGAGCCGCTGCACTGGCCCCGCTCTTTACATGTTTTCACCCAATTACCTACCACCTCGCTATTAAAACCAGTTCGGCGTATATACCTACCAAGCCAGATTCCACGAAGAGAATGAGGGTTTGTTAGAAATCGGCGGCCGAAGTGAACGCGACCTGAACCGCCGGGGGCGTGGCGTCGGCCTGTCCTCCGCGACACCCTCCCCTCCCCTCCCCTGCCCTCCGTCAGGCGTCAGGTGACCGTGGAGGAAGACGACCGCGAGCAGACAGTCGCCGCGCCAGTGAGCGCGCAGCGCCGGCCGGGAGTGGGCTTCGTGAGGCGTCTCTCCGCGGTGTGCACGTGCGCGTGTGCTCTGTACTTACTGCTCGGAAAGTCTGGTGTTCCGTGCTCTGTCTTGGTGTTCCCGGTCAGTGTGTTAGTGTGTTGTACCTATCGACAGCAGAACTCCCGTGTCGGAACACCTCAACTCGCGGGAGCTACAGGGGAAGGTCTGCCGAGAAACCCCGTAGACATCTGGGTAAGTCAAAATGTTTACCATATAATGAACGCGTGACACAACTTTTCACTCTGCTAAGTTATCGGATAAGGACGCCAGGAACCGATAGTCGGAAAACAAACAATTTGAATAATTTATTATGTGCACTGAAAACTGGTGAAGAATTCCTAGCTGTTGAGACTGAGACGGGCGTTTCTTTTTTAATGCCTTTTTGACACAAATCAAAACCAAATGCATGAGTGGTGTCAATCATGTCAAAAATGCAACGCTGCCCAATATTGTGTGATTGTTTCACGTTGGCCAAGTCAAAGACTCTGACAGTGGTTATACGACCAAACCTTTATCAGTGTAAAGATGGTACGACTACTTGTAGACTGTACCTACGATGTATAAGTGTATGTATAATCAGCCTTACAGGATGGGTTGGGTCGCGGCTTGTCGGCAGTCGAGCAGCCCAGTACTCCTGTCGATTCGTTTATCGACAGTCTTGTGGAGGTTTCCGTGGCGTATCGCCTGCTTTGGATAATAGCATTAAAATCACTGTAGTCTGGCAAACCTAAGAAAGGATGGATTTAAAGTTCTGCGGCCGTTGATGCATGTGCACCTACATGTGAGAACATATTTTCTGTCACAATTTTTCACACAAATTTCTCCGAACCACACGTATTCACCGGACGACGACCAAACCTTCACCGGACGCAGACACGGACGCAGTGAACCAGTACTTCGCCAGTATTGGGACCGCCACGGCCCGACAGGTGGACTCCGCGGGGCCCGAGCTGGCGGTGCGGCTGCCGCGCGTTTCCACCGGCCGTTTCCAGTTCACTGAAAAAAAAGTTCACAAAGGTTTTCCTTGCTTTGGCTTTGCCAAAATCAAGACAAACGCAGAACGTATACAAGCCTAAGTCACAGCCAGTGCATGAGAAGATCGTAGTTAGTTTTTACTTTGCTTCTGGATTTCGTCCATTTTGTAGTGCAGTAGTGCCGGGTTTGTTTTCGGATACTTGCTAATGACTTCGTAAAGCAGCATTATTCAAGCATTCATTATGACCTCATTGCACGTGCAGTTCTGGCAGCTACCTTCGTCATACGGCGGCCGCGCGACTAGCGTCTCCCGTCAGTTCTGGAATTGAATTCCCCGCCGACGTGCGCGTGCGCAATATCCGCCATCGTCGTTTTTTGTCCTTTCGCTTCGCGGTCGCCGTGCGAGGTGCACGTGGGTTGGTGAGCAGGCTGGCGTTTGGCAATTTATAAGATATACACGGATATCCGAGGCTGCGAGACCGGTGGGAGAACAACTATCAAGGTACGTTCGCTTCATTGCCCGCCCATCATGCGTAATCTGAAGTGACCTGTCTTTGAGGCCCCGATACACTGCCGGATTCAGCCACGAATTTGTCGCCGAGGCCCGAATCACATCGCAGCAAAATTCGGTGATAAGATCGCCATGCCTCCCCTTAGCTTCGTCTCATCCTCCGCCCCCTTTCAGCAACCAGCGTCCCCCTTTCTCGTTCTCCTCTCTGTCTCCCTTCTCTATCTCCGTCTCCATCTCCATCTCCACCAGCGTCTTTGTCTTCATCACCGTCCTTGTATCCGTCTCTCTCTCTCTCTCTCTCTCTCTCTCTCTCTCTCTCTCTCTCTCTCTCTCTCTCTCTCTCTCTCTCTCTCTCTCTCTCTCTCTCTCTCTCTCTCTCTCTCTCTCTCTCTCTCTCTCTCTCTCTCTCTCTCTCTCTCTCTCTCTCTCTCTCTCTCTCTCTCTCTCTCTCTCTCTCTCTCTCTCTCTCTCTCTCTCTCTCTCTCTCTCTCTCTCTCTCTCTCTCTCTCTCTCTCTCTCTCTCTCTCTGTCTCTCTCTCTCTCTCTCTGTCTCTCTCTCTCTCTCTCTCTGTCTCTCTCTCTCTCTGTCTCTCTGTCTCTCTCTCTGTCTCTCTCTCTCTCTCTCTGTCTCTCTCTCTCTCTCTCTCTCTCTGTCTCTCTCTCTCTCTCTCTCTCTCTCTCTCTCTCTCTCTCTCTCTCTCTTCTCTTTCTTTTATTTAGTTGTGATTTAACTGTCCTGTCTGTGTTCTTGAATTTGTGACAGTAGTCCCTACAATCTACATGTTTCCCCAATTCCATGTCACATTTGCTACATCATAAATGAATTTACATATATGCATAGGCGGAGGAACGGGGAGGGCACCGGGGCACCGTGCCCCCTTTGATATTGGCATTTTAACCCGCGCACCGACGGGGGTCTGCGCCAACTTCGCACCGACGGGGGGGGGGGGCGGATGACCGCCCCCCCTGAGATCTCGAGAACGAAGCAAGATAGCGACAAGCGGTAAACGGCATCGGATACGCACGGCCAAGATCTACAATTTTTACTAAGGTCATTTTCAGGTCAGGTCAAAGATGACGTCACAGGGGTCGAAAAAGTCAAAATGGCGGCGCTAGATATGGAGAGAGTTTTTCTCGAATAACTTTCGAAGTAGTCAAGATAGGAACAAACTAAGGGCATCATCGTGATCCTCTCGTCAATCCGCATCGAATGATATATATGTTGACCTCGAAAGGTCAAGGTCAAAGGTTGACCTCAGGTCACGTGACCTCGAGGTCATCAGGTATACCTTTCGATGCGTCTTGACGAGCTGAACACAATGAGACCATCCACGCGTCTGTATCTTGTTCCTGTACGGAGTTATTGGCCAAAAACCTTTGGTGACCTTTGATGACGTCACATGATCTCACAGCTGCCCAACAGCAAAACAGACCTCAAGGTAGTGAAGGTTGATCGTATATGAAGTCATGTATGGTATATGGGGCCATTCCGACCCGTTTTAGTGGTAAAAACAGGGAGTTGATTTTCCCCCCATTGACTTATAATGGGGAGGTCGCGAAATTGACCTGACCTTAGGTCACCGATATCAAAATTCCGAGAGATACAAATTGTAGCTACTAATGACCTAATAATATCCTGCGACTTTCAAAGGCCTCCGACATCTACTGTAGCTCTGGCACGGTGACAAAGTTGCAAAAAAGTGACTTGAGGTTGGGTCATTCAAAGTGACCTGGTGACCTGACCTTAAAAGGTAGGAGGTTCAAACTTGCACACCATGTGTAAAATTGATGAGGTTATAGTCATACCAAATTTCGCGGCGCTACGCGCCGCGGTTTTCCCGCTATTCGCGAAAAACCTCAGGGGGGGGGGGGGGCGGATATCCGCCCCCCTCCCGTCGGTGCGAGGGTTAACATCAGCCCTATGGGCGTTGCATGGAAAGAATGGGCCAAAGTCGGCAATGCCCCCCCCCCTTAATTGAAGGTATTCCGCCGCTACTGCATATACGAGACTGCGTGGCCATCTTTCTTCTGTCAAAATCCTGAGCAAAGTCCTGGCTACGTGTCTGGACATGGGGCACTCCACCGCTCCCCGTCCCGTGCCTTCCATGCCCGCCCCGGCCGTCCCACGTGCCCTTTCCATTCGCAGTTTTCCCTAAACATGTTTAATGCATGCCTCTTTTCAGATAACGTCCCGAAGCCCATCGCCTGGACACTGGGCGACGCCCTGGATATTCCTCAACGATGGCGAGGGTCCTGGTGCTGTGGTGGCCGGCGGCACTGTCTTCATCGATGGAGTAGAGCCTATGAGGTGGCGGAAGTGACAGCGAGGGACACTCTCCTCGTATGGGCCGCGGCCCTCTTCGCCTGCTCTCTCAAATACCCCACGGGCTCTCGGTCCACCTGGCGCTATCTGTCGTATCATGTCTTGGGCGTCGAAGACGAGGCGCCCAAAGCCAGAGTCAGGCAGCGCTTCCATGGTGAAGTCATGAAGCACATGCTGTTTCTCGCCGTGAGCGTGGCCCTGAAGGGTGGCGCCGGTGCCGGCGGCCCGGCAAAGTACGGGTAGCCGCCGGCGTGGCGTTGTTTGCAGCTAGTCCAGAGACCGCATTTTTTTTCTTCTGGCATAGAGCCAGACCGCGTAACATGGAAGGCATGATGCATGGAAAACTGGTGTGAAAATATTTCCTGTCATTCGTGTGTAATGAGTTCATGGAAAATTACGCCCGGAAATGTTATTTAGCGTTTTTTTTTAAATAAATTATCTGGAAATCAAACATTATCTTTTTTAAGCTTTGGTCGAGAGGCGCAACGGAATATCGTACCTATGTGAAGTGGGTGGGAGGGGGGGGGGTGAGGGAAGGGGGTTAGTACCAGGCTAGTGAATACCTGGTATTTGGGTTGGTAAGCTCGCTGTATTGACTTGGTACAGATATTGTACATCATAAGTATAAACCTTGCACAGACATGATAGTGGGTTAGTTGGAGAATGCGCAACTGTTAGTTGTACCTTTGGTGGCATTGCGAAGTGTATGCTAAGCATTGGTTATTCTTTTGTTTTCCAGTTGTTTCCCTTTGGTTCCTGTAATGCCTAGCACTAGTATACGCTTTGTTGTCGCTTGGTTACTGAGTGCTCGCTGGTTGTGGGTTGGTTAAATGACAAATATTTTGGAACGCAAAGTTTTCCCTTGACATGACTTCGTTTATTAGGTCGTAGCTAGTCAATATTTTTTTCAGTGTTGGCACCAGTTACACCGGAACAACTGTCGCGTGTCGTTGGTAGGATGGCCAGCAGTACATCGTGTGGCGCTGACGGACTATGTATACGTTTTATCAAACAGTGTTTTGGCTCCAAGGTGTACCTTTGTTTTGAAGTGCTGAATTAACTATCAAGGTTGTTTGACGTTTGTTTTCGCCTCAATCCGAAACGAGGAAGACCCTCATCAAATTATTAGGTGAAAGCCAGCCTCAGGATGATCAAAATACTAGGGGTAGTTTTGTCATAGTAATCTGTGAAGGGTGAGGAACAAGCCGTAGCAATGCACTCGTCACTAAACCAGCCTGAGATAATTCGCCAGGTAGCTGCTGCGTTTCCCTACTTGCTGAATCATGTTAGCAACTTTCCATTTCCAGACACTTTTTACGGCAAATAAATTGTTGGGTTATTTGGAAGGTGAATGACAATTTTATTTCTATAAGTCAATACATTTGTATTTCCGATTGCCCTAAAACTTTTTTTTTAATCGTTTGCGGTAGGTTTTTATTGTTCGCAATAAAGTTGCGCACCTGTGAATCCTTCACTTAATGCGTTCCCGGCTTCCCGGCGCCAGTTGCGCTGTGCCGTGCCGCGTTCGGTCGGAGGTGCGCGCGTCTGTGCAGTGCGAGTGTTTATCACTGGGCAAACCTGTATCGTTTCCATTTGTGCAGTGTCTAGTTATGAAGAATTGCTTGCCGATATATGACCTGCAGTGATCGACGTTCTGATTCAATAACTTGCCATAAGCCATTATTCTCAACTAAATCGCGCAGAGACGTTTGCAAAGTTGTCGAGGGGGGGGGGGGAACAAGAGCGATTTTAAATGAATTGCTCTCCATGCAGTGCAATAGGACTTTGGTTTAATTTTTCAAAAGTTGTGGAGCCGCCCCCGGTGTCCGGCCTGGCCAACTCTCTCAAGAACCGACAGCTAACGGATCACTGAAGTTTCACTACGACGATTTCCGCCAAAGTTATGAAGAAAAGGCAAGTGCAAGAAGTACAAAACTTCTCTTGGTAATCAAAACTTAGGTTTGGCAAATTCCAAACCCTAAGTCACTACAACTGTGGATATAAATAAGCTGGTTATTGACGGCCAAGCTCTGGCCAATCTGAGGTTCAGACCTATCATCAAGTTCATGAGGCAGCTGCGGTTGGGCCAGGGGGGTTCGCTCCCGTGCCTTCAGCATTACGAAAAATGGCAACAACCCGTGAGCAGCATCAGCGCTCACGCACATGTTCAAGGAAAACAACGTGTAATGGACTGCTAACGACGGCCCTCTCCACCAATCAGCATTCGGCATCTCGAGCGCTGATTGGCTGGTAGCAAACGCGTCATATGTGGGTCTCATTTTTTGCTATCAGTGAACGCGTTGTTTAATACACAGTGGCCTATGGAGAATGGCACGCGGAATTGAAGGTCAGTGTTTTATTGCTTCTTACATGCGAATGGGGGTATTTGAGTGGCATTTGACACCATTTTCGAAATCTACAGTGAATTTCTGATCGACTCATGTATATATTTTTATGAATTTGACAGTACTAGTGCTACATAGTCGGTGTTTTATGTTGGTGTTGTTTCTCTCGACCTTTGTCTTGGACTTATATCATATCTTTTCTCGAAAATGCTTGCCATAACCAGGCCTAAACTGTATCTGTATAAAGGGATTATGTGTTGAATATGAGGAGAAAGTAGTTATGACCATTCTGCCTATCAAACTGCCAGGTGTGCTTGTAAGGTGATTGAAACTGCAGTACGGGTTGCAGATGTGGGTTTGACATTAGCATTGTTGTTGTAACCCCACTTGCTCTAATAAAATGGCAACATGGGGTTATGTACACACTATTGCACAGCCTGGTATCTAGCTGGTTGATATGTGGAGGATAATGAAAGCATAAAAGAATAGGAGCGTTGCGTCTTGTGACTTATGTCAAGTCATTTTAAATCAAATGATTGTGAATTGTGATTGTAACTTTTACTTCAATTATTATTGCAAGTTTTGACCTTTTTAATCATCAATTTTTATGTGTACCAATTTCATATGCCTCTGTAATGTCTGTGCGGCTTTGTGCAGTGTGCGTGTCTTGAAACAAACCAATCTATTTTGTACCTTTTTGTACTTCAACAAATGTATGTCAAAGGACAAAAATGTCATGTCTATTATCATTGACACTACTACAGCTAACTTTGCCTGTATTCCTATCTTTCAGAGGCATTCAATTCAATCTGCTTTCCAGTGCAGTACCAAGGAGGCTGCAACTGAAACTCGCACAAAGGCAATCAAGTGTCACTTCATCAGCCTACAGTAACAGCCCATCTGTAATCAACACTGTAAAAAAAACTTACAAGCCCCTCGTAGAGGAATTCTCAGCGCAAAAATAACATTGCAGGAGCGTGTAAATTTGGCTAATTTTAGGCTAGTTGCCGAGTAACAAGCTTGTTCGACAAGGCTGTGCCTCGTATGCATACGACCACCGTGCTCCACCTAGTTTGACAACACGCACGTAAATAGCGTGGGTAGTGCGTCTACTAGGTGTCATAATAGCCCCTGCCTGGTAAGGTAACTAGCCACTGCCTACTAATCCATACCCAGTAATTGTACTAGCCCCCAAGGCTAGTAGTGGTACTAGCTCAAGGCCAGTAGTGGCACTAGTTAACTAGTACCACTACTGGCCTTCGGGGTCGGGGGCACTGGTCGACGGAATTCCGTCGACGGAATTCCGTCAACCCAGTGCCCCCGACTCTCGACCGCCACCCGCAAGTAAACAGACTGAGTAGCGCTGCAGCACATTTATTCGGGCACGAGAACGAGAACGAGAACAATAACAACGCCAGGACAATAACTATAACTTTAACAGCAGCAACAACAACAACAACAACAACTAACTGAATAATTTGCAATCAGGTTTCTTAAATAACCACAATCAAACATTTGTGATTTTTCATTAGCTCTGCACCGGCGGCAGTCGCTGGGTGAAGGTAGGCCAGGACATATGTACATGGCCCCATTCTTTACCAGAGAAGTCTGTAATGGGTGAAAAAAACAATATTAACATTATTATTATCATAAGGCATACCAATCTGGAAAATAATTAAAATAAAGTTGAATAAAGTGATATATTCCTGCCACAAGCTAGCGTAAGTCCCAAACATATAGCTATTCTGACTTGGATAGACGATACCGGCGCACTTCTGCCAACGACGGGCAAAATTATGCGATACTATACATCTTCTAAGAAGCTCAACAACATAATAACTTTTGTTTACAAATGGACAACCTTTTTGTTGAGCACACAGCAAATGATACAAGATGCCTCACCTTCAATCAAGCCAAAGAGCAGTTGGGCAGACACACACAGTAATGGCGACGCAACACAAAATGGACGCCGGCTCCCGGATGCGGGGGGGGGGACTCCTTCTGAAAGCAGCCACAGACTCCTAGGTTGTAACATGCGACGAGGATAGCTATGAGTCACATCCTCATAGCCATCCGAAGCCGCTTACCACACAAGCTTACCAGCACGTTTACCAGCTGCAGGCGTTCGTGACAACAAGCGGGGTTGCACGCAAGGTTATCCGTTTAGTAGGTGCCAGCCGGGGCCTCGTCAGCTGAGCTAATAGCAAAATGACCTAATTGAGGGACACGCCAAAAACTGGCCGAGAACAAGCCAACGGCGGGTAACACTGTGAGGCTGTGCGTAGTTCATTAACATTGCGCAAAATTAGGTTCCTGAACATGCTCTCGCTCGTAGGCATTTGTTCCACAAAGGGCATTGTTAACGTGCATGGCTCTGACTACTAATGTCCATATATGTTGTAACGATGTGCAAGGGAGGCACTCGTAAAAAATGTCTAATTTCAAAATTAGCTAGTGAATTTTTTTTACAGTGAAGATATGGATGAAGGGGCATAGAAGAACAACCAGTTCAAACATGAAAAGATTGTATTTTGTTTTGGACTATTTCTTCACTTAGCATAACAGAACAGTACACTTGCTGCTTTTTATGTTTGCCCTGTGTGCAGTTTTGAATAATTTTAACCATGAGATGCTTTTGTCAACTATTCTCTTTACATAAGCTTCCTTTGTCATGCATGTGTAATTTTGAGTTTACATGCATAATGTAGGCACATTTCCCCTGGCTTCATAGAAGTTAAAACTACTTGCAAGCTTTGGTTATGGACATTGGTATTTGGTGCTATATATGATGCTTCAAATGTGTCCAGTAGTTGATGAAGGGAGAAGAGGAGTAGGACAGCTGATAGCTATTACCAAAAGTATGTGCTTGTCTACACTTCGGGCTGTTTTACTTCCTTGAGTTAAAAAACCCTCATCTTTTGTTTCTTTCCTGTGTGCCCATTGTTTCCATGGTGCTATACATAAACGTCAAGTTTGAAGTTGGTATCCAAGTGAGCAAAATGTGTATTATTTCAGTCCGTCTTGAATCATTCGTCTTGAATTATATCCCTAACTGACATCCTGTTATTTGTCCTGCAATGTCTGTGCCTGTGTCCGCCCTTACCTCCGGCTCCAGCCTCCAACCAGCCCTGCTGAGCTCTGTCGCCGGCGCGGTGTGTCGCAACGTGCTGTTTCTCCACTCCAGCCGACAGCTGCTAGGAATCGTCCTGTGCCATGCGCCATGCGACACAGCAATTGTAAGCTGCAGGTCACATTCGGACTGATTGGCTCCGCGTATGTGCATCCGGCCGGGAGCTAGTCGATATCAGGGACGTGGGTCGGACTGTTGTGGCGGCGTGTACTGTGCTGGTTGAAGTTGTATTTCTGTTAGTGAAAAGCATTAATACATAACCGTGGCCGCAGCCCAATGTTATTGTGGATTTCAGAGGGAGTGGCCAGCCAGGAGGGCCCCATGTGGGTATGGATCCAGTGTCCAGTGGGATTGGCTAAGATTTCCGGCGATTGATGAACGCTTCTATGATACACCTTTTTGCACTCAAAATAGGCATCTTTTCATTCAATTTCGGCGAATTGCATTCAATTTTAGCGATCTCTCATTTGCTTCGAATAGAGAGATCGCTAAAATTGAATGCAATTCGCCGAAATTGAATGAAAAGATGCCTATTTTGAGTGCAAAAAGGTGTAGTAAACCCGTAAACCTATTGAGTTATGAGGGGAGGTCACGTGACGGACCTGACCTTACTAAACTCTTGTGAAAACACGACACATACGAACGGTAAGAAACCGACAACTCTTCTTTCTGCCAAGTGTCATCTTTCTGTGGATTTCTTGGCACTGAGTGTTCAGAAATTGCGTTGTTTTTGGACTGTGCAGAGGCTCACGAGCGACAACATAGGTCAACAACCTGACCTACCTTAAATATGCGACTTGTACCATAAGATCCAGCTTGATCAAAAGATAGGACGTGTCAAATTTCATCTCTTTATCTCAAAAGAATTTTGAGCTATCGTAAAAACCGCCAGTGTGGCACCATATCGCCTCCGCGCGCGGTCGGAAGGTAAAAGTTCGCCGGCTCTAACTAAATAAATAGTCGTCGTATCGCAAATTCATTGACGGCGTTCGAAGCGTCGTTCAATTTACTTTCGAAACATATCCTAACATTACCATTTAACTGCCTAGCGGAATCACCAACAAGCAAAAGTTCCGCGCATCCCTCCTCATACAGTGTTAGCGGCGGCCGGCCGCCGGCCGCTGACCCACATTCGCGTCATCAGGGAATGCCGCAACTAATTTATTGTTTCCAACTTTTTTCCCGGAGCGTTCTACCTGGTTTATATAGCCTTGGGTTGGGCGGCTCACGGGCTCCACTGCATAGGCTCAGACAGGTACTCTACAAAATGTCTTCTGTGTTCTTAGGTTCAGATCTATCGACATGTGCATGCTTCTGATTCGATTGATAACTGTTAACGGGCGCTGGAAGTGAAAGGTTCGCTTGATATACGAAAGGTGCATTGCAAGAAAGCATATTATTTCAGAAATACACTTTCATTTTATCTTGAGCGTTTTTGGAATGGGCCGGATGAATTCGTCATCAAACTGGTAAGAGATTTCGTTTGAAGACCACCGATATTTAATAATATGATGGTCTTCAAACGAATTCGCTGGCAAATTCGATGACTGGATTGGGCGGCGTAGGATCTGCTGGTCATCTGACTATGGGTTGAGCAATACGTTAGTTTTGACCTAGTTTGAGCTTCATTCGTTAAGTAGGAACAAGACGATGCTTCTTTTGAGCATCGTCACTAAACAAGCCGCCCTCGTTTTGACATTGTTTTTCGTTATTATTGTTACTAGGTAGGTTGTTATCATACACAGCATTAACGAGGACCTGCTTCCAAAACAAGGCAGAAACGCTCCAGCTATTTTTGGGACGTGGTAAAAACCAACCGACACCTGGTAACTGTCATCTGACGAACACAAAACAAGCCAGGGGCTCGCACCGTGTGTCAAAAGTAGGATGCAAAACTAGTCTGTACCCCCGACATTTAGCGTTGAGAATCATTTGACGAGGGGCTAGTCAATATTTTTTACAGTGTATAGGGTATCATCACAATACCGGATCATAACGACCTGGATAGTTCTCAGCCTGTAAGCTAACTAAGCGTTAACTAGTCAAGTGGTAGGTACCGGAAGCATTGACAACCTGGTGACTGTTTCGAGACCCTTGTTTTGGCACATAGCTCGTCAATATTTTTTACAGTGTGCCGAACCCCATCGGCACCTATCAGGGGACATCGCTCGGACCGCTCTTGTACAGCATCTATGCTAACGATATGTCGCTATTCGTTGATGACGCGAGCATCGTGCAGTACGCGGACGACACTCAGGTTCTCGTGGGCGGGAGGCCCGGAGACATTGGCGCCCTGATCCGATCCATGGAACGAAATTTGTCACTGCTCTCGAACTGGTTTGGCAAAAATGGTATGAAAATCAACGCTCAGAAAACTCAGCTCATTGTTCTCGGCACTCGTCAAAATCTCCGGCAGCTTCCAACAGTCAACATCAACTTTATGGGCGCCACTGCATCTCCGGCTCTCCCGCGGTGCGGAATCTGGGTGTCGTATTTGACCAATGTATGTCGTTTGCCGCCCATACCGATGATGTCGTCCGGCGCTGCACAGGTATTTTAATCGGATTGAGTCACTCTAGACATATTTTACCGCATTCGACGCTCACCACCCTAGTCCAAAGTCTAGTCATTTCGCTCATCCGCTATTGTATCAGTGTGTACGGCTCCTGCAATACCAGTATAACGCCTTTTGGGGCGACTAACGGAGCGAGCGAGAGTGTGAGCCTTGCACGTGCGAAATTTCGAGGGGGTACCTCCAGCTGACTTGTGCACGGCACCCTACTAACCGGTCTCTAGCGATGTGCCAAATTTGAGCACAATCGGCCCAGCCGTTCTCGAGATCTGGAAGCGGCACCCTGCACGTGCGCACGTGCAAAATGGGTCCCAACTGACTTTTGCACGGCACCCTACTAACCGGTCCCTAACTGTGTACCAAATTTGAGCGCAATCGGTCGAGCCGTTCTCAAGATCTGAAAACGACCCCTGCACGTGCGCACGTGCAGCAGCACCCCAACTCTGGCACATGGATATGCAGTGCCTAGTGGGTGCCTACCTACATGCCAACTTTGAGCGCAATCGGCCAAGTAGTTACCGAGATATTGCAACAATTGCAAAACTGACACCTCTTCGTTTTGCACGTGGCACGTGCATAAGGGGTCAACCACATGCATCGGGAATAGTCCAATACTTGGTAGAAGGAATGAAGCTACCCTACAAAAATTACCGCATGTAAATCGGTCAAGTGGTTGCTGAGATATAAGCCTCGCAAAAGCGTCCGCACGGCCGGCCGGCCGGCCGGCCGCTCATACTCAGAAATTTCCGTTAACCCGCGCACCGACTTGCGCCAACTTAGTGCCGACGGGGGGGGGGGGGGGGGCGGATGACCGCCCCCCCCCCTGAGATCTCGAGAACGAAGCAAGATAGCGACAAGCGGTAAACGGCATCGGATACGCACGGACAAGGTCTACAATTTTTACAAAGGTCATTTTCAGGTCAGGTCAAAGATGACGTCACAAGGGTCGAAAAAGTCAAAATGGCGGCGCTAGATATGGAGAGGGTTTTTCTAGAATAACTTTCGAAGTAGTCAAGATAGGAACAAACTAAGGGCATCATCGTGATCCTCTCGTCAATCCGCATCGAATGATATATATGTTGACCTCGAAAGGTCAAGGTCAAAGGTTGACCTCAGGTCACGTGACCTCGAGGTCATCATGTATATCATTCGATGCGTCTTGACGAGCTGAACACAATGAGACCATCCGCGCGGCTGTATCTTGTTCCTGTAAGGAGTTATTGGCAAAAAACCTTTGGTGACCTTTGATGACGTCACATGACCTTACAGCTGCCCAACAGCAAAACAGACCTCAAGGTAGTGAAGGTTGATCGTATGTGAAGTCATGTATGGTATATGGGGCCATTCCGACCCGTTTTAGTGGTAAAAACAGGGAGTTGATTTTTCCCCCATTGACTTATAATGGGGAGGTCGCGAAATTGACCTGACCTTAGGTCACCGACATCAAAATTCCGAGATATACAAATTGTAGCTACTAATGACCTAATAACATCCTGCGACTTTCAAAGGCCTCCGACATCTACTGTAGCTCTGGCACGGTGACAAAGTTGCAAAAAAGTGACTTGAGGTTGGGTCATTCAAAGTGACCTGGTGACCTGACCTTAAAAGTTAGGAGGTTCAAACTTGCACACCATGTGTAAAATTGATGAGAGAATAGTCATACTAAATTTCGCGGCGCTACGCGCCGCGGTTTTCCCGCTATCCGCGAAAAACCTCAGGGGGGGCGGATATCCGCCCCCCCCCCGTCGGTGCGCGGGTTAATCTAAGTAAAGACTCCGCTCGCTTCGCTCGCTCCGTAACCACTCAGCTCGCACGTCTGCAAAAGCTGCTGAATTTCTCAGCCCGTGTGATATCGGGGCGTCGGAAGTTTGATCATGTTAGTGACGTCCTGCGTGACCTGGGATGGCTATCCGCGCGTAACATGTACTCATACCATGTGCTGACCCTATTGAAACGTATGCTGGTCACTGCGCAGCCCGAGTCAATCGCGAGTAGAATAGTGCATAGACGTGACGTACATCAGCGAGCCACAAGACAGATAGATATGCTACATGTGCCCAGAATCAAATCGGAGTCCGGGAGGAGACGATTCCTCTTTACCGCCGTGACAGCTTTTAATAGCCTACCACCGGCGATGTGTGACCTGAACCTGCGCGCGTTCAAGGCAGAGTTGCGCCGGCACTTGTTGCGACAACAGGCGGCCGACCGTTAGCAATACTTCATGACGACACGCAGGCCCATGTCGTCCCCTATCTCTCTGCGTGTCCACTAACACGAATGACGTCACGCATGTGGGCGGAGCTATGGGCGGAGCCTAACGCACGCGGCAGTCCAAGCCGCCATATTTGAATTTATATTTTAATAGAATCTTGCCGATATTTTGGGTGAAGTCAATTTATATGGATAGCTTGGTGACAGTTTAGCTATACGAATAAGAATTTATTATGAATGTGCGTATATTCAGCTTGGAATTGCAATTAAAGTTCCGCACCGCATAGATTCGATCTCGGGACCTTTGGAATACTGCGCGGGCACGCTAACCACTACACTACCGCGACCGCGCGGCGGCCGGCGGCAGGGAGGCTGCGGAGACATGGGGGGACATTTTACGCTTTTGTGAAAAAAGCAAAAGATTTAGCGAAAAACACGTAATAGATAACTTGCAGAAAATTGTCTGCTCTTTCAGATAAGATACTTAGGTTTGATATATTTTGTGCAGACTTCATTCTACAGTGCTTCGAAAATCGCTCATTTACATGGGGATTGAACGGGGCTTCGAGACTTGACTCCAAATGACGTCACGAGCTGACGTCACGAAAAGGTAGAATCGCCGGACGACCCTACCTGGTATATAGGGCCTTGGACGACACGTTTGTGAGAGAGTGACTGCGAACGAATGTCTGTCTGTGTGCGTGCGTGCGTGCGTATGTTTTTCTCACGACACCCATCATTTTATATTGCGACCCTGGTTCAGGAATAGCCATTTTTGTGGAATGAGCCAGCCCCCACCAAATCTTCATCTGGCATCGGCATTTTGCTACTGATGACGCCATTCCTAGCAACCGAGCGTCCCTAGCAACCGAAAGTGAAGACGTTGCACCTTCAACAAACGATCGTCAGCTAACTTCGTCAGCAACAAAGAAATGAAATTTATGAATGTTATGTTGTGAAAATAACTTGTGAGTTGTGATATTAATTAAATCCTGATAAAATCCATACTTATTAAAGCTTACGATACATCAAATTCGTAACGTGTGCAAAAATGTCTGACCCCAGGTCACTTATGGTCAGGTCACCAGCCACCAGGCAAAGTGAAGTGACCATGAATCTAAAAACTTTGTGATTCAGTCATTCCTACATTTAACATTCCAGTAGCTTGAAACTCAGGGTAGGTATTGCATGGGGGAATCAGTACCAACAATTTGTTTCTCTCAGAATTTGGATATCGGTGACTAAAGGTCAGTTCAATTTTGTGACCTCTCCATTATGCGTAAATCAAAGGGAACAAATTGAAATGCTTTTCTTTTGGCTTAAAACACCCTCAAACATCAAGGAACACAGGTGAACATGAAGACACTGAACCAAAAATGCTTCCTATGACCCGTTTATGCCCCTGAGGTCATATCAGGTCATGATACGTCTCCAACATTTTTTGACAATACATAACTTAAGATAGAAATATGCTAGAGAGCTGAAATGACCATAATATGTTCAGCTCAGCAATACAAATCGAATGGCATCCAACATGACCTTTTCTGTGACCTTGACCCGAGGTCAAATTCTTAACCCACGCGCTTATAAGGGGGGGGGTCGACCGGACCCGCGAATACCTAACTCGCGTAAAAAGTCGCCGATCGCGACAAAACTTTCAGTACCCTCGATGTAATTAATTTTAAATCTATCCTGAAAATCATGACCCTGGCCAAATTGACATTTGACCTGTAACCTATTCCTCGAGACCATGTTTGGCCGGAATCGCGATTCTGCGTATGTCAGCTAGTATCCGCGCGATTGCAGTGTTTTTGTGGTTTCAAACATTTAAACATGTGAAATGATATTGGTCCCATGCATTATTGTGGGTGTCAAGGTCCCCTGAAGGTCAGGTCAGGTTATTGACCTTTGATGACCTCGGTTCACTTTTTCGAGTTTTACATGTTTCTAGGCTAGTTTTTGGAGCTGATTTCGAATTTAGCAGTTCTTTCAACAGCTTCGAAGTAGTTTTGGTGCCTTCGTAACATGTAACGAAGCTGTCAGTGGCGGTTGACACCTACAATGAATACCCGGCTGGACCCCTGCTGGGTGACCTTCACCTGACCTGACCTGACCTGGCCTAAATGCATGAAGACATCATCTGTGATCAAAACTAACATGATATTCGTGATCAGCACCGCGAAAAACCTCTTAGCAACCACACTTTACGACGTTCTAACAGGTCCCGATTTCCCGACTTTTGGGTCATTGACCTGACCTGACATGTCAACCGATGAGCTAGGACCTTAAAATTGGGTATCATCGGCTTGCTCTCGTCACTGGCAACACGCTCTTTTTTATGCGAAGCTCTAGCTCAATCAGTGGCCAAACGGCGAGGGTTTAATTGACCTTTTCCGGTCAATTTTATCTGACCTTCACCACGTTGCCTCAAATTCGGAATTTTAGGGGCATAGGTACTTCTGATGCGCCACGGTGAAACTTTTCCAACGCCACCTGGCACGTGTCGCTACGATGCTTAGCTTCGGAAATATAAATATATCGTTCCGCACGTATGCGTAGCATGAAGTGTAATATCAAAAGGTTTTCACGTGCGAAGCATGTGGACCGTGCACCTCAGCACACCTATTCGTACAACGCCTTCAAGCGTTTGTTCATGTTGTGCCATTGTGCCGAGTTTTAGGTGCTTGGGTCAAAGTTTTCGGACGTCGGAGAATGCCTCATCAAAACATGTTTTTCGTCCCGAGCATGTGCAATATGTATCTCTCGGTGCCGATTATTCCATATGTCAGTGGTTTGGTACCGGGACATGTGACCTACAAATTTGGCACCTGGACCTCCCTTGGATTGGCTTAAAGCGTAGATAAAAGGTTTTTGTTCTCAATGTGTTTGTCGGCAAGTCATACGCGCCACGTGACAGCGAGTTACCCGGGACCTATACCATCACCTGCCTCCAGAAATGGCACGTCAAACGGCACCACCATCACCTCGATCCGAACATCCATTTAAAAATAATTACAAATTTATTTGCTTTACAACGTTTCACAGCACAGATTTTTGGCGCCGCTTTGTCGTCGCCGCTATCTTCCATGGGAGGTCCCTTCGAATTGCCAGTCCAGTTTATTTATACGTCTATGAATTTGTACCAAATTATCTGATTTAGTAGTATCGTAAAACATTTATTTTTCTTTTTATATCATCTGTTCCCAATTGAAAACAAGTCCATGGTGTCTTACTTTACATTTCCAACAATTATTTTCACAAAATCAGATACTTGGCAATGAATTGCCCTCCCTTCAAATTTAGTTTCAACTAGGCCTGTCTAGTGGGATACTAGAAAAAATATTCCAAGCACCAGTGACGTCACAATTTGTCCAACCTTATGTTCTAGTAATCTTGGAATGAGCCTACGATGTCAAATAAATAAATAAATAAGTATTTTTCACACAAATTTCTCCGAACCATATATTTCAAGTGACCAAAACACGTGCAAAGTGTTTCAGGCGCTTTAACTTCATTCTTTCTTAGGTTTGCCAGATTATTATGATTTTACGGCGGTCATATATATACCTACAAGTACAGACTACAGTCGGTACTCGGTAGAAAAGTCTGGGTAGCGACATATGTTTTAGGCTTTGGGTAATAGTATCTACCCTAATCCCTCACGTAAGGACCTTCGGAATGACATAGCTGGGCTACCTATTCTGATACGTGTATTGCAAAGGATAAAAGGCAAGGAAACTGCGACGCTGACCAGAAGGATATCCTCCTAACCGGTGATATTTCATGTCAGCATTGAAGGTGAATTGTTGAAATAGTATTTCACTTTAACATTGAAGACGGATCATTTACACATCATTCAACTTTTGCAAACCGATTTGGGCGGCCACGCATGTCAGTCCACGTGGTTACCTCTGATCTGATGAGTAAACCCCGACATCTCGCAGCCATGTGCGTCCGTCCCTACTCTGTTTTCCTGGCTTTCCTGGCTCATCGGCAATGATGGTTGAGGGAGACGTTCTCTCATCAAATTTTGTGTTATGGCGTAGGTATATGGACATACCTTTGTATGCTTGCACTTGTTTACAAGGAACGCGTTGAATTGGAGGCAGCAGTTGCCGACAATTTTTATTGTTTCATCATGCGCGCAAGACGCGGAACACGATTTTTATACGAACGGTAATTGATTAGGACAAATCACAGAAAGTGATGGACATACCAACACTTCTTACCTTAGGTACAGGTTTCAAGCCAAGGGCTCTAGCGACCAATTTTAGCTTAGATATGTACTACGCGAATATGCCCTAGCTGCCAGACCGACAGCTGTCATCTGCCAGGGCTACCCAGCTGCCAGACCCCGACCAGGTGCACCTCGTCCCATTCGTGCAGGGGCGAGGGTGAGGGTAGGTATTATCCGCATCCAAACTACTGGGTACTGGAACATTTATCTCGAGACCAATATTCCATGTAAATACATGTAAATACATGGAATATTGGTCTAACTATGTATGAACAGGTGTAGGTATATGTATACACCTGTAGTGTACACATACCTCAGTTGTATATGTGCCACCTTGGTGTGAAATAAACTTGTACCTATTATTATTTATTATTATTATGAATACATTGAACATCAATGATAACAATAACAAGTCAAATGTTTATTAACCCGTGCCCCGTTGGGCTCTGCCGAGCAACGCGCCCGGTTGGGGGGGGGGGCATTTTGGCCCCCCCCCTAAGATCTCGAGAACCACGCAACATAGCGACAAGCGGTAAACGGCGTTGGATAGCCCCAACAGGGAACTACCTTGTGACCCAATTTTATTGACCTAGGTCAAACCGATGACGTCACAGGTCAGGTCAAAGGTCCAATTTTCACCGTTTACAGGCACTTCAAGAAATGCGTTGTAAAATCGAGTAAAATGCATTTCATTGAAAATCATCGATGGGGAAATGTTCTTCAAACACATATTTTGCTATTTGAGGTCACTGATACCAGGTCAGGTCACAGAGGTCAGGTCACGGGGGGGTCACAATATGAAAGTGTCGTGTGATACATGTTTTATGGTCCATTTTACATGACAAATGCGATTATATGGGTCAGGCAGCCTTTGGGGCCAGCTTAGATCACGTTTTGGTCAAGGTCAGGTCAAGGTCATGTCAAGGTCAGGTCAAATTAGGTCAAATTTCAAAGTTAATATTTTTGCATAAAATGGGTATCGAATCGATGCAGCTCGTCACGGGGAGTTCAATGGTGGTCTTTGTTTTGCCGTACGTGGTCTAGAATTGCTCAAAATTGAGTTAAAAAATTTGACGTCATCATTTTTGAACAGTTTTTTCGCTATAACTTGGCTAAAAAACGAGATATCGATCTGAAATTTGGTATGTATATAGAAGAGCGCTGGGACTATCACATGTATTCCGGTTTTTTCGTAATTCGGAAAATTTTTGGATTTTTTCAAAGTTTTTCTAAAAAAATCTATTTTTTGAATTTTTTTTTGGTCAAAAACCAAAAATTTTGAAAATCCGAGATGGCAGTTTTGTAGCGCCGCGTTTTGTCTACTAGACCATATAAAGAACTTTGAAATTGCTTGATAACTGTAGATTTGGTGAGCGTTTCAAGATTGCATGTTTTTTGCTCATTTTTGCTCGAACATGACCTCAGTTTGACCTCAATAACTCCTGACCTAAGGTGACCTAAGACTTGAAATTTGGTGTGAAGGTGTCAAATTGATGCCCGGGAAGGTACTGAAAATTTGGCGGCGCTGCGCGCCGCCGTTTTCTTGCTATTCAGGAAAAACCACAGGGGGGGCCAAAATGGCCCCCCAACGGGTGAGGGTTAAAATACAAAAAAGCTTTCGGTATGTAAATACCTTGGTCACTGTGTTCGTTCAAGATGGAGGACCTCCGTTCCGTCTTGAACGAACACTGCGACCAAGGTATTTGCATAGCGAAAGCTGTACCTATGTATTTAAAAAAAAGAACATTTGACCTGTTGCTGTTATCATTTATCCTTACTGTCTTGGATATTGCACAGTGAACATTCATGCAGGTGCATTTTGAATGAGACCTCGCTAGTAATATGAGCTGCCAGAGCATATATGCAGATTCAGATTATGCTCACGTGTAAGCTTTTTCCATCTATAGCCCCGTTTCACATCTGATCTCGTCTACATTTGCATAACCTAACAGACGCTTGAGAAAACTGAATAGGTAAACGTAGTTAAATTTTAAAACGTTTAAACGGCAAAAAGGTAAACATTTTTCGCATGGTACTGCAAGGCTTTACAAGAAAATCAAAGCAATTACTAAATTGTTGCGTCAGCCGTCCGGTTTTCAAAGCCAGCAGAGGAGTTTCGCTGGTGAGCAGGCAGGTCGGCGCCGCCGGTTAGGTCGGTGATGTAGAGCTGGAACAGCACGATGGCGTACGTCAGGACGGTGGCAGCGAGGGCCAGCAGGGTGGACCGCTGCAGCCGGAACAGGCCCAGGTCGCCGAGCGCGGCCAGATCGCGGCCGACCGTCTCCCGGAACAGGCACAGCAGCTGGAACAGCTCGGGCCGCTGCCAGCGGGGCCGCAGCAGGAGGTCGCGCGACTCGCCGACTGCAGACAACACCATCTGCGACAGCTCGCACGGCAGCACGACCGCCACGGCCGCGCCCACAGCGTACCCCGCCATGGAGGCTGCTACACTGTGGATGGTTCCAACCAGAAACGAGCCGATGGCGAGCATGACCAGTGCGATCACCTGCAGCAGTCCAGAGAGCATGAACAGGATCAGCTCGGGGCACATGACATCAGTCAGTCGAGCGAAGGCCCGAGACAGGTCGTCCTGCAGGGTCCTCAGTGTGCCGAGCTCCGATCTTGTCGGGGGACGCTCTCCGTCCGCGACGGCCTTCAGTCGAGCATTGATGGCAGAAAAGCCAGCAGAAATTTGTACAGCTGCAAATGCCATCTTGAATGCAATCATGTAACCTGTGAAAAAGAAGATCCAGAGAGCCAAACCAGAGCAACGTGCCATCAAACATTGGGCCGAGAAGTCATTCTCGCATAATGCGTCACCGGCAATGAAAGGGGATGCCATGAAACACGTCACTCCAAGTTCAGCGAGAACAGCAAGCAGGATCAGGCTCAACTTCCTGTGTAACTTTTTGGAGAACTCTTTGCCTTCTTGCAAAGCGTCGTGCTTCATGAGTTCCCCTATGGTCAGAACCAGTGCGTCATATGCCCTGCGTCTAAAAACTAGACACACCATCAGCGAAAGCCACATCAGGATGAACTGAAGACCAAAGAAGGCCGTGTTTGACGCGACGTAGATCACATTTTTGCCGGTGTTGATCTCCTGAATGCCATACGCATACAGAACGCATACAAACCATCCGGCAGCGCCCGTGTTGAGCAGGCTCACGCAGGCTACGTACAGGATGTCTCCCCAGCCGCGTCGGGCGCCGCTGATCCCCACAGCTCGCAGCAACGCCAGTAGCAGCCGCGCCGAAACTGGCGCTCTGCCATTACGGCGGATAGACGCGCCGGACCCGCCCTGGACGCGTCCTGAGGTGCCAGGGGGCCCGTCCGGTCCGGCTGTTGCGGGGATTTCATTTCTGTGATCCCAGCTGGCGGGGACTGTATGCTCGTCATCCCAGCTGAACCGCTTCACGTCTACACCAATCCGCAAGGTAGCCATGGTGTGGGCAGTGCCGCCGGCAGCTATATAGCGATACTGACTGAGCTGAGCCCGCCTGAAGACCGACCCGACCCGCGCCCGGTCGCCACGAGCCCCGGGGCCTTCCTGACCTCTGACCGCCCAGCTGCCCCGTCTTGCTGCGAACACCGCCCGGCGTCCAGTGGACGCTACCACGATGTCGCCATGCCAACGGCGTCGACAGAACCTGTTGACAATCGGGCTGCTGGCTGTACTTTTGTTGTGCTGGCGCCAATGAGACATAGACCAGCCTTCGACTATGTTTGCCAATGTTTTAGGTTTATGAGGGTCAGACGGCGCCACGTCAAATATTTAGCATCGTTGCTCTGGTAATACCTATAGTCCTCTATCATAGCGTCGGCTGTCCACGGCGTAGAGGATGAAGGGAATATTTTCGAAAAAGCTGAACGCAAACACTGCAGTTGACTGCGCGGTTCAAACGCTGTCAGCTGGCCGTGGAATGACTAGTCTTTTCAATAACAAAGTCAACTTGTTTGACAGCCGTTTCGACCAAACGTCTTGTTCAGCTGGGCACTCTGGGTAAACGGTGGTCATCGGTTTTATATACAAGCGAATAAAAAAGAGCTTATTTTTCTACCATATAATTCTTTATTGTTTATTAAATAAGTGAATGCTACCTATATTTTTGTAAACGAGTAAACTGTTAATTCAAACTTTCGCCAAGCCAGACTATTTGGTTCTGCGTCTGACTCGATAGAAAGAAGTATATCCTACTAAAATAACTATATTCAACTCGATGCAATCCCACAGTATTTCACTGCAGGCACTCAGTGCAGTGTAGCATTCGTGCATGTGGAATATGGATTGTGAACATACACGTAACAAATGTGACAAAGCCATTGACTAGAGGTAGTGCGACCACACTTTATGTCGCACAACCGTGACGTCCCGACGGACGGCGGCCCCGGACCCCTAAAATAGGTACAGATGGGCCTGTCGCGGTAGCCTGTTCATTTTCCTACGCTGCAGCTCGTTTATCCTGCGGAGGGTGGGTCGCCATTCTTCTAACGGGCCCCCTCCCAGTAGATTGACTATGCGCTGCTGGAGGTTTAGAGTGCATCGGTCCCGAGCTATGCCGAGTCACTGGACATGCATTTTTAATGAGCAATGCGCTATCTTTCAACTACATATATTGCGCTGCAGTTCCAAACACCGATCGCTCTTATACGGAACAAAACGATTTAAACATTGTAGGTTTTTGCCAAAAAGGGATAACATGAAAGATGATTTTTGGCGTTCTGACAGGAAAAAAAAATCCATTATCGCAGGATACCATTCAATTTAGACATGAGCGCATTAATCGCTAATGGCCTGCCGCCGGAGCAGAAAAACTGGGGCTTGATGAGCTTGAGGCATGAGCTGGTGGCTGACTCGACAGAAAAGAGCTCTATACATCACACGAGAGCTCGGCGGGCTCAGGTCGCCGCATCGTTCCTTGAGCCGCACCTTTGACATGCCATTTCACGGCGGCGTTTCTATAATTGATGGTGGCCAATGTAGCGCCATGGAGTGAGACCCCATGCCGGTGGCGGGCCATCACTTCAGTCACCTGTCCGATCGACGGGCGCAGATACCGGCGGGACGTCGCGCACGGGACGACCGGCACGGGTGTGTGGGCTCACACCCGTGACGCCACACCTTAGAGAGCGTCTCCACTGCCAATGTTCCTTAATCCGGATGATAACGTCCCTTGCTGACGCTGTCTTGTGCTGCACTCAAGCTAAACCTGCGTCCACGGAGCTCCGCACTATAGAGATCGGCCAGGCTTGAGAAGCCCCCTCCCTGAGTTTATTTTTATATGCTGTAAAAGATACATCCTTTCGACAATGTACAGTGCCCACCGCAGACCCCAAGACCACTCCCTCGAGTCACGATGTCCCAGCGCTAGCAGCGACTGACGAAAACGGTTGAGACTACGAGCGGGGAATGCTCCCAGCGTGCCGATGACGGCTGGGAACATGCAACGTGCTGATAGCCAATGAGCATGCAGTGCCTGGCGAACAATGACTGGACACATGCATCGCTAACTGAGACATGAGCCGGCTCTGAGCGGCGGGTCAGATCTATGGCGGGTCACGAGTTCCACGTGAGAGCACGGCTCGGCGGTCAGATCATGATTGCAAAAGTACCAAATCATCGGGCTGCTCAATAACTATCGATCGCGACACGATTTCACAACAGTCCTTGCATTGACATTGCCCAAAGGATACGACGCGTATTTGACTTTTAATCGACGCTGTTCTCCGCAAGAACTTTTTATCCGATGAACTTGTATTAGGGAAACTCAATCATTGTTTGTCAAATATCAATCAATTCATAAATTGTTATATAATACAGCAATCGTGTTTCATATAAGATCAACAACGCACGCACAACGCACAACTAAAGCCGACAACATCCTTGTCTGTCGTCTGACCTGCACCCCTCCGGCCTGCCGCAGGGCTCCGTCACCGGCCCAGACTGCCGAGCCGCGGCTCCCCCCAGTCCACACGGGCCGATCGCGGTCCGGCGCGGCGCGCGCCGCCGCCATGGGACTGACTGCGCGCCAACTGGTGGCGCACCTGGTGCGACTAATGGCGCGCCGGCGCCGGCTGATCGCCTGCTGGCTGCTGCTGCTGCCGCTGCTGAGCCTGGCGCTGCTGCCGACGGACCCGGACCGGCGGTGGCCGCCGCAGCGTGCGGCCAGCTGCGGCCGACCGCTGCTCGGCGGCCGACCGGACGTGGACGCCGAGCGGCTCTGGCCGCAGCTCCGGGCCGCAGAGGTGAGCGGCCGCTGACCTAGGAAATTTGTGTGTGTTGGTATAGTGACAGCGATGCCGCATATCTACATATATTTTCCATGTATCTGATCTGAAGTTTGTACTATGTATGTTGAATTTACTTAAATACGTCGCGAACTAAAAGCATTCGATGATATGTTTCATATAGGCATTTCTGTTTTACATCAATCAATCTATATTATGATTTATAAGTTGTCTGTGCGTGCGTAATCCGTCATGACTTATGTGTCTTATTGCGCCTGAAAGGCGCCGCGTATCGGCGTGAAATTTGGCATGCCAAATCTGTGGGCGTGGGCGGCCTTTGTATTAAAATTTGGGCGTGATCGGACCAGGGGTGCGCCATCAGCACGCGCTCGCGTGCGCCATAGGGTTAACACGGGAAACGGTCAAATCGAAGATCGGGCGAAAACCGGCCTGCGGCGCCCACTTCCCGGGCCCAAAACTTGGCGACAGATTGCCGTAGCGAGGTGGGGTTGCCACCACTGGATAGAGGAGAGATGGAACTAGCGTATCGATATGGTTTCATAGTATAGCACGCGTCACGTGCAAGGGAATACCCCCGGTTGTGAAAAAATGACCGATTTCGTGCACTGTGGGAAGAAAACCGATGCCGCTGGAAAACGGCTTGACGGAATGAAATCGGTGTGGTGCCATTTTGCAGGCAAATGTACGTGTAATCAGAGGATAGCAGATAAAAAGTGATGATCCGTACCATTTCCTTAATAATGAAAAATTAAATTTAAAATTTGATTCGCGCGGAGCGCGACGTCATTTACAACATCAAAACGTATTGAAAACGCTGATCAATCGCTATGAAACCTACATATTCGGAAAGAGCATTCTTTTCTGACCAATATCCACCCAAAACATTATCGAAAAGTCAATAAACTTTTGTGAAAATGACTTAAACATACGACCGTGTTTCGTTAACGTTACAGGTATTTTTCGACAAAATCCGATCGATGGCTTATGGCCGGCAGGCCATTCAAATTTTGACAATAGCTATCAAAGCATGGGCTGCAATGCACCGCCCGCCCAGCGGAACCCCAAATACTTGAATACTTGAAATAAGCGCTAAGCAGTAAACAGCACATTTTTGTACTAGGAATAACTCAGCTGCTACTGGGCCGATTGCGCTGAAACTTGGACTGTGGGTGGAGGGGGCACTCATCTGGCGATGCATGGTCATGTGTGACAGGTAGGGTGGATCGATTGCACGTGCGCACGTGAGGGGTCCACTTATACATCTCAAGAACGGCTGGGCCGATTTCGCTCAAATTTTGTACACCGTTAGGAACAATTTAGAAGGGTGGCTGGAATAAGTCATCTGGAGTCTCAGCGCGTGCGCACGTGCAGCGGGCCGCTTTTATATCTCAATAACGGCTGGGCCGATTGCGCTCAAATTTGGTACGTTACTTTAATCGAGTATGAGAAGGGTTACTATGTGTAGGTTATGAGTAAGGTAGGGTATGGGTAGGTTAGGGTAGGATAGGGTGGGTTTGAGTTCGATGAAGGCAAACCATGAGAAAGGCTCTAACAACCCGCAACCAGCACCAGCATACCATGCCGTTAAAACAAATATCCAACTCCGACAAAATAAGACATAAAAATCAAAAGTTCCCACACCCAAACTAATGCCCCCTCAAACGCATCTATCAAAACGCACAGTTATAGCGCAAAACATGCCATCTAGTGTTTACTGTTAAAAACAAAGTCAACAAACTGTTTGCATCTTCATTGCGTCTTTGTTAATCATCTTGTATCAATTGTTTGGCATCTCTATATGCTCTGTGACTGTTTTACCGTCTTCTTCGTTCGTCTCATTTTACGATTTAAATTGTACCGTCTTTACTTCCAACTATTAGGTGCGTACCTTTATCCTGTCATTTATGGCTCATGTCATAAATCACCTGGACCCCAATTTCTACGTTGGAACGTTTCCATATATCACTGCTGGCTGGTGAATGACCGTCTCTGATTGTCACCCTACCTCTGATAGTCTCCTACCCATGAGACTAATGATCATAACGTTAAAAAACGTACCAAACGGTGTTCTGCTTTGTTGTCAATACTTCTTGAAATAACAGTTGAATTTATTTTCAGAAAAGCGACGGTAGAAGAAAAATGTTTTGGAATGAGCAACTGGAAGCACAATATCAGAAAGTGAAGATAAGCCCTGCTTTTCCGCTAAAGGTAACCAATATGTTTTCTTTTTCATCATAGGCAATTTATTTTTAACGATCTTTTTGAAAGGTCTTATTAGGCTGACAACGTGTCTTCATGTGATGAAGGATGTAATGCAACATTTGCGAAGAAATGCATATTGGAGAGTTATAAAGCTCGGTTTGACTGAAGTCGTCGCCAGAGTTGGCCTACGTTACGTTATTTTGAAGTTTTCGGTAACCCGTAGCTGTCAGTACCGTTTCGTAGCGTAATTGGGATGTTTCGGTAGCGTAGTACGGAAAATAAAAGAATAACGTAGGAACTACGAAATGGATTCCGTAGCAATTACAGGTCAGCTGTATTTGTATAAGGTACATAATTTTTTTCAGTTTACTCATATCGTCACCAGACCTCCGGCCGTTTACACGGATGTGAGACGCCTGCTATATGAATACCACTTTCTTCCGGCCGGACCGACACCGGGGATTTCCCAATGTAACGGAAGTTGGCACAGATTCAGCACAGATTCAGCACAGCACAGATTCGGTAGGGGGAAAAAAGGCCCCGGTAGAGGGAAACCTTTATGACCCATTTTCCCCTAGAAATGACGTCACAAAGAGGTAAAAATGGGTATCAATCGAAAGCTCTCGTTTACCCAGACACAGTCCTGCAGGAAAATTCCACTTTTTCCCCATAGGAAAGTTTTTACGGGAAAATCAAAATTTCGGGTCAATGGGGGGTCCCCCCGATTTCGTTCAAAATCGGCACACAGGTGCCCCACCACCAGCCGAGAAACTTTCCCCAAAACGGTCCCCGTTGCATTGACGTTTAAGGCCCGTAAAGCCCCCTAGACTCGTAAAATATCCGTAAAATCGCCTTTGTACGGACAAAAAAGTGGTGCTATGGTAAAAATGGGTATCAATCGAAAGCTCTCGTTTACCCAGACACAGTCCTGCAGGAAAATTCCACTTTTTTCCCATAGGAAAGTTTTTACGGGAAAATCAAAATTTCGGGTCAATGGGGGGTCCCCCCCGATTTCGTTCAAAATCGGCACACAGGTGCCCCACCACCAGCCGAGAAACTTTCCCCAAAACGGTCCCCGTTGCATTGACGTTTAAGGCCCGTAAAGCCCCCTAGACTCGTAAAATATCCGTAAAATCGCCTTTGTACGGACAAAAAAGTGGTGCTATGGTAAAAATGGGTATCAATCGAAAGCTCTCGTTTACCCAGACACAGTCCTGCAGGAAAATTCCACTTTTTTCCCATAGGAAAGTTTTTACGGGAAAATTAAAATTTTGGGTCAATGGGGGGTCCCCCCCGATTTCGTTCAAAATCGGCACACAGGTGCCCCGCCACCAGCCGAGAAACTTTCCCCAAAACGGTCCCCGTTGCATTGACGTTTAAGGCCCTTAAAGCCCCGTAAACTCGTAAAAAATCCGTAAATTCGCCCTTGTACGGCCAAAAACGGGGCGCTAGGGTAAAAATGGGTATCAATCGAAAGCTCTCGTTTACCCAGACACAGTCCTGCAGGAAAATTCCACTTTTTCCCCATAGGAAAGTTTTTACGGGAAAATCAAAATTTCGGGTCAATGGGGGGTCCCCCCCGATTTCGTTCAAAATCGGCACACAGGTGCCCCACCACCAGCCGAGAAACTTTCCCCAAAACGGTCCCCGTTGCATTGACGTTTAAGGCCCGTAAAGCCCCCTAGACTCGTAAAATATCCGTAAAATCGCCTTTGTACGGACAAAAAAGTGGTGCTATGGTAAAAATGGGTATCAATCGAAAGCTCTCGTTTACCCAGACACAGTCCTGCAGGAAAATTCCACTTTTTTCCCATAGGAAAATTTTTACGGGAAAATCAAAATTTCGGGTCAATGGGGGGTCCCCCCCCCCCCCGATTTCGTTCAAAATCGGCACACAGGTGCCCCACCACCAGCCGAGAAACTTTCCCCAAAACGGTCCCCGTTGCATTGACGTTTAAGGCCCGTAAAGCCCCCTAGACTCGTAAAATATCCGTAAAATCGCCTTTGTACGGACAAAAAAAGTGGTGCTATGGTAAAAATGGGTATCAATCGAAAGCTCTCGTTTACCCAGACACAGTCCTGCAGGAAAATTCCACTTTTTTCCCATAGGAAAGTTTTTACGGGAAAATCAAAATTTTGGGTCAATGGGGGGTCCCCCCCGATTTCGTTCAAAATCGGCACACAGGTGCCCCACCACCAGCCGAGAAACTTTCCCCAAAACGGTCCCCGTTGCATTGACGTTTAAGGCCCTTAAAGCCCCGTAAACTCGTAAAAAATCCGTAAATTCGCCCTTGTACGGCCAAAAACGGGGCGCTAGGGTAAAAATGGGTATCAATCGAAAGCTCTCGTTTACCCAGACACAGTCCTGCAGGAAAATTCCACTTTTTCCCCATAGGAAAGTTTTTACGGGAAAATCAAAATTTCGGGTCAAAGGGGGGTCCCCCCCGATTTCGTTCAAAATCGGCACACAGGTGCCCCACCACCAGCCGAGAAACTTTCCCCAAAACGGTCCCCGTTGCATTGACGTTTAAGGCCCGTAAAGCCCCTAGACTCGTAAAATATCCGTAAAATCGCCTTTGTACGGACAAAAAAGTGGTGCTATGGTAAAAATGGGTATCAATCGAAAGCTCTCGTTTACCCAGACACAGTCCTGCAGGAAAATTCCACTTTTTTCCCATAGGAAAGTTTTTACGGGAAAATCAAAATTTCGGGTCAATGGGGGGTCCCCCCCCGATTTCGTTCAAAATCGGCACACAGGTGCCCCACCACCAGCCGAGAAACTTTCCCCAAAACGGTCCCCGTTGCATTGACGTTTAAGGCCCGTAAAGCCCCCTAGACTCGTAAAATATCCGTAAAATCGCCTTTGTACGGACAAAAAAGTGGTGCTATGGTAAAAATGGGTATCAATCGAAAGCTCTCGTTTACCCAGACACAGTCCTGCAGGAAAATTCCACTTTTTTCCCATAGGAAAGTTTTTACGGGAAAATCAAAATTTTGGGTCAAAGGGGGGTCCCCCCCGATTTCGTTCAAAATCGGAACACAGGTGCCCCACCACCAGCCGAGAAACTTTCCCCAAAACGGTCCCCGTTGCATTGACGTTTAAGGCCCTTAAAGCCCCGTAAACTCGTAAAAAATCCGTAAATTCGCCCTTGTACGGCCAAAAACGGGGCGCTAGGGTAAAAATGGGTATCAATCGAAAGCTCTCGTTTACCCAGACACAGTCCTGCAGGAAAATTCCACTTTTTCCCCATAGGAAAGTTTTTACGGGAAAATCAAAATTTCGGGTCAAAGGGGGGTCCCCCCGATTTCGTTCAAAATCGGCACACAGGTGCCCCACCACCAGCCGAGAAACTTTCCCCAAAACGGTCCCCGTTGCATTGACGTTTAAGGCCCGTAAAGCCCCCTAGACTCGTAAAATATCCGTAAAATCGCCTTTGTACGGACAAAAAAGTGGTTGCTATGGTAAAAATGGGTATCAATCGAAAGCTCTCGTTTACCCAGACACAGTCCTGCAGGAAAATTCCACTTTTTTCCCATAGGAAAGTTTTTACGGGAAAATCAAAATTTCGGTCAATGGGGGGTCCCCCCCGATTTCGTTCAAAATCGGCACACAGGTGCCCCACCCAGCCGAGAAACTTTCCCCAAAACGGTCCCCGTTGCATTGACGTTTAAGGCCCTAAAGCCCCTAGACTCGTAAATCCGTAAATCGCCTTTGTACGGACACAAAAGTGGTGCTATGGTAAAAATGGATATCAATCGAAAGCTCTCGTTTACCCAGACACAGTCCTGCAGGAAAATTCCACTTTTTTTCCCATAGGAAAGTTTTTACGGGAAAATCAAATTTTGGGTCAATGGGGGTCCCCCCGATTTCGTTCAAAATCGGCCCACAGGTGCCCCACACCAGCCGAGAAACTTTCCCCAAAACGGTCCCCGTTGCATTGACGTTTGGCCCGTAAAGCCCCTAGACTCGTAAAATATCCGTAAAATCGCCTTTGTACGGACAAAAAGTGGTGCTATGGTAAAAATGGGTATCAATCGAAAGCTCTCGTTTACCCGACACAGTCCTGCAGGAAAATTCCACTTTTTTCCCATAGGAAAGTTTTTACGGGAAAATCAAAATTTTTGGTCAATGGGGGTCCCCCCCGATTTCGTTCAAAATCGGCACACAGGTGCCCCGCCACCAGCCGAGAAACTTTCCCCAAAACGGTCCCCGTTGCATTGACGTTTAAGGCCCTTAAAGCCCCGTAACTCGTAAAAATCCGTAAATTCGCCCTTGTACGGCCAAAACGGGGCGCTAGGGTAAAAATGGGTATCAATCGAAAGCTCTCGTTTACCCAGACACAGTCCTGCAGGAAAATTCCACTTTTTCCCCATAGGAAAGTTTTTACGGGAAAATCAAATTTCGGGTCAATAGGGGGTCCCCCCGATTTCGTTCAAATCGGCACACAGGTGCCCCACCACCAGCCGAGAAACTTTCCCCAAAACGGTCCCCGTTGCATTGACGTTTAAGGCCCGTAAAGCCCCCTAGACTCGTAAAATATCCGTAAAATCGCCTTTGTACGGACAAAAAGTGGTGCTATGGTAAAAATGGGTATCAATCGAAAGCTCTCGTTTACCCAGACACAGTCCTGCAGGAAAATTCCACTTTTTTCCCATAGGAAAGTTTTTACGGGAAAATCAAAATTTCGGGTCAATGGGGGGTCCCCCCCCCCGATTTCGTTCAAAATCGGCACACAGGTGCCCCACCACCAGCCGAGAAACTTTCCCCAAAACGGTCCCCGTTGCATTGACGTTTAAGGCCCGTAAAGCCCCCTAGACTCGTAAATATCCGTAAAATCGCCTTTGTACGGACAAAAAATGGGCTATGGTAAAAATGGGTATCAATCGAAAGCTCTCGTTTACCCAGACACAGTCCTGCAGGAAAATTCCACTTTTTCCCATAGGAAAGTTTTTACGGGAAAATCAAAATTTTGGGTCAATGGGGGTCCCCCCCGATTTCGTTCAAAATCGGCACACAGGTGCCCCACCACCAGCCGAGAAACTTTCCCCAAAACGGTCCCCGTTGCATTGACGTTTAAGGCCCTTAAAGCCCCGTAACTCGTAAAAATCCGTAAATTCGCCCTTGTACGGCCAAAAACGGGCGCTAGGGTAAAAATGGGTATCAATCGAAAGCTCTCGTTTACCCAGACACAGTCCTGCAGGAAAATTCCACTTTTTTCCCCATAGGAAAGTTTTTACGGGAAAATCAAAATTTCGGGTCAATGGGGGGTCCCCCCCGATTTCGTTCAAAATCGGCACACAGGTGCCCCACCACCAGCCGAGAAACTTTCCCCAAAACGGTCCCCGTTGCATTGACGTTTAAGGCCCGTAAAGCCCCCTAGACTCGTAAAATATCCGTAAAATCGCCTTTGTACGGACAAAAAAGTGGTGCTATGGTAAAAATGGGTATCAATCGAAAGCTCTCGTTTACCCAGACACAGTCCTGCAGGAAAATTCCACTTTTTTCCCATAGGAAAGTTTTTACGGGAAAATCAAAATTTTGGGTCAAGGGGGGTCCCCCCCGATTTCGTTCAAATCGGCACACAGGTGCCCCACCACCAGCCGAGAAACTTTCCCCAAAACGGTCCCCGTTGCATTGACGTTTAAGGCCCTTAAAGCCCCGTAAACTCGTAAAAAATCCGTAAATTCGCCCTTGTACGGCCAAAAACGGGGCTAGGGTAAAAATGGGTATCAATCGAAAGCTCTCGTTTACCCAGACACAGTCCTGCAGGAAAATTCCACTTTTTCCCCATAGGAAAGTTTTTACGGGAAAATCAAAATTTCGGGTCAAGGGGGTCCCCCCCGATTTCGTTCAAAATCGGCACACAGGTGCCCCACCACCAGCCGAGAAACTTTCCCCAAAACGGTCCCCGTTGCATTGACGTTTAAGGCCCGTAAAGCCCCCTAGACTCGTAAAATATCCGTAAAATCGCCTTTGTACGGACAAAAAGTGGTGCTATGGTAAAAATGGGTATCAATCGAAAGCTCTCGTTTACCCAGACACAGTCCTGCAGGAAAATTCCACTTTTTTTCCCATAGGAAAGTTTTTACGGGAAAATCAAAATTTCGGGTCAATGGGGGGTCCCCCCCGATTTCGTTCAAATCGGCACACAGGTGCCCCACCACCAGCCGAGAAACTTTCCCCAAAACGGTCCCCGTTGCATTGACGTTTAAGGCCCGTAAAGCCCCCTAGACTCGTAAAATATCCGTAAAATCGCCTTTGTACGGACAAAAAAGTGGTGCTATGGTAAAAATGGGTATCAATCGAAAGCTCTCGTTTACCCAGACACAGTCCTGCAGGAAAATTCCACTTTTTTCCCATAGGAAAGTTTTTACGGGAAAATCAAAATTTTGGGTCAATGGGGGGTCCCCCCCGATTTCGTTCAAAATCGGCACACAGGTGCCCCACCACCAGCCGAGAAACTTTCCCCAAAACGGTCCCCGTTGCATTGACGTTTAAGGCCCTTAAAGCCCCGTAAACTCGTAAAAATCCGTAAATTCGCCTTGTACGGCCAAAAACGGGGCGCTAGGGTAAAATGGGTATCAATCGAAAGCTCTCGTTTACCCAGACACAGTCCTGCAGGATAATTCCACTTTTTCCCCATAGGAAAGTTTTTACGGGAAAATCAAAATTTCGGGTCAATGGGGGTCCCCCCCGATTTCGTTCAAAATCGGCACACAGGTGCCCCACCACCAGCCGAGAAACTTTCCCCAAAACGGTCCCCGTTGCATTGACGTTTAAGGCCCGTAAAGCCCCCTAGACTCGTAAAATATCCGTAAAATCGCCTTTGTACGGACAAAAAAGTGGTGCTATGGTAAAAATGGGTATCAATCGAAAGCTCTCGTTTACCCAGACACAGTCCTGCAGGAAAATTCCACTTTTTCCCATAGGAAAGTTTTTACGGGAAAATCAAAATTTCGGGTCAATGGGGGGTCCCCCCCGATTTCGTTCAAAATCGGCACACAGGTGCCCCACCACCAGAGAAACTTTCCCCAAAACGGTCCCCGTTGCATTGACGTTTAAGGCCCGTAAAGCCCCCTAGACTCGTAAAATCCGTAAATCGCCTTTGTACGGACAAAAAGTGGTGCTATGGTAAAAATGGGTATCAATCGAAAGCTCTCGTTTACCCAGACACAGTCCTGCAGGAAAATTCCACTTTTTTCCCATAGGAAAGTTTTTACGGGAAAATCAAAATTTTGGGTCAATGGGGGGTCCCCCCCGATTTCGTTCAAAATCGGCACACAGGTGCCCCACACCAGCCGAGAAACTTTCCCCAAACGTCCCCGTTGCATTGACGTTTAAGGCCCTTAAAGCCCCGTAAACTCGTAAAAAATCCGTAAATTCGCCCTTGTACGGCCAAAAACGGGGCGCTAGGGTAAAAATGGGTATCAATCGAAAGCTCTCATTTACCCAGACACAGTCCTGCAGGAAAATTCCACTTTTTCCCCATAGGAAAGTTTTTACGGGAAAATCAAAATTTCGGGTCAATGGGGGTCCCCCCCCGATTTCGTTCAAAATCGGCACACAGGTGCCTTACCACCAGCCGAGAAACTTTCCCCAAAACGGTCCCCGTTGCATTGACGTTTAAGGCCCTTAAAGCCCCGTAACTCGTAAAAATCCGTAAATCGCCCTTGTACGGCCAAAAACGGGCTAGGTAAAAATGGGTATCAATCGAAAGCTCTCGTTTACCCAGACACAGTCCTGCAGGAAATTCCACTTTTTCCCCATAGGAAAGTTTTTACGGGAAAATCAAAATTTCGGGTCAATGGGGGTCCCCCCCGATTTCGTTCAAAATCGGCACACAGGTGCCCCACCACCAGCCGAGAAACTTTCCCCAAAACGGTCCCGTTGCATTGACGTTTAAGGCCCGTAAAGCCCCGTAGACTCGTAAAAAATCCGTAAATTCGCCCTTGTACGGCCAAAAACGGGGCGCTAGGGTAAAAATGGGTATCAATCGAAAGCTCTCGTTTACCCAGACACAGTCCTGCAGGAAATTCCACTTTTTCCCCATAGGAAAGTTTTTACGGGAAAATAAAATTTCGGGTCAATGGGGGCCCCCCCCGATTTCGTTCAAAATCGGCACACAGGTGCCACCACCACCGAGAAACTTTCCCCAAAACGGTCCCCGTTGCATTGACGTTTAAGGCCCTTAAAGCCCCGTAAACTCGTAAAAATCCGTAAATTCGCCCTTGTACGGCCAAAAACGGGGAGCTAGGGTAAAAATGGGTATCAATCGAAAGCTCTCGTTTACCCAGACACAGTCCTGCAGGAAAATTCCACTTTTTCCCCATAGGAAAGTTTTTACGGGAAAATCAAAATTTCGGGTCAATAGGGGGTCCCCCCCCGATTTCGTTCAAAATCGGCACACAGGTGCCCCACCACCAGCCGAGAAACTTTCCCCAAAACGGTCCCGTTGCATTGACGTTTAAGGCCCGTAAAGCCCCGTAGACTCGTAAAATATCCGTAAAATCGCCTTTGTACGGACAAAAAAGTGGTGCTATGGTAAAAATGGATATCAATCGAAAGCTCTCGTTTACCCAGACACAGTCCTGCAGGAAAATTCCACTTTTTTCCCATAGGAAAGTTTTTACGGGAAAATCAAAATTTTGGGTCAATGGGGGGTCCCCCCCGATTTCGTTCAAAATCGGCACACAGGTGCCCCACCACCAGCCGAGAAACTTTCCCCAAAACGGTCCCCGTTGCATTGACGTTTAAGGCCCTTAAAGCCCCGTAAACTCGTAAAAAATCCGTAAATTCGCCCTTGTACGGCCAAAAACGGGGCGCTAGGGTAAAAATGGGTATCAATCGAAAGCTCTCGTTTACCCAGACACAGTCCTGCAGGAAAATTCCACTTTTTCCCCATAGGAAAGTTTTTACGGGAAAATCAAAATTTTGGGTCAATGGGGGGTCCCCCCGATTTCGTTCAAAATCGGCACACAGGTGACCCCCACCAGCCGAGAAACTTTCCCCAAAACGGTCCCCGTTGCATTGACGTTTAAGGCCCTTAAAGCCCCGTAACTCGTAAAAATCCGTAAATTCGCCCTTGTACGGCCAAAAACGGGGCGCTAGGGTAAAAATGGGTATCAATCGAAAGCTCTCGTTTTCCCAGACACAGTCCTGCAGGAAAATTCCGCTTTTTCCCATAGGAAAGTTTTTACGGGAAAATCAAAATTTTGGGTCAATGGGGGGTCCCCCCGATTTCGTTCAAAATCGGCACACAGGTGCCCCACCACCAGCCGAAATCGGGGGGGACCCCTCATTGACCCGAAATTTTGATTTTCCCGTAAAAACTTTCCTATGGGGAAAAAGTGGAATTTTCCTGCAGGACTGTGTCTGGGTAAACGAGAGCTTTCGATTGATACCCATTTTTACCCTAGCGCCCCGTTTTTGGCCGTACAAGGGCGAATTTACGGATTTTTTACGAGTTTACGGGGCTTTAAGGGCCTTAAACGTCAATGCAACGGGGACCGTTTTGGGGAAAGTGTCTCGGCTGGTGGTGGGGCACCTGTGTGCCGATTTTGAACGAAATCGGGGGGGACCCCCCATTGACCCAAAATTTTGATTTTCCCGTAAAAACTTTTATATGGGAAAAAAGTGGAATTTTCCTGCAGGACTGTGTCTGGGTAAACGAGAGCTTTCGATTGATACCCATTTTTACCATAGCACCACTTTTTTCCGTACAAAGGCGATTTTACGGATATTTTACGAGTCTAGGGGGCTTTACGGGCCTTAAACGTCAATGCAACGGGGACCGTTTTGGGGAAAGTTTCTCGGCTGGTGGTGGGGCACCTGTGTGCCGATTTTGAACGAAATCGGGGGGGACCCCCCATTGACCCGAAATTTTGATTTTCCCGTAAAAACTTTCCTATGGGAAAAAAGTGGAATTTTCCTGCAGGACTGTGTCTGGGTAAACGAGAGCTTTCGATTGATACCCATTTTTACCATAGCACCACTTTTTTGTCCGTACAAAGGCGATTTTACGGATTTTTTACGAGTCTAGGGGGCTTTACGGGCCTTAAACGTCAATGCAACGGGGACCGTTTTGGGGAAAGTTTCTCGGCTGGTGGTGGGGCACCTGTGTGCCGATTTTGAACGAAATCGGGGGGACCACCCATTGACCCAAAATTTTGATTTTCCCGTAAAAACTTTCCTATGGGAAAAAGTGGAATTTTCCTGCAGGACTGTGTCTGGGTAAACGAGAGCTTTCGATTGATACCCATTTTTACCATAGCACCACTTTTTTGTCCGTACAAAGGCGATTTTACGGATATTTTACGAGTCTAGGGGCTTTACGGGCCTTAAACGTCAATGCAACGGGGACCATTTTGGGGAAAGTTTCTCGGCTGGTGGTGGGGCACCTGTGTGCCGATTTTGAACGAAATCGGGGGGGACCCCCATTGACCCGAAATTTTGATTTTCCCGTAAAAACTTTCCTATGGGAAAAAGTGGAATTTTCCTGCAGGACTGTGTCTGGGTAAACGAGAGCTTTCGATTGATACCCATTTTTACCCTAGCGCCCCGTTTTTGGCCGTACAAGGGCGAATTTACGGATTTTTTACGAGTTTACGGGGCTTTAAAGGGACCCTCCCACCTTCAAAAAAGTTAATGAATTGGCATGAAAGTGATGTCGCTCGGTTCAGAAAGAGCAAAAACGAATATCTACCAAATTTCACCGAAAAATATTCACCGGTTTTCAAGATATTAGACTGTTACTTTTGTTTACTTTTTGGGATCTCCGCTGTTCCTAGCGACTTTATTTGAAAGTGCGGCATTTGTTGCGCGCAAAGCAGCATATACCACCGCGTGCTACAAAACGTTTTAGTCAAACATTTAACGGACGTTCGAAAGCCTGATGACGTCATCAGATTCCCGTAATGGTTAAGAGATAGGGACCACGCTGGTCCCACCCTGCAAGTAAAGGGAAGAAATTTCTTGAACACCATAAAGCTGCGGGGGTTGCGACCAGGATAAATGGTGGTTTCTGAGCCTGGCCGCAAACTTGGCTATCTCAACTCAAAACTAATGTTAAGGTGGGAGGGTCCCTTTAAGGGCCTTAAACGTCAATGCAACGGGGACCGTTTTGGGGAAAGTTTCTCGGCTGGTGGTGGGGCACCTGTGTGCCGATTTTGAACGAAATCGGGGAGGACCCCCCATTGACCCAAAATTTTGATTTTCCCGTAAAAACTTTCCTATGGGAAAAAAGTGGAATTTTCCTGCAGGACTGTGTCTGGGTAAACGAGAGCTTTCGATTGATACCCATTTTTACCATAGCACCACTTTTTTGTCCGTACAAAGGCGATTTTACGGATATTTTACGAGTCTAGGGGGCTTTACGGGCCTTAAACGTCAATGCAACGGGGACCGTTTTGGGGAAAGTTTCTCGGCTGGTGGTGGGGCACCTGTGTGCTGATTTTGAACGAAATCGGGGGGGACCCCCCATTGACCCGAAATTTTGATTTTCCCGTAAAAACTTTCCTATGGGGAAAAAGTGGAATTTTCCTGCAGGACTGTGTCTGGGTAAACGAGAGCTTTCGATTGATACCCATTTTTACCCTAGCGCCCCGTTTTGGCCGTACAAGGGCGAATTTACGGATTTTTTACGAGTTTACGGGGCTTTAAGGGCCTTAAACGTCAATGCAACGGGGACCGTTTTGGGGAAAGTTTCTCGGCTGGTGGTGGGGCACCTGTGTGCCGATTTTGAACGAAATCGGGGGGGGGACCCCCCATTGACCCGAAATTTTGATTTTCCCGTAAAAACTTTCCTATGGGGAAAAAGTGGAATTTTCCTGCAGGACTGTGTCTGGGTAAACGAGAGCTTTCGATTGATACCCATTTTTACCCTAGCGCCCCGTTTTTGGCCGTACAAGGGCGAATTTACGGATTTTTTACGAGTTTACGGAGCTTTAAGGGCCTTAAACGTCAATGCAACGGGGACCGTTTTGGGGAAAGTTTCTCGGCTGGTGGTGGGGCACCTGTGTGCCGATTTTGAACGAAATCGGGGGGGACCCCCCATTGACCCAAAATTTTGATTTTCCCGTAAAAACTTTCCTATGGGAAAAAAGTGGAATTTTCCTGCAGGACTGTGTCTGGGTAAACGAGAGCTTTCGATTGATACCCATTTTTACCATAGCACCACCACTTTTTTGTCCGTACAAAGGCGATTTTACGGATATTTTCGAGTCTAGGGGGCTTTACGGGCCTTAAACGTCAATGCAACGGGGACCGTTTTGGGGAAAGTTTCTCGGCTGGTGGTGGGGCACCTGTGTGCTGATTTTGAACGAAATCTGGGGGGACCCCCCATTGACCCGAAATTTTGATTTTCCCGTAAAAACTTTCCTATGGGGAAAAAGTAGAATTTTCCTGCAGGACTGTGTCTGGGTAAACGAGAGCTTTCGATTGATACCCATTTTTACCCTACGCGCCCCGTTTTTGTCCGTACAAGGGCGAATTTACGGATTTTTTACGAGTTTACGGGGCTTTAAGGGCCTTAAACGTCAATGCAACGGGGACCGTTTTGGGGAAAGTTTCTCGGCTGGTGGTGGGGCACCTGTGTGCCGATTTTGAACGAAATCGGGGGACCCCCCATTGACCCGAAATTTTGATTTTCCCGTAAAAACTTTCCTATGGGGAAAAAGTGGAATTTTCCTGCAGGACTGTGTCTGGGTAAACGAGAGCTTTCGATTGATACCCATTTTTACCCTAGCGCCCCGTTTTTGGCCGTACAAGGGCGAATTTACGGATTTTTTCTACGAGTTTACGGGGCTTTAAGGGCCTTAAACGTCAATGCAACGGGGACCGTTTTAAGGGAAAGTTTCTCGGCTGGTGGTGGGCACCTGTGTGCCGATTTTGAACGAAATCGGGGGGGACCCCCCATTGACCCAAAATTTTGATTTTCCCGTAAAAACTTTCCTATGGGAAAAAGTGGAATTTTCCTGCAGGACTGTGTCTGGGTAAACGAGAGCTTTCGATTGATACCCATTTTTACCCTAGCGCCCCGTTTTTGGCCGTACAAGGGCGAATTTACGGATTTTTTACGAGTTTACGGGGCTTTAAGGGCCTTAAACGTCAATGCAACGGGGACCGTTTTGGGGAAAGTTTCTCGGCTGGTGGTGGGGCACCTGTGTGCCGATTTTGAACGAAATCGGGGGGGACCCCCCGTTGACCCAAAATTTTGATTTTCCCGTAAAAACTTTCCTATGGGAAAAAAGTGGAATTTTCCTGCAGGACTGTGTCTGGGTAAACGAGAGCTTTCGATTGATACCCATTTTGACCATAGCACCACTTTTTTGTCCGTACAAAGGCGATTTTACGGATATTTTACGAGTCTAGGGGGCTTTACGGGCCTTAAACGTCAATGCAACGGGGACCGTTTTGGGGAAAGTTTCTCGGCTGGTGGTGGGGCACCTGTGTGCTGATTTTGAACGAAATCTGGGGGACCCCCATTGACCCGAAATTTTGATTTTCCCGTAAAAACTTTCCTATGGGGAAAAAGTGGAATTTTCCTGCAGGACTGTGTCTGGGTAACGAGAGCTTTTGATTGATACCCATTTTTACCCTAGCGCCCCGTTTTTGTCCGTACAAGGGCGATTTACGGATTTTTTACGAGTTTACGGGGCTTTAAGGGCCTTAAACGTCAATGCAACGGGGACCGTTTTGGGGAAAGTTTCTCGGCTGGTGGTGGGGCACCTGTGTGCCGATTTTGAACGAAATCGGGGGACCCCCCATTGACCCGAAATTTTGATTTTCCCGTAAAAACTTTCCTATGGGGAAAAAGTGGAATTTTCCTGCAGGACTGTGTCTGGGTAAACGAGAGCTTTCGATTGATACCCATTTTTACCCTAGCGCCCCGTTTTGGCCGTACAAGGGCGAATTTACGGATTTTTTACGAGTTTACGGGGCTTTAAGGGCCTTAAACGTCAATGCAACGGGGACCGTTTTGGGGAAAGTTTCTCGGCTGGTGGTGGGGCACCTGTGTGCCGATTTTGAACGAAATCGGGGGGGACCCCCCATTGACCCGAAATTTTGATTTTCCCGTAAAAACTTTCCTATGGGGAAAAAGTGGAATTTTCCTGCAGGACTGTGTCTGGGTAACGAGAGCTTTCGATTGATACCCATTTTTACCCTAGCGCCCCGTTTTTGGCCGTACAAGGGCGAATTTACGGATTTTTTTACGAGTTTACGGGGCTTTAAGGGCCTTAAACGTCAATGCAACGGGGACCGTTTTGGGGAAAGTTTCTCGGCTGGTGGTGGGGCACCTGTGTGCCGATTTTGAACGAAATCGGGGGGGACCCCCCATTGACCCAAAATTTTGATTTTCCCGTAAAAACTTTCCTATGGGAAAAAAGTGGAATTTTCCTGCAGGACTGTGTCTGGGTAAACGAGAGCTTTCGATTGATACCCATTTTTACCTCTTTGTGACGTCATTTCTAGGGGAAAACGGGTCATAAAGGTTTCCCTCTACCGGGGCCTTTTTTCCCCCTACCGAATCTGTGCTGTGCTGAATCTGTGCTGAATCTGTGCCAACTTCCGTTACATGATTTCCCACTGGGGAGTCCCAGGGAATTCCCTGTCGGAAGTCCAGCGCATCTAGCGAGTAGCGCGTAGGCACCGCCGCACCGACGATGCTGCAAAGCCGGCGATCATTGTGCGCAGTATTTGGCTTACTAGAGACTAACCGTTTCCACTGGGTAGTGGATGATGACACATTGCATAACGTAGTACGATAAAATATTTGCTGCGTTAATTAACAAATACCGTAATTCAGTAACGTAGCAATATATAACGTATCGTAATTCGGTATCGTAGTTTTGGCCAAAAAAAGCAAACGTAGCGTAACGTAGTGCGTAACGTAGCGTAGCGCAGGCCAACTCTGGTCGTCGCTTGCTGAAGCAGGCGAATGATAACATGCGGCTGTGCAAATAACGTGCACAATACTTTCAGTGTTTGACGTTTATCATGCGTCAGTCCTAAGCCGTATACCTAACTCTACAGATGTTATAGAAGTTGTCTGTCTGTAACAAACGAAAAGTGTCATCGACATCTGGGTGTCTTGCGCCGGAACGGCGCCATGTATTTAGGAGCGTGAAGTTTGGCAGTCGACAAGCCCAATCACATTTAATCACATTTAATCCACTCCGTGGCCGAGTGGATTAAAGCGCCGGAATTCGACGCTCAGCCGGTAGTGAGAGCCCGGTGCAAGCCCCGGTGCGGGCGGCCGCATTTAGCTCCTACGTGTAATGGCGTGCGTGTCTGTGGCAGGGGCCGCACAAAAGCCAGGTAACGTGAGTGAGCGGAGGGGGCCGTGTCCAGTCGTGAGGGCACGTTAAACGTTCGGACAAAATTCTGCCATACAACTGGAATTGCGCGATCGGGTGGCGGGGTCAGGGTCAGCACAACAAGCTATGCTTAGTGCGGGCTCTGATTCCTCAAATCCACCCATTCAACCATTCGGACTAAATTTATAAAAAAAAAAAATCAAATCGAACAAACGTATCAAAATTTGGTTGCGATCCGACCAGAGTACGTGTATGTACTAAATAAAAATGTGACAGCTAGGGAGAAGCGACATCCGCACAAGCAAAAATTAAAGTAAGTAGGTAGCTGAGAATAGCAATGTTGTTGCTGTGTAGGTACACATTAAATGGCACACCGTTTTAATGAAATGGCACATTAAATGGTACATCGCTTTACATGCTATAGTTACGTTACCTGGAAAGACCATCGGACCGCAAGGCGATAACGATGGCAATGGATCTAGATGTGTATACCCCGCGCTAGGAGATGACTGATGACGGTATCAAAAAAAAAAAAAAATAATAAAGGTGCAGAAAGGTAGGTACTTTATGATGCCTGACGGAATGACATGAAGTAAACCAAACAGATATGTACAGGGTGTCCCAGAAGTCTTAAGCTTTTTTATTTTGTCGTGTGACCTTGCTATGCCACTGATTAAGGCAAATGACGCCTCAAACGAAAGAGAATGAACTGAAGTCTTGTCTATATTATGAATTATAACATGTCCGTGCGTGCGTGCGTGCGTAATCCGTCATGACTTATGTGTCTTATTGCGCCTGAAAGGCGCCGCGTATCGACGTGAAATTTGGCATGCCGAATCTGTGGGCGTGGGCGGCCTTTGTATTAAAATTTGGGCGTGATCGGACCAGGGGTGCGCCGTCAGCACGCGGTCGCGTGCGCCATAGGGTTAACACAGGAAACGGCCAAAACTGACATCGGACGAAAACCGGCCTGCGGCGCCTGCTTCCCGGCTGTATAAGTCGGCAACGGGTGGGCGCAGCGAGAAGCGGTTTTCACCACTGGATAGAGGAGAGATGGGCCTAGCGTATTGATATGGTTTCATAGTATAGCACGCGCCACGTGCAAGACAGCACCCCCGGTTGTGAAAAAATGACCGATTTCGTGCATTGTGACGGGAAAATCGATGCCGCTGGAAAACGGCTTGACGGAATGAAATCGGTGTTGTATCATTTTGCAGGCAAATGTACGTGTAATCAGAGGATAGCAGATAAAAAGTGATGATCCGTACCATTTCCTTAATAATGAAAAATTATTTTGAAAATTTGATTCGCGCGGAGCGCGACGTCCTTTACAACATCAAAACGTATTGAAAACGCTGATCAATCGCTATGAAACCTACATATTCGGAAAGAGCATTCTTTTCTGACCAATATCCACCCAAAACATTATCGAAAAGTCAATAAACTTTTGTGAAAATGACTCAAGCATGTGACCGTGTTTTGTTAACGTTACCGGTATTTTTCGACAAAATCCGATCGATGGCTTATGGCCGGCAAGTCATTCAACTTTTGACAATAGCTATCAAAGCATGGGCTGCAATGCACCACCCGCAAAGGGGAATTCCAAACACTGAAAATAAGCGCCTACCAGTAAACAGCAAATTTTTGTACTAGGAATAACTCAGCTGCTACTGGGCCGATTGCGCTGAAACTTGGACTGTGGGTGGAGGGGGCACTCATCTGGCGATGCATGGTCATTTGTGACAGGTAGGGTGGATCGATTGCACGTGCGCACGTGAGGGGTCCACTTATACATCTCAAGAACGGCTGGGCCGATTTCGCTCAAATTTTGTACACTGTTGGGGACAATTTAGAAGGGTGGCTGGAATAAGTCATCTGGAGTCTCAGTTAGCGCGTGCGCACGTGCAGCGGGCCGCTTTTATATCTCAAGAACGGCTGGGCCGATTGCGCTCAAATTTGGTACGTTACTTTAATCGAGTATGAGAAGGGTAACTATGTGTAGGTTATGAGTAAGGTAGGGTATGGGTAGGTTAGGGTAGGATAGGGTGGGTTTGAGTTCGATAAAGGCAAACCATGAGAAAGGCTCTAACAACCCGCAACCAGCACCAGCATACCATGCCGTTCAAACAAATATCCAACTCCGACAAAATAAGACAAATAAAAATCAAAAGTTCCCACACCCAAACAAATGCCCCCTCAAACGCATCTATCAAAACGCACAGTTATAGCGCAAAACATGCCATCTAGTCTATATTATGATTTATAAGTTGTCTGTGCGTGCGTAATCCGTCATGACTTATGTGTCTTATTGCGCCTGAAAGGCGCCGCGTATCGGCGTGAAATTTGGCATGCCAAATCTGTGGGCGTGGGCGGCCTTTGTATTAAAATTTGGGCGTGATCGGACCAGGGGTGCGCCATCAGCACGCGCTCGCGTGCGCCATAGGGTTAACACGGGAAACGGTCAAATCGAAGATCGGGCGAAAACCGGCCTGCGGCGCCCACTTCCCGGGCCCAAAACTTGGCGACAGATTGCCGTAGCGAGGTGGGGTTGCCACCACTGGATAGAGGAGAGATGGAACTAGCGTATCGATATGGTTTCATAGTATAGCACGCGTCACGTGCAAGGGAATACCCCCGGTTGTGAAAAAATGACCGATTTCGTGCACTGTGGGAAGAAAACCGATGCCGCTGGAAAACGGCTTGACGGAATGAAATCGGTGTGGTGCCATTTTGCAGGCAAATGTACGTGTAATCAGAGGATAGCAGATAAAAAGTGATGATCCGTACCATTTCCTTAATAATGAAAAATTAAATTTAAAATTTGATTCGCGCGGAGCGCGACGTCATTTACAACATCAAAACGTATTGAAAACGCTGATCAATCGCTATGAAACCTACATATTCGGAAAGAGCATTCTTTTCTGACCAATATCCACCCAAAACATTATCGAAAAGTCAATAAACTTTTGTGAAAATGACTTAAACATACGACCGTGTTTCGTTAACGTTACAGGTATTTTTCGACAAAATCCGATCGATGGCTTATGGCCGGCAGGCCATTCAAATTTTGACAATAGCTATCAAAGCATGGGCTGCAATGCACCGCCCGCCCAGCGGAACCCCAAATACTTGAATACTTGAAATAAGCGCTAAGCAGTAAACAGCACATTTTTGTACTAGGAATAACTCAGCTGCTACTGGGCCGATTGCGCTGAAACTTGGACTGTGGGTGGAGGGGGCACTCATCTGGCGATGCATGGTCATGTGTGACAGGTAGGGTGGATCGATTGCACGTGCGCACGTGAGGGGTCCACTTATACATCTCAAGAACGGCTGGGCCGATTTCGCTCAAATTTTGTACACCGTTAGGAACAATTTAGAAGGGTGGCTGGAATAAGTCATCTGGAGTCTCAGCGCGTGCGCACGTGCAGCGGGCCGCTTTTATATCTCAATAACGGCTGGGCCGATTGCGCTCAAATTTGGTACGTTACTTTAATCGAGTATGAGAAGGGTTACTATGTGTAGGTTATGAGTAAGGTAGGGTATGGGTAGGTTAGGGTAGGATAGGGTGGGTTTGAGTTCGATGAAGGCAAACCATGAGAAAGGCTCTAACAACCCGCAACCAGCACCAGCATACCATGCCGTTAAAACAAATATCCAACTCCGACAAAATAAGACATAAAAATCAAAGTTCCCACACCCAAACTAATGCCCCCTCAAACGCATCTATCAAAACGCACAGTTATAGCGCAAAACATGCCATCTAGTGTTTACTGTTAAAAACAAAGTCAACAAACTGTTTGCATCTTCATTGCGTCTTTGTTAATCATCTTGTATCAATTGTTTGGCATCTCTATATGCTCTGTGACTGTTTTACCGTCTTCTTCGTTCGTCTCATTTTACGATTTAAATTGTACCGTCTTTACTTCCAACTATTAGGTGCGTACCTTTATCCTGTCATTTATGGCTCATGTCATAAATCACCTGGACCCCAATTTCTACGTTGGAACGTTTCCATATATCACTGCTGGCTGGTGAATGACCGTCTCTGATTGTCACCCTACCTCTGATAGTCTCCTACCCATGAGACTAATGATCATAACGTTAAAAAACGTACCAAACGGTGTTCTGCTTTGTTGTCAATACTTCTTGAAATAACAGTTGAATTTATTTTCAGAAAAGCGACGGTAGAAGAAAAATGTTTTGGAATGAGCAACTGGAAGCACAATATCAGAAAGTGAAGATAAGCCCTGCTTTTCCGCTAAAGGTAACCAATATGTTTTCTTTTTCATCATAGGCAATTTATTTTTAACGATCTTTTTGAAAGGTCTTATTAGGCTGACAACGTGTCTTCATGTGATGAAGGATGTAATGCAACATTTGCGAAGAAATGCATATTGGAGAGTTATAAAGCTCGGTTTGACTGAAGTCGTCGCCAGAGTTGGCCTACGTTACGTTATTTTGAAGTTTTCGGTAACCCGTAGCTGTCAGTACCGTTTCGTAGCGTAATTGGGATGTTTCGGTAGCGTAGTACGGAAAATAAAAGAATAACGTAGGAACTACGAAATGGATTCCGTAGCAATTACAGGTCAGCTGTATTTGTATAAGGTACATAATTTTTTTCAGTTTACTCATATCGTCACCAGACCTCCGGCCGTTTACACGGATGTGAGACGCCTGCTATATGAATACCACTTTCTTCCGGCCGGACCGACACCGGGGATTTCCCACTGGGGAGTCCCAGGGAATTCCCTGTCGGAAGTCCAGCGCATCTAGCGAGTAGCGCGAAGACACCGCCGCACCGACGATGCTGCAAAGCCGGCGATCATTGTGCGCAGTATTTGGCTTACTAGAGACTAACCGTTTCCACTGGGTAGTGGATGATGACACATTGCATAACGTAGTACGATAAAATAATTTGCTGCGTTAATTAACAAATACCGTAATTCAGTAACGTAGCAATATATAACGTATCGTAATTCGGTATCGTAGTTTTGGCCAAAAAAGCAAACGTAGCGTAACGTAGTGCGTAACGTAGCGTAGCGCAGGCCAACTCTGGTCGTCGCTTGCTGAAGCAGGCGAATGATAACATGCGGCTGTGCAAATAACGTGCACAATACTTTCAGTGTTTGACGTTTATCATGCGTCAGTCCTAAGCCGTATACCTAACTCTACAGATGTTATAGAAGTTGTCTGTCTGTAACAAACGAAAAGTGTCATCGACATCTGGGTGTCTTGCGCCGGAACGGCGCCATGTATTTAGGAGCGTGAAGTTTGGCAGTCGACAAGCCCAATCACATTTAATCACATTTAATCCACTCCGTGGCCGAGTGGATTAAAGCGCCGGAATTCGACGCTCAGCCGGTAGTGAGAGCCCGGTGCAAGCCCCGGTGCGGGCGGCCGCATTTAGCTCCTACGTGTAATGGCGTGCGTGTCTGTGGCAGGGGCCGCACAAAAGCCAGGTAACGTGAGTGAGCGGAGGGGGCCGTGTCCAGTCGTGAGGGCACGTTAAACGTTCGGACAAAATTCTGCCATACAACTGGAATTGCGCGATCGGGTGGCGGGGTCAGGGTCAGCACAACAAGCTATGCTTAGTGCGGGCTCTGATTCCTCAAATCCACCCATTCAACCATTCGGACTAAATTTATAAAAAAAAAAAAATCAAATCGAACAAACGTATCAAAATTTGGTTGCGATCCGACCAGAGTACGTGTATGTACTAAATAAAAATGTGACAGCTAGGGAGAAGCGACATCCGCACAAGCAAAAATTAAAGTAAGTAGGTAGCTGAGAATAGCAATGTTGTTGCTGTGTAGGTACACATTAAATGGCACACCGTTTTAATGAAATGGCACATTAAATGGTACATCGCTTTACATGCTATAGTTACGTTACCTGGAAAGACCATCGGACCGCAAGGCGATAACGATGGCAATGGATCTAGATGTGTATACCCCGCGCTAGGAGATGACTGATGACGGTATCAAAAAAAAAAAATAATAAAGGTGCAGAAAGGTAGGTACTTTATGATGCCTGACGGAATGACATGAAGTAAACCAAACAGATATGTACAGGGTGTCCCAGAAGTCTTAAGCTTTTTTATTTTTGTCGTGTGACCTTGCTATGCCACTGATTAAGGCAAATGACGCCTCAAACGAAAGAGAATGAACTGAAGTCTTGTATTTTCATGCCTAGAGCACCACTTAAGTCAGGTGGCCCCCGTTGTGAGTCGCACAAGATTGAGCACGAGAGATCACGTTCTTCGCTGCCGCCAAGATCTCCCGGTTTGCGAAACACCGGTGTCGCCATGCCCGTTTCTTGTCAGCTTCAGAGCCAAGGCCCTATATACCAGGTAAGGACACCAGCCGTTTGACCTTGAACGCCGCCGGCCGGCCGATGACGTCATTGGAGGCAAGCCGGCTCGGCGGACACACAAGGCGAATGCATAACGGAGGGGCGTTGGAACGTTGCGGGAGCCGGGGAGATATTTTAATGTGGTTGCATACCACCATTGTTATGTTGATTGATCTACAGACTGCAATCTTTTAATTCTCGATGCATCCTAGGCCTGGATGGTGCGTACATTCGTGGAACGATCACCCCGTCCGACGTCCGTGGTCGAAGCTGTCATATAGTATTAAAGACACTAAGACGGCCGACGGGTGCAATAACGGCGATCTGATCCCGTCTCTGGCGAATCTAGAGGGGTCGTAAAGGCCGAATCTGACCGTCTATTTTTAGGGAAACGGGGTGGGTGAATTGACAACCGATGGCTTAAGAGATTATGAGAAGGGATCCCGTCGTCGATTGTTGTTTGACAGACAACACATGTACTGGGCGTATGACCATCAGAGGTAATGCCTGAACGTAGGCAAGCATAATTGTTCTGTCATACTGTTTAGGAATATAGAATGGTAATGGAGATTATTGAGGATATGATCTCTACATTACAGGAATTCACTAATTACTACGGCCCATAGGGGCACCGCCGGAGCTGTTGTTTTGCCATCGGTCCCAGGCAACTCCAGGGAGCTGCAGTACCCGGCGGCCAAAGCGGCCACCTCGTCGACTCGCAGGTCCTGTGGGATTCCGTGATGCTTTAGTGCTTCACCCACAGAAGCACGGGCATAGCAGTAGGATGTGGGGCTAGGTGTCTGTCCACCTCTTCATTGAAAGAACAACGTATACAGCGCCTGGTCCCGCCGAAGCTCGGTATCGACCGTGACTTATTCACAACTGGCGGATCCAGGAAGCGGTCTTGGACACTGCGGGGGCTTACCCCAAAAAGGTTTCTCGGAATTAATTTAAAAAAAAACTCGGATTTCGATTCCTTGCGCACTGCTGTGCAGTGTGATTAACCAACATTTCCTCAGAAAAGTTGTGAAGTTTTCTCTGATTCTCGAAAAGCGATTTCGGGCGCTGCCAATGTGGGGGAAGACATTTGCCCCAAATGCCTTCCCCTGGATCCGCCAGTGGGTTGCCCCACTCCGAGCTTGACTAAAAACGTCTTCAAACCCCACCAGAAACCGATGGTAAGGTGAATTTAAATCCAATAACTCATCTCTGTCTGCCAGCCTAAATATACAACACATGGTACGGCACCCGGCCCTGTCTGAGCTATGAGCCGATCGCGATATTTTCGGCTTTCCCCATCCCAAGCTCGATTAGAAACGTTCTCCTTCCCCACCCGATTGCTGATGTCAATTCAAATTCAATACCTCATCTCTGTCTGCCCGACCATAACCCATTCATTGCACACCGTTCAGCGCCCCGCCCCGCCAGAAGTATCCTAGCGCGCTGAGCATTTGCCTCCAGCCGCGTCATCGCGAGGCCCCGCGCGGCCCATAAATTAATACATTGCGCGAATAGCCGTGTCACCCCCCTGTTCAGAGCCTTATTTCATGAAGCGAGCCAGGAAACAGAGCATTGGATCTCCGAGAAAACATTAGCAACATATAATGACTTACTGATCAGAAAGTCTCCTGACATGTTTGCACGCATCCATTACGAAAATAAGGCTCAGCTGCTTGAGCGCGCTAAGCAACAGCCCGTTGTAATCCTTCGATTCGTCGCATTATTATGGCGCTAAAACAAATATCAACCCGTCGCAAATATATGTCGCTAATATTATGTCGCTCGCTTCAGGGAATAAGACTCTGAAGCTGACAAGAAACGGGCATGGCGACACCGGTGTTTCGCAAACCGGGAGATCTTGGCGGCAGCGAAAGACGTGATATCTCGCGCTCGTTCTTGTGCGACTCACAACGGGGGCCACCTGACTAAAGTGGTGTTCTACGCATGAAAATACAAAATTTCAGTTCATTCTCTTTCGTTTGAGGCATGATTCGCCTTAATCGGTGGCATAGCAAGGTCACACGACAAAAATAAAAAAGCTTCAAGACTTCTGGGACACCCTGGCCTGTATCATTATGTACAATAACAATGGCATCGAACAGTCTGAGCGAGGCAATGTGGAAGGGCACTTTACTGCCGTCCCGAGGCGGCACGGGACGGGACGGGAGTCCGGACGGCACGGGGACGGCACGGCACGGAACCGGCACGGGGACGGGGGCGTTCACCCGGCCCGCCCGTGTCAGTGGCCACGCGCACTGACGCTGAACGGATCCGCGTGATTAGAGGTGTACCGTGTTCTGTTAACGCAGTAGGTAATACGCCCTCCCGAGTCCCGACGTTTGGAATGGTGGTGTCATTCGGAAATTGAACCTTCGGAGTTCCGATTTTGTCCAAAGTCCAATTCGAAATTTGGTTGTACAACGACAGCAGGCTTAGGACAATCACTTGCTACACATCAACATTTTTATAAAGTAATCGTGTATAGCATTGATTGGCGAATAGGAAGCTCAGCTTTCGATATGATGAACACTTTTGAGCTGGTTTAAGTACATTAAAAGGAAATTAAATAGCAGTGTAGTGTTAACTACCTATTGCGTAGGTTTTGGACATCTTTGGACAAATGACTGACTTTGGACATTTTTGGACGGACAGAGAAATATTAGACTCTGGACGGACATTCGAAATACATTTTCTGAAACTGACACCACTAGTTCGGAAACGCATGTCCTACCGCGCGCCCATAATTGTAGCGTGATTCAATTCCCCTGTCATGTAGGTTTGTGGGTGAATCTGACTGCCTGTGCTTTGAATAATGCACAAAGTTCACTCATGAATGACACCGCCGCACTTTTGTATTGATTTAACTTGGCCCTTTTGGCAATGAACTCTTACGAACGAGTCATCTACACTGGTATGTAGACAACGGTACGGACCGGATAATATTCTTAGCCAAGTGTCAATGTCTGGAAAGCGCGGTCTGAGACACTATTTGAAATTATGCAAAATATGTTGGATAAAAAAGAGACGAATGATGGTCTTCCTAAAACGATAATAATCCTCCAGCCTCCGCTTTTCTTTCTTAATGATTCCTAAGCGACTATCGCGACCGAGCTCAGCCGTCTGCCGTTACTTCCAATGGATATATAATTCATTAGGGTGATTAAGGGGGTGATCAGAGACCGGCAGTGACTCTTTCATTATTCCTGACAATAAATGCGAACCTAACCTATGTCATTTAGCATACCACAGTCGCCTCGATTGCAATTGGTCTCTCTCGTCTATACATATGATCGCAGGGCAAGGTGAGACTGTCTATATTAAGTAGAACAATTATATCAACGATGGTATCTACACTAGGTATATATTTACATGCCATATATTGCATTATCCCTACACACTAACATCAATCAAAAACACCAAAAGTTCGTCCAAAGTTTACCCGCGGAACCGCGAATGTAGTCTTTACATAATTCATGGTTCATGTGTCCAAATGTCTATGTGGGCTCGTATCCTATTGGCATAGAGAGAGAGTGAGAGAAAGAGAGAGAGAGAGAGAGAGAGAGAGAGAGAGAGAGAGAGAGAGAGAGAGAGAGAAAGAGAGAGAGAGAAAGAGAGAGAGAGAAAGAGAGAGAGAGAGAGAGAGAGAAAGAGAGAGAGAGAGAGAGAAAGAGAGAGAGAGAGAGAGAGAGAGAGAGAGAGAGAGAGAGAGAGAGAGAGAGAGAGAGAGAGAGCCAGCCGACTGCGGGTTCGGTTTTTCAGTCGATTATGTAAAGGGTTACGCTGTATGCTCGCGGCGTGTCCCATTAGACTCCTATTACGGTCTGCCGCGCGGGCCCACTGAAGCCTGACTCATACACATTCGGCTGACCTACCTTACTGTCTGGGAGAGTTGGGAATGTTGACTGATGGTTAAATGCTGTAAACGGATGGAAGTCGAGACGGGTGTGAACCTTTAATTATACGTGACGGACGTACTCTTATGCTATGAGTTATAGGTATGGTTGGTTGGATGTGGTATGGTATGGAGCGATTACCGAATGATACGAGAACTGGCAACCGCTTGTTCCTTTGGATCTCATACACATCAACATGCACAAAATTAGTTCAACTTGGCTGCTATATTGAACGGTGCCATGCAGTTGGGTGAGCTGCGATATCGTTCGTGGATGTTTGATCAATTAAGTACCTACCTAAACTAAGCCTGAGACGAGCCTCGCAACTATGTATCCTATAATACTGTCGGTTGTCTGTTCCTGCTCCTGTCGCCAGCCTGCCACTGTCACCGTTAAACCATCTGTTTCACACAGCTGTCCCCTAACACCTCTATATCCGCCGCCAGATAATGCTGGTGGCTCACAGCACTCGGCTGGAGCGCGACTGGCGTACTCCTCTCACCGAGCTGTACCGCACCGCCGGTCGACCCACCCTGGACTCCCTGGTGGCCACCATGGCTGACCTGACCAACATGACCTTCACCTGGTCTGAGGTCAGCCAGCTGCACCTCTGGTGGTACGGGTGAGTGACGGACCGGGCCGGGCGGCCGTGGAAGAGATAGAGATAGTGATAGAGATAGAGAGAGAGAGAGATAAATAGAGATAGAGAAAGATAGATAGAGGTAGAGATAGATAGAGATAGAGATAGAAATGGAGAGAGAGCGAGCGAGAGAGAGAGAGAGGGGGAGGAGGGAGAAGGAGAGGGAGAGGGAGGAGATAGGGAGAGAGAGGAGATAGGGAGGGAGGGAGAGAGAGAGAGGGAGAGAGAGATAGAGAGAGAGAGAGAGAGAGAGAGAGAGAGAGAGAGAGAGAGAGAGAGAGAGAGAGGCGTGAGTCGGTCTTGGGCTTGTGACTTTTCATGCATGTGTCAGTTTAGATGTGGTTCCGTTTATAAACCGGACATTGCGTGCAATAGATCACTTATTGCATATTCGGATGACTTGCAAAAGGCACTCAATCAAGCGTGACCGCGCTGTTTGATTAATGCAACCAAAGCAACAACTTTCATGGTTATTTAATTTGTAGTAATTGTGTTACGGGACATTATTAAGGCGTTTGTAAGCAATGTTCTTGAAGAAGCGACTGGATAACTATGACAGATGGGGTTATTATTCTTTGAAGGCTATGCTTTAATGCTTAGTAATGATGCGACCGGGTTGTTTATTATATTATATTAGTATTCAGGAACGACAGAACCATGCAATATGCATGCCTACTATAATGGACGCGCCGTTGCAAACAATAGTTGATAGAGATGCTCAAGCGCGTCTTTTCTGTGACACTTAGGTAAAGCATTGTTCGTGTAGTATTTCTGTGTAGTATTCAAACCTCCCACGTTGCTCCCACGTACCTAATTTCCACTAGTCTCCCTACGTATTCGAATTGCGCATGAATGTTTAAACGGTTTACATAGCCTTGGTTTAAACGTTTGATTTCAACTGGCGTCTGAGCTAACTAATGCCAAATGTAGGCAGACCTGCAGCCTAAAAAAAAAAAACGATGCAACCTTTGAATAGGTGGCCAAAGAGCTTGAAACGATGTTCATCTATATATGTAGAGTATGGCATGTTAGCTCGGCTATTTTATTTTTGTTATATTTGTAGCGTTATTAGGTATTCAGTAGGTATTCAATGCACTTTGAGCATTGACTTTTGATGTCACTCGACTTCGAGACATCGAAAACCATAAATGCCATAAGGCTATAGACGTAAACTAATAATTCGTAACAATATCTACATAGGTATTGAGTGAATAGGGCGACGAGAATGGCATTGACAGTCTACCACTCTGGACAGCCGTCGGCTTTTCAATGATTTGCAATGATGTGGCGACACATGTTTTGTTGTAGTTTTTTTTTTCGTCAAAAAGTTTTACGTATCGATGGAAATAAGCGTACGACACTTCTCCAATCGACTTAAGTGGATGTGTGACCTAGAATAACGACCTCAGCCTGCACGGCTCCCGTTGACCCTGCTATCGCCTCAGGGCCAGCGAGGAGTCTCGCCGCACCCTGACAGAGCTGGTGCGCTCTGGCCGCCTGGAGATCACCGGCGGCATGTGGGTCCAGCCGGAGGACACCGGTGTTCGACTGCACACGCTCGTCCAGCAGCTGGTAGAGGGTGAGTCTACGTTCACTCAATATACTCTGGAGTCGACGTGTGTGCGGGGGTGACACGGGACCAACCGCGCCGACATATACGCGGGTGTATCATCACCCCTGACTCCCAGGCGGCCGGACATTCGCATATCGACGTCTCAGAAGGACCTGGGGCCGTATTCACGTCGATCATTTTCGTAAGAATTTTCTTAAGTTTGACCTACTTCTTAAGTAAATTTTTTTAATCACGTGAACTCCGTCGATAAAAACTTAAGAAGTGTCGACGTGAATACCAAATTATACTTACGAAAGAAAATCGACTTACGAAGTCGACGTGAATACGGCCCCAGAACTGGACGAACGACCCCCAGTCGCTATAGGAGGCCGGCTTTTACGGCCAAATTGAATTAAGCCAGTGGCTCATTCTAGGCCATGAGGCTTTTCCTCCATCGCCTTTTTCGGTCCCTCTTTATCCCCCATAAACTTGAAGACTCATTTCCAGGCTCCAGAATGATAGAATCGTCACGAATGGAGTTGCCTTGGGGCACCGGTTCGTGCCTCTGTTAGCTCTGTTCACCCAAGTCAGCTTCATGGGCACCATTGTGCTTAGCTGAATGGGTGCAGCTTTGATCATTCTATTTCTGAATTCTGAAAGTCACAACTTTCTCAGTGTCCGTGCCTCCATTTACGCCCCCTTTATGAGCTGGTTGACGGTCTGCCCATCGGATCTGTCGTGTCTGCTCATTTTGTAACTTTCGCGGTGCGGCCCAGTTTCGCGGTGCTCTTATTCCACGATAAACGTATCAGTCGGGTGCTGGATTCATCACAACTTGTCCAGGTTTGCCATAAGCACAGCCAGAAGTATAACAAAGTTACTGGGCGACGGGCGTATGGCTCTTCCTAGCCCACATGACGTCTAATATTCAGAAAGCGGACGGAAACGCTCGCCACACATGCTTCCAGCTCCATTCAGCTGGTGTGTGGAGCTGTGAAATTGGCGACAGTCATTGCAACTCACGTGCCATTACGCCAACGCGTTTGGTTCTAAAGGAGGCCACAGTCATGCCGGTCGCACTCCCACTCTGTGCGGCGAATGGCTCGCAGCCGCGCATTGTCCACGCCTGTTTCACCATAAAATGTGGTCATTAGGTCCCGTTATGAATATGAATCGAAGAAGCCGTTCGTCAGTGCCACTGCACTGCATGGAAGCTTTCGGCAATGAACGTGAGGTCGTGCTCAGAGGTAAATGTGTAAAGGAGGTCAGAATCCCTGTTAACCCTATTCCTGGCGGGCTCCGCCGGGACAAGAAACTGGCGGGGGGGGGGGGCCGATTCGGCCCCCCCTTCAGATCTCAAAAACTACACATCGCAGCGACAAACGGTAAACGGCATCGGATACGCACGGTCAAGGTCTACAATTTTTACTAAGGTCATTTTCAGGTCAGGTCAAAGATGACGTCACAGGGGTCGAAAAAGTCAAAATGGCGGCGCTAGATATGGAGAGAGTTTTTCTCGAATAACTTTCGAATTAGTCAAGATAGGAACAAACTAAGGGCATCATCGTGATCCTCTCGTCAATCCGCATCGAATGATATATATGTTGACCTCGAAAGGTCAAGGTCAAAGGTTGACCTCAGGTCACGTGACCTCGAGGTCATCATGTATATCATTCGATGCGTCTTGACGAGCTGAACACAATGAGACCATCCACGCGTCTGTATCTTGTTCCTGTACGGAGTTATTGGCCAAAAACCTTTGGTGACCTTTGATGACGTCACATGACCTCACAGCTGCCCAACAGCAAAACAGACCTCAAGGTAGTGAAGGTTGATCGTATATGAAGTCATGTATGGTATATGGGGCCATTCCGACCCGTTTTAGTGGTAAAAACAGGGAGTTGATTTTTCCCCCATTGACTTATAATGGGGAGGTAGCGAAACTGACCTGACCTTAGGTCACCGATATCAAAATTCCGAGATATACAAATTGCACATACTGGTACCCTAACTAAAGCCTGAAGAGAAGAAATTGATCGGTCAAAAACTCTAGCTCTGGCGTGATTGCAAACTTTTCTGAGGTAGGGTCACCAAACCGCCTCTGGTGACCGGACCTGAGGTCAGATCAACTCAAAATTTTCAGACATGTTGCGTAGAAGCCTTTTAGGAAAAGTCAGAAAATTTGAGCTTCCTAGCTCAACGCGTTTGGGAGAAATAACCAAAAAACCTCAGGGGGGGGGGCTCCTGAGGCCCCCCCCCCGCCAGGAATAGGGTTAAATATTTAATCTTACATAATCCTTTCGGCCTCAAGGCACAGATCGCTGCCTAAGGCGGCGGGCTGCAGCGGGTGCAGACGGCCCCAGGCAGCCTGGAAGGAGTGGGGGGGGGGGGGGGGGGCGGCGGACCGTCCACTCTCGGCCATTGACACCAAGTGGACGCCAGTGGACAGTGTGTGCGTCAGGTGGACACATGGGCGGTGGACCGGCCCAGTCTGCAGTGCATAGGGATTAGGGTTCACGCCACGGGTGCACATCATGCCTCGTCAGCGTATGTATGCACCTTCGACCAGACGTCACTCGACCAACTTCTAAAGAAACAGCAAGTTCGCGGTCCATGCTGTCTCTGGGAGCACGTAGCCCCTCTCAGACTGCTATGTACCAAAGCTCGAGATGCAGCGGTTGACTCACCCCCTCCCACTCGAGTCTCCCGAGTACCGTGTTTTCCGATGGCCAGCTGCGAGGTAAATTCATAATAGCGCGCTCGGCTTTCAGCGTGAATTAACTACAATTTGCGGTGTCGGGTGTTCGCCAAGGAGCGGCGGCTCGCTGGGAGTGGAACGGGCCACACTTAGAGAGCTCGCCATATGACGCCGCAGCCGGCCATCCGCGCCGTGGCGCGCCAGGACACGGTTGTAGACCACGCTGGCGCGGTAGGACTACGGCGCTCGGCCGGTAATTGTAGCCCCGGCGCGGCAGTGTCCCAAATACTCACGCGTAGTTCACATGGGTAGCGCCGCGTGCCGTGTTTCGGGAGCAGCGGCCGTGACGCTCCGCGTTACGCTGTGGGGTGTGCGCGCCGTTTAAAATGTTACGCCCATACGCGTTTGTGGCGCAGGATGGGGTCATCATGCGGGTTCACCGTACCATGGGACTGGGAGTGTTTGGGGATATCACTGACATACTGCACTGTCATACCACGTTATATCGACCGGCTGGTCCCGTGGTGTGGAACTGCGGGTGCCCGGTAGCTGACAATGGCCGGGAGGAGCGCTCACGACTCACGACTCACGGGTCCGGAGAGGGATAACCGGGTACTTTCCACCGACCTGCCGTGTCACCGAGCGGGTACGTCTGGCGCCCACTCACGGTGCCATGACAAAAACATGTCCGACCCGGCAGGAGTTCTGCCAGTTCATGATGCAGCGTCATCGTTTGGTCAAGCTCAACGGACTCTCATTGACTCTGAATATGTAGGTGTCGCTATGCGCTCGACGAATGGGTTAGTGACTACTGCCTACCGTTATAATGAGATGAATAAGCGAACCAGCATTAAATGTTATATTTCGAGCCGTCTTCAAAATAGGTATGCAGTGAAATGTAATATGAAGATTGATTAAATAAGAGCTGTAGCGCAATGCACAGGTCTGTGAGGCCTTCGCCCATGGTGTCCGCGGTGTGGATGGTTACTATAGCCCACCAATTTTAGGCCAAACCAAGGCACTAAATCATTTATTTCTAGAAGCATTTCTAAACGCTGCATAGCTGCTGGGTGAGTCCGCTAGGTTCTAAGTTCGTTAATCTGTGATACTAATAGTCGACGTAACGGTTGAACGCACTCAGTTCTCGCACATACGAGTATGTCGGCCGATAGGTACAGTTAATTTCTTCTGTTGCTTTTCTGGTCCGACAATTTTTCACCTTAGTGAGGCCACGAAACCGCTGAGTGCGGAACATCCGCTGAAGTACCGTTTAGTTGGCTGTAGGTAATGCCGGCACATCGACGCATCTTCGACGCATCCGTTTTTCAGAGTTGCACACATAAAACAAAATAATAAAGGTAAAGATAGCTGTTACCATAATCACCAAATGTGGCACACAAACACAACACAGAATACCACAATGTTTCCATAACAACAGCTCCTTCACTGCTCCCACGTCTTTGATTTATCTTCTCCTCGCGCTGGTCATGCCAAAACCCGCAATGTAGCCTGCAGGTCACCAGTGCCTGACCCCTGCTGATCGACTACCGTGACCTGTGCTCCAGGTCACCAGTGTCTGTGCTGACGCGCCTGCCCTGACCTGTGCTGCAGGTCACCAGTGTCTGTGCTGACGCGCCTGCCCTGACCTGTGCTGCAGGTCACCAGTGGCTACGCCAGCACCTGGGTGTGACCCCCGAGACGGGCCTCTGCGCGGGGTCGCCAGCGGCCGGCTGCAGCAGCGTACTGGCTCACCTGTTCAGCCAGGCAGGCATCGAGCAGGCTGTCGTCACGGTCAGTGCGCCCGCAGATACTGTCAGCCAACCGCACATACCCACATATAATCGCAGACACCTCTGCTGTTTTAAAGGAAGTGATAAGGTCTAACGGGCTCGAGCACACCCAACCGAACGCAAGACCATCCCTGGATTGGTTACTACTTGTTACAAGGGACGCGAGAATGTCTCTTTCCTCGCTGTCGAGCATGACTCCATTAAAATTGCGCCCGCTCATTGCTTCGGAACGTCGCTGACAGCGTAATCGGTCTGACACAGTCGACGGCGCTCACTTCACTGGAACTAATGGCTATGTTGCAGCGATGGCTACGTTAATGGCTACGCTGCAGCGATGGATGCGCATTGCACACAAAGATCATGTACCAATATAGTGAGACGTCGATCCGTAGGATAGGTCATAAAATAAACAACTTTTTCATCGCATTAAAGTCACTTTGCCCTGATCATAATGTCGGCTAGAACACCATTATTTGTTAATCCTCTTTACTATTCCGTCAGGAAGCATCACAGTGATGAATTTAATAAAGTTTTGTGTGATAAATGGGGTCACTAAGCACTGACTGCTGACTTGTGCCCCGTTGCGCAGAGCGCCTCTGGCGCCTGGACCGAGTACCTGGCCGCACACCGGAGCGTCGACTTCCAGTGGCAACAGCCATGGTCGGATGGTGGCGACGACGGCAATCTACTGACACACGTCCACCCCACTGACAGGTCAGTTTTGCGGATGGGGGCACGGGCCGAGGGGCGACAGGTCAGACCCATCGGTCAGTTTCGCGGGCGGGGGCGGGGGCCGAAGGGTGCCCGGTCAGACCGATCGGTCGGGCTATAGACCTATAGACGATCCGCTGATCTTCTCATCGATCTAATCTATGATCGTTTCGTTATCGTGACGAGTTTTGCTTTTTTTATTTAACGTGCTTACATCAAAAATAAATACGCATTCCCCATAAAAGGGAAACAGAACAAGAATACCTTCAATCATTTATCAAGTTCGTAGCTTTCCGAGGTTATAGAAATCAGTTAGAGGAGAATTCTGAGAAAAGTTTCACCGATTTTCCATCTATAATTCGATTCATTGCTTATCTCGTGCGACAGTTTGACGCTAGTATCGCTCGGATCGCAGGTGGGACAGATTCTTTATTCAGGGCACGGTATAATAGAAATATATGACTACTGCCTGATTCCAGACCAGCACATCCAGATAGCACAGAACGACACTGTTCAGCACAGCCTAGATTCCGTGCGTCTGTTCTGTATTTTCACAGACATTGCTTCCTGCTTCATCATTCTTTCGACTTTCATTCATCATGTCCAACTTGTTCCGCATGAACAGTTCGCCCGGCTCGTTTGTGAATACCCCGTTTCTCTGAAATATTCATCAGATAGTGTATTATTTTGCTCAGTAGGTGGGCAATCCAAAACTGTTCTAACACTTTACGCGGATAAATTGGCCCATGAAACCACCTCCACCGAATCAATGATTCATACAAACAGCTTTCCCAACTCCTCTTTGGCTGTAATCTGTCATCATTGGCCGTCCCCCCTGTGGTGGCACCGCCGTGCGGTTCTCCCTAAACCGGAGTGGTGTTGGTTCCGCGGGTGGCCGCGGGTGGTGACCCGGGAACCATCTGTGACCGCCGCCATGTCCCGCTGCTGTGCGGACGCCGGCACAGCGCGCCCCGCACCGTTTTTGTCTTCCCAACCGGACACGGTCACGAATGGCAGTTTTATGAGAGGTATGAGGGAGGGGAGGGGAGGGCGATGTGGCGTACGACACGTCCGCGCGATGACACGATTGTGCAGTTCCAAACTTCTGAACGGCGAGGAAAAAGAGGGAGAGAAGGAGAAAGACAAAGAAAGAGGAGAGGCAAAATGCCCATGACGTGAATACGGGAACGCACAGTCTCAGTCAGTCACCGCAAATCACTCGTCGTACACTCGCGTCAGTATGCCTCGCCAATCAGCTGCAGTAAATAGACTTACAGTTATTCACTCACGTGTGTAGGTAGTTAAAATTTAAATGTCCATTAGGCACATATGTACATGTGCACAATAACCACACACATCATTAGACATACCTTCAGAGTGCGTGTGTTAGCGCGTCACTGCCTGTTGCGGTCTCCGCCCCGGAAACTGTATGTCCTAATGACAGCACAATAAGACGATCAAGACGGGCGGCGCATAACGGCTGTGTGGCCACCGTGACGCGGACGCTCGTCACGTCACGCGTCTCGCACCGTGTGCCATGGTCTGCGTCATATGCACAGTTAAACAGATCATCAGGGGCGGCTCCATACCACTGAATTATTGATGATGAAAATTCAAACAAATATTAAACAAGCGTTGCTAAATGTATCGAGCGTATGACTTATGACGATTAATTGTTTTTATAGTTCGATATAACCATAAGGTAGGCATATCCAAGATGTCTATCAAGAAACCCTATTAATTCGTGACGATTTCTAGGTATACGAGTATGCCGTCGACGGTCGAGCTCATATCCGTCGGTCACCGTCCTCGTTTTAAATTCATTTTTGGCGAAAACCTTATAACTGCCTACCTACCAAATACTCTTTTTCGATATCTGTCCATCGACATTGTCGTAAAGAAGCAGCCGCTTTTATTGACAGAGTGCATTTTCAGTGATTGACAAAAAGTTAAATCAGATAATGGCCAAATATCAAGTCTGTAGGATAATGTTTTCTGATCACCACAAAACAGGCGATACGGATTGATATTGATTTTGCCCTCGGTAAAAACTATCAAGCGGACGACGAATGTTCATTGGCCATTTGTCGTGTGTTTCGGTACGGCGCACATACAAATGTGGAACTGCCGCTAAGACTCTTTTATAGTGTACCCCATGGGTTGCCATAAGAGATGGTTTCAAATTCATATAATCTTGATAACAGGTAGGAAGATTAAGGCACCGCTAGAATTCCGATACCTACATAGTCGCTGGCCTGCATCGTTAAATAATGTAGGCACCCATCGCGGGAGAGAAAGAGAGAGAGAGAGAGAGAGAGAGAGAGAGAGAGAGAGAGAGAGAGAGAGAGAGAGAGAGAGAGAGAGAGAGGGGGAGAGGCAGAGAGAACCATATCCGGAAATCACATTTTACATAGTGCAATGTGCACTGTGCAGTGGCCATTACTCATTAGAAAGCATGGCAGATAGCCCAAGCCATGTGTACCAGCCGTGCACGGGATCTACGGGGTCACACGGCGCAGCAGCAGCACGACGGCTGCATTTACATAGATTCCCGGTAAGCCGTGAGTCGTATGCCTACAATATCGGACAGCCGTGAGTCGTATACCTACAATATCGCACACTGCTCAGAGGTCATCGACGTGCCGTGGTGGCGTGCCCTTAACGTTGGGACGGTCAAGCGTCGCGCAATTGGCCGAAGGGCGGACTTCGCAGGTCATGAAACAGCCATCAAGTGTGATGGGTCGGATTAATACACGTGTTATTGACGGCCTGCACAGCGAATTTTGCCAACTGAATAGTTGCATCACAGTGTATATGTGTGTGTGCGCGGTATGTGTGTGTGTGTGTGTTTTTTTTACCTTATAGCTCACTAAGTAGGTGCATCTCCCATGTGTTATGCACTTGCTCCATATTGACATTTCAATATATAATACCTAATGAGCACCTCTGGGTGCAATTAGCGTGAATAGTACATTTCATCAAGCAATTATGTCACGTACGTGATGTGAAAATTAATACCTACCACCATTACCATAACCAAGAAGCGAGACAGAAGCTCTGTCATAATAATGACTTAGCGGGAGCATGACCATTGAGCACAGCGACCCAGTCAATCAACGTCCCAATGGTGGCAGCCACGGCTGAACGCATAGCGAATTAGAATCGCCTGGAACTTGTCGGTTGGCAGCTCCGGCCGTCGCCCCGGCCCGTACCTATATTTAACCCTCACCGGACCTATTGGTTTTCTACAAACGCGCTGCCGAGGGGGGCGGGTACGACCCCCCTCGCCATTTCGCCCCTGGTGGAGCTAGCGCGTCGCGGAAAAAACGAGCGTGTGCGCCGTCACGAGACACAGAGATTGATACCCAATTTTAAGGTCCCAGGCAACCGGTGACCTCTGAGTAGGTACAGGTCAAGTGCCCCAAGGTACGGTTCCGTTTTTGGTGAATAACTTCGCAAAAAACGGCCCCAGAGCCGCGCTCACCCAAACAAAAAGTAAACGCTTCGCTCAGGCGCGTCGAATGATATACTTTTTGTTTGGGTGAGGTCAACTTAGGGTGTTGACCCCAGGTCACGGTCAGGTCAGCGGCAGCGCCCCCAGGTCACAAAATTGGCCAAAGTAGGTCATGTCGCATATCATTCGATTTGGCAGGTCTTCCTGAGTCCATTGGTGGCTTTCCCGACTCGCTAGCGCAATTTGATCGGGAGTTATTGACGAAAAACTAATATGACCCTGATGACGTCATGAATGACGTCACGCAAGGTCAGCATTGCAAAAGTGACGCATCTAACCTTGCAAGGAGTGCATCAAATCACGATTCTGTGTGCTTGAGATGGAGATCGTTCCCGGCGCCAGAATTGCAGTTTTCATTTTTCCCCAATGACATACCTATATATAGTAATGGTGAGGTCACGAAAATGACCTGACCTCATATGACCTTCAGAAAAAATCCGAGATATACGAGTTGTGGGACTCGTAATGGATATTATAAATCCTGCAAGTTTCATTTCCCTGTGAAAGCTCCTCTGGCAGTAGGGCGTTGCAAAGTTGCGACATCTGAAGACCGTGCAGAGGTTCACTTATGACGTCACAGGTCATTGACCTGACCTGACCCGAAAATGCGGTTGGTGTCAAAAGATTCGGCTTGAATCAAAGGTCAGGTACGCCAAGTTTTAGCTCTCTATCGCCAGCGTGTTCGGAGCTATCGCGAAAAACACCTATGGGGGCGGCACCCGCCCCCCCCCCCCCTCGGCCGGCGAGGGTCAAATTGGATAACCCATGAACCGGCACTACAGAATCTGTAGGGCGATATTGGGCACTAATGTATAACACCATATGGATGTCTCCGCATGCCCGCCTGTTTCCAGTCGACTCAGCGCCGGACACTAGACACGCGGGTCCCACTGCGCCGGACACTGCACACGCGGGTCCCACTGCGCCGGACACTAGACACGCGGGTCCCACTGCGCCGGACACTAGACACGCGGGTCCCACTGCGTCCAGTGACCCCCGGAAGGCGCCGTCCATCACACCCTGCGTGGGCCTCCCTGGACTGGTGCACGGCGCGGCTGCAGCACATAATGCAGGCACTTCCGACACGCCTAATAATGTTGAGGCTGTCTCTCATGCCGCCTCACTCAGCCTTAGGGCAGTGACCGTGGTATGTGCGGCGCAGTACCCGGTGCCCAGCCCCTCGCCATACGTTACTCCTGTCCCGGCGCCTTCGCTCACAGGTGTCGACTGCTAAATTGTGGCTCGCAGCACACCGTTTAGCGATAGACCACTCGGGACTAATCCGACGGGCGAATGGACAGGGCGGATCTGATAAATCACTCAGACAGAGACAGATATACGGCACGCATGGACGAAGCATACAATTGACACCAGATGCCAAACGTGACCTAGGTATTATATCTTCTCGGATGCCCCGATTTTGTCCGCCACATACCTACGGATTATGTCCAATTGTCCATTGTCCTATAGACTGTGTCATGTGTGACGCTTATTGGTCTGTACCTATATAGAGCCGGATGTTTCCAAGTGCGACGCGTAGGCGTCTGCCGTGGCTTTCATATGGAGCAGAGATCACGTTCAGCTGAATAGCTTTAATTATTATTACGGGGTACCTATAACTACTGCGATGAAGTTTAGGACTGGCATCGGGATGGGAGATATGTTGCTTACAGCCTACAGGACATAGCCTTGCTTACAAGTAAGGACAAATCTTAAATGCGAATCACGAATGGCCTCATTTATGTCCGCGGGTTAGATGGACCTATGGTGGTGGGCGGCGGAGGGGCCATTATTCCCATGTGGGATCGCCTGGACCGCTCAGCCGAAGGACGACAGGCTTTTCGGAATAGCCAGTGGGTTACTTTCATATCCGTACTTGTGTCACCTTGGAGCGAGGTCGAGGTACTGGGGAGGGATATGAGGAAAGGCTCAAAAAGGAAAAAACGGGTCGAGGACCGAGCTCGGAGACAGTAACCAGGGCGGGTCACGGGATCACGGTCGGTACTCGGTCGTGAGGTCGCCACCCGACATGTCGCGTATGTTTTACTTTTATTCATTCTTTTTTCTGTGCCCTTGCCTTTTCGCGTCTTTTATCCGTCGGTCTAAATTTCCGACTCGCCCCTGCTAAATGCTACTTTCAAACTGGATAAAACGGGCAAGACTAGACGGTAACTCAACATCCAGCCGGAGACTAAATGCGGGGGAGGGAGGGACGGAGAGAGGGAGAGAGAGAGAGAGAGAGAGAGAGAGAGAGAGAGAGAGAGAGAGAGAGAGAGAGAGAGAGAGAGAGAGAGAGAGAGAGAGAGAGAGAGAGAGAGAGAGAGAGAGAGAGAGAGAGAGAGCCGCTGGGTCAGCTGGATCTCATTTCGAAGTCACCTGTCCTCCATTACGGATCTGACCTCTATCCGTCTGCCCCTATCCTGCCGTGGCGCAAAAAAAGTGGCACAGCTGACAAATGTGAGAAGTCTGAGCCCAAACAATAAGGATCTTCTCTAGTGATCGGTGTACACTCCCGTTTCCCAGCTATCTCCAACGATGATTTATTATCTTATTTTTAGAAATTTGGTTTGAATGGATGGATCTGCACGCCGATATCCGACTTAACCGAGCACGTTTGTAAAGTTATTTGCCCAATGACATTGCTATTTGCTAGAGATCATTACAAATAGACGTTTGGGCACCCCAGAGCCAATCTCTGACGATTAATCGTTCGTGTGCTGCCGTTTCAGACGGTCGGACGGTGCCGGCTGCGACTCTGAGGAGGCGTCCGACGTCTGTCCCGACGTTGACCTGACCCAGGCCCTGCTGACCGCTGACGGTTACCAGAATCTCTTCACACACGTGTCAGCAGACAACGTCAAGGCAAGTGTCGAGCCGGAGATCTAACAGAAGCTCTCTCCGAACTAGAACAGGTGCACACTCCTACCGAGGGGCGAGGACGATACAAGCCAGAGAGAAACTTAAATTGACATTTCTCCATTCGTTATGTTGTAACGTTCATTTTACGTGCGCAGTAAGCATGCGATAGTCAGTATCAGGTCATTAGTCCCATTTCCTGGTGCTTTCTACTCACGTACTCGTCTTTGAGTAAGGAATATGGATAGCTGTGTCTGGCTCCGATTGTATCTGGCGTTCGAATAGTATGAAACTGTGGGTGTCACGCGTTTCTCCGCCCACAGGAGCGCGCCGAAGCCCTGGTGGCGGCTGCTGGAAGAGTCGCTTCTCTCTCCGCCCACAACGTGGCGCTAGTGATGGTGGACGCAGACTTCCACCCGGCCAACGTATCGGCATGGCACGAGCGGCACCGCAGCCTGACCGAGCTGACGAACTACATCAGTGAGCACGGCGACTCTCTGTCGGCCAGCGCCGAGCTGGCCACTCCTGCCCGCTACTTCGCCGCGGTGAGGGAGCGGCTGACGCACGCCGCGCCGCTACCCCGGCTGGTCGGAGAGCTGCACGGTGCGGCGCCGCCGGCAGAGACGCGCTGGCACCGCGTCACCCGCCGGCTGGAGACTCGTCTGCGCGACACGGAGCTGCTGCTGGTCTGGGCGCTGGGCGTGCACCAGCGTGCGCCGCCGCCCTCGGCAGCCGACCGGCCGCTGGCGCAGGCAGCCAGGAAGCTGGCCAACTGCCGGCGCACAGTGGCCCTCCTGTCTCGTCGCGGTACCGCCGCCGCTGGCGTGCCGGCGTCGTTGGCCAAGGAGCTGTCGGCCACCAGTAAGACGCTGGCACGCGTCAGCCACCTGCTGCTGTCGGTGCTGCTGCTCGACCTGGGCCGGTTCGCCAGCGCGGCGGATGCGGCACGGCACTACGTCAGCCTGGACAACGGTCTGAGCGCTGTGCCGCGGCTGCTCACAGTCACCGTTCAGCCGGGCGACGCGCATCACCTGATCGTCTACAACTCCCTGCCCTTCCAGCGCTCCGAGCTGGTGCAGTTCGTCACGCCTACACCCAATATCGCTGTCGAGGGTCCGGACGGTGCCAATGTGCCGCTCGAGATATCCACCAGTGGCCGCGACACCTTCACCGTCAAGTTCGTGGCGGAGCAGTTGTCGCCTGTTTCGATGACGACGTACCGCGTCAGCAGTGTCGACCTCGACTCGGCCGCCGACCCGGCGCTAATGTTCGGTCAGAACGAGTCCGACATCAGCGAGGGACTAACCATCAGCAACGAGCGGTTCGAGCTGCGTCTGGTCGAGTCGCCGCACGGCTGGCGGCTGACGGACCGGCGCACCGGAGACGAGCTGGAGCTGGAGCTGCGTCTGGTGGCGCTGCGGCCGAGCGGGACTGAGCTGCTGGCCTGTTCCGACCAGGGCTGGAGCCAGCGAGCCGACTCCGTCACCGCTGAGGCGACGCTGCGCTGCGGCAGGGCGCGGCTGACGGTGCGACTGACGCGCGCTACCGGCCCGCTCGGCCAGGCGGTTAGTCTACTGGTGGAGTCTGAGCCGGAGGTGGGCGGTGGCATCAGCGGCGCGCTGAGCTGGACGAGCAGCGAGGAGCCGGACGCCGACCCGGCGCCGCTGCTGCTGCACCTGCGCACGCCGCTGCGGTCGGAGGGCGGCGCCGGCAGCGGCTTCTACGCGGACAGCGGCGACTACCAGCTGGCGCGCCGGGCGGCGGCCGCCCTGCCGAGCGGGCTGCGGCCGGCCGCCGCGCAGGCCTGTCTGCAGGACGGCCGGCGGCGGCTCGCCGTGCTGCTGGAGCAGACGCGCGCAGTGGCCAGTCCGTCAGAGGGCGAGCTGGCCGTGCTGCTCGGCTCCGCCGCCGAGACTGTGTACGCCGAGCTGCTGCTGACTGCTGAGCAGCTGCCCGAGCCGCCGGCCGCTGACCGGCAGCTGTTCGCCAGCAGCCCGCTGGTGGCGCTGCTGTCCGAGCAGCTGGCCAGTCCGGCGCCGCTGCTGTTCGGCAGCAGTCCCAGCGCGGTGCGACTGCGCGCCACGCCGCGTCTGCTCGACGGCCCGCTGCCGTGTGACCACGAGCTGGTGTCGCTGCGGCAGCTGACTGCCGGTGCCGACGGCCGGCCGGCAGCGCGCGCACTGCTCACGCTGCGCCGGCGCCGGCTCGACTGCCGGCTCTGGGACGCGCGCGACGAGCTCGGCTGCGGCCTGCAGCCGCCGCTGCCGCGACTATCACCGCTGCTCGGAGCCGAGTGGCTGAGCGCCGCCAGTCTGACCGGCGCCGAGGGCCCGACCGCGCCGCCGGCACTGAGCGGTCTGCAGCAGGTGCGGCTCGATGCCGACCAGGTACGGTCGTTTGTGGTCGCCCTGGACCGACAGCTGCCGATGCCGAAACCAACTGCGAAAGAGACTCAGAAGGCGAAACAGAAAAACCCGCCGCCGCGGAGAGAACATGTCTACAGCGAGGGGGACGTACAATTCGAGGTGGGGCAGTCGTATCAGCTTCAGTTGTGAAACGTCCGGACGGTGAACTGTTGTAAGGCTTGTGCTGTGGATGTTGATTGGGTTAGTTGTGTGTGATCATAGTGAAATGGCTAGATGCAATGATATAATGCGTGGTATCCTTTCCATGACAATTTGTGACACATCCTCCTCTCCCCATCATTCAAGCTCCTAGCATAACGACGATTCGATAGAATATCTTGATGGCTTCATACACGAACCAAGCGTAAAAGGTAGCTCATCGCATCTGGAGTGCTTCGACCAGGGTGTTGGCTGTTATGACGTGGATAGTTCAAGGATGTGAATGGCTTATACATAGTGCAATGAGATTCAGTACACGACTGCTGTTATCAGCGTATGAGGCGTTACACAATGTGCCGTTGCCGACAGTTTTATTTTTGTTCTTGTTTTAAGGATATTTGTTGGAGTGTTCACTGTTGTACATAGGGTACTCGTCGCCTCCTGCCTTGTTATGAATTGTTGCGAGTTTTGTGACGATGCACTTGGGGCTGGCTATAGCTTTAGCCTGCCAGAGTTTATCTGAGGCTGTATGTGTATATTAATCCTACGTTACATTCTACTTATTCCTCAACAAGCTTCTGTGAGCTCCTTGTTATTTGTCTCCGCATCGTTTATGAGACTCCGAGTGACCAGTCTTCTCGACTGGGTGTAAGTGGTCGCTGTACTGCTAGAGGGATGCGTTCCTCCGCTCAGAGGGGCCCAGCTCCGTCCGCCGGATCCTGGTGGGGGAGCTTCCAGTCGATCTTAGGATGCACGCGCAGGGTAAGATGCGTCGTATCCGCTGGGGAAAGAGCACAGGCTGAATGATGCCTGTAAATATATGTGAATAAATGAAGGCGATTGTATCTGATCATAGTCCTTTCGATCGCATCAATTGCTGATGAGAGCGGTGTTCGTCATGGACTGATCCGAGCGACTATCACGTGCGCCATTAACACGTCTAGGATCAACCGACAGACATGCCAGAATAAGGCGTTATCTATGCACGACAAAATGATAGCCAGTCATCGGGCTTTCTTCTGTAGCAGACTAATCACCACCGGCGACGCGATAAGTCCTCCATCAAAGACCGGTTTTCTAATGCAGTGACTTTATTTCTATCCGATTGGCCCGCCATGGGTCATCAACTACCGTTACGTAGCGCACAAGACAAACCTCTGTAAACGGTAACACTCCGCGACCTCGCCGCGCCGCCGCCCGTCTGCCTGCGTCACTACACGCCGCTAACTGCCTCCACGCGCCACTTCTCGTCCCCGCTGCGCCGCCAATCGTATCGCCGCGCCGATCCGAAGCTAAGACTCCACCGGAATACCCAGAATGGCTCTCCGGCTGGTCGGGAAAGATAGGGAGACTAGGCACAGAGTGCGGAAACCAGCAGCGAACCGCGGCAGCGTCCCACGAACACAAAGGTCCGCGTTATTGCGACAAACGGGTGCCTACCGGGCGTATAAAGCCGAAGGGACGCTGCAGGACCGCAGGCGCGATTATGCTACAGCTGGCTCGTACGGGAAACGCTGATACCGAAATGTCCGGATATCGAACAGACTGTAGGAGATGCAGCCGGTCGTTAGGATGAGGCATACGAGGCAAAATGGAAAAGTTGGGACAAGCGCGGCAGAGATTGGACCAGACAATTCGCTATAAGGGGGGAAAGCGGGATAGATGAAATACATCGATGCTGGCAAAGGCAGAACAGGGCCGAAAACGCCGTACACGACGCGCCTATTTGGTAGAGGTAGAGCCAAGCACACCTATGACTTTAAGTTTTAGCGAGAGATGGGTGCGAAAGATGGACTGAAGCGAGCGACTAGACGGTCAGATAACCATATAGAGCCGAGGTCAGAGGCCGCGGAATGATCGGGCAGCGCGCAGAGGCCGGCAACATGGCGACGGGGAATGTCCTGTACCTTACGATCAGTCGTGCCACGCAAATACACAATAAATAAAATCATAGGTACAGTCAACGAAATATAGCTCCAACACATAATAATACTATTTTACGGTTCTTGTGTGACGACGGCAAGCCGTATAAACAAAACGCCACAAGGACAGATAATCACCTCCCAAAGAATAGCTCATTGATCGACATAAAACAGCAGCAGATTCCACCACCACCATTACCACACCATATTATCACATAAACTAAAGCTGTCTCGAAATAACATTCGCCAATTGACAGCCACGACAGTGAGTGCCACAAAATCATAGGAAATTATTCCACCGGAATTAATCAACTAGGATTGACCACCTAAGGAATCAATATTATGCACAGCTTCCGTATCAGATGTGCATACGGATAGCAAACGTGGCTGCAGTTTACAATAACAAGCACCGCAATTAACGGACAATACTCGAGATTCCCGATATAGATAACCTAGATATTTGGATAGTGACGCGATCCGGGCCGGGACTTTACGGAGAACTGCGCTCTAGCCTAGCCGACATCCAACCCTTACCGGACCTTAGGAGGGTTGTTTGATATAATACGGTGACGAGCTGGTCGTACCAGGAATGACACCTCTCGGTCACTGACGCATTGTCCGCCGGCGTCGCCATCCCGCGACCACCAGCGTGAATGACCCCTCAATGTCCCCGGCGCGAACACTCTTCGGTAAATTTCGCAGCGAGGCGGCACTACCACCGCAGTCGTTCTAAAGGGACTCAAGCGGACGCTGGTACGTAACCCCTTCAACTGTAACCCCATCGGACCCCCGGGATATGACGCGTGAAACGGGGCAGACAGACGCAACCTGCCAACTAGAGTCACTAGCTCAGGCCTCAGCCGCAACCACGAGGCCTAACCCGCGAGGCCTAACGAACAGAGGCCTAACGAGCAGAGGCCTAACGACACCGTGGCTGAAGGCCTGAAGTTGCTGCTAGGCGCTGACGCTCTCCTGACTAGTAATACCACTACCAGCGCTCTGCGGCAAGACGTATCAACCTCAACAAGCGACGGAAGGACGTGACAAAGAACAACGAAAACCGGTGCTGAAATATCACCCAACTGACTGAATCGCGCAAACGCCAAACTCTACCCGGTCGCCCTTCAACTCAACCCGGCCTCACGAAGCAGCTATGCTCTCAGCTCTAGAGGTCGACTCACAACGGTATGTGCCGTTAGGGGCCGATCACACTGCAAACTCAGGGTGGACAAGCACTAGCGGCGAGTTCGGACGCGCTACCGCCGGCGCCCGCAGAGCCCCCATCTTCCCCGTCTACAGCGGAGTCCTCACATCCCACCCCGCCCGAGACGCCGCGGTCGGGCGCCGCCGCCTCCCAGTGCCCTCCTCACCGGTCGGCGGGGGCGGCGGAGGCGGCTTCTGGTGGCTCGAGGCGTACCTACGCCGGCCCGCCGCCCAGCTTGGAGAGGTTCTTGAGGAACTGTCCAGGCGTGATGAGCTGGTCGCTGCCGATCACCACTTCCCAGTTCTTCAGGGCGTTGGTTACCTGACAACGGGGTACCATATCTCAAACTCTGTTCGCATATATAGCGTGTGATATGTCTCACATCAGCCAGAAGCTACCACAGTAAACATACGAACTGGAAACTAGTAACCACCCAAAACTCCAGAAAGCGAGCAACGAATGGCACCACAAACTACGTTCGTGTCCCATAAACTTCGCATGTTTCATGGGAGGGTGAGCGTCCTTCCCGCATCATGAAAAACTACGCCATACATTAGAATGTTATCCAGTTCAGTGTTGTCAGCTTCTTGAGAAAGTTCACACGCCTCGAGTCAAACGCTATCAGCGGTGCATTTTTTTTTTTTGTGTGGTAACCGACTCTGGCATATAAATGAGCTGTCCACATTTAACGAGTATTAAGGTAGTTACGTCCCGCCCAACGTTCAAATCCCGTTTAAACGTCAGAGCTGTGAGGCTCAGGGCCATATCATGAGCGCTGAGGTTTAACACCCCCCCCTGTGGGCTGGGAAGTGCCTGAGCGCCGGGCCCCACCTGGTGAATCAATAGTAGCTCTGGGGCCGTATTCACGTCGATCATTTTGATAAGAATTTTCTTACGTATGGCCTACTTCTTAATATTCTTTTTTATTGTAATCAAGTGAACTCCGTCGATAAAAACTTAACAAGTGTCGACGTGCATACCAAATTATACTTACGAAACAAAATCGACTTACGAAGTCGACGTGAATACGGCCCCTGGAATCCTTCCAAATCCGCGAAGTCATTATGGTGCTAGCACTGACCTCATAGGCGCTGCGGATCTCGCTGTAGGACAGGCCGCCCAGAACGTAGACGATGAGGCGGGGGACGTTCTTGACGTTCTGCGCGCCCTTGTCCTTGTGCCAGTGGCCGTAGCGGGCCGTGGTGGGCGTGGCGCGCGGGTAGCCGGCCGTGGCCGCGCGCCCCGCCAGGAACGGGAAGTGCTTCTCGTCCAGTTTCAGGTCGATGGCGTCCTCCATGATGTCTTTGATGACGGGCGTCCAGCGCGACATCTGGTAGGTGTGCTCGGTGATCCGCTCCTTGCGCGCCATCTGTTGGCGGGTGTGATGGTTAGTGTTGCACGGACCGGCCGCGGCTGGCAGCGGAGACAGTGCCGGCCACCGGCCGGCGTCGACTATACCCGAGCCCTTCCAACGGTAGATGTAGGAGCTGGGGACAATTCACTCTGTTTTCGGACATTTATATGATATGGTCGGAGACTTAAACAGCACGCAAAATTCATGCCCAGGGAAATGTCACATCTTATAACAATTACAAATAGCAAAAAACAATTACAAATTTAGTAGGTACGGGCTTAGGCCTTAAGCCATATAATTTTGAGAGAAACGATGAACATGAACATGAACTGAGACAAAACTCAACAGTCGCAATGGGCTGGCAAGAAAACAATGCGAAAAAAATCCACACCAGCTAATACGGCTCACATAAAAAATCAATTTCCTGAAATATGAACACCCGCATAAACTCAGTGGCAATCAGAAAACTGCCGAAATTGTGGGAGTCCTGTACCTGTACTACTGTACTACCTGTAAATCATGTCGAGCACAAAACAATATAATATAACAAAATATAACAAAAATATCGAAAAAGTACAAAGTAACTTGGTCAAAAACGAAAATAACTCATGGAAACGGAAAACAAAAAGGCCTGACCAATGACCATGTAACGACAACGCATTTTCAAACCAAAGTCTTACGACTTTGGACAACAACCAGCCAAATGACGACACGTGTCCAAGAAACAATAAAGTTGTCTCGTATGTACAATTGACTAAAAAAAAAAAAAACTCGGTGTCTTCGGAAGTCACCACGAATACACCTGTGATGCCTTCAACAAACAAAAATCCTGAAAGAAACCCAGCCAGCAATATCCGGGACCGGACGAGATCTCCCACATCCAACCCCGTCATGCCACGAGTGGTCCATCAATTCTCGCCCGGTCGTGCAGAATCAGTCCACAGGTCCACCCAGCTCTCCACCACCTTCTACAGCTCTTCACGTCCACCCCTCATAGCTTCCACACCGAGAACCGCCCTGACCACACCACCAAGTCGCCACACAATGTTTCCAATCCAACTACCAATCTACCAAACCCGGCCAGTAGGGACCAGCATCACCCCACTCTCCGCTGGCCACACCGCCCAGCCTCATCCCCGCCGGTCCCGGCCCGAACAGTCCACCTACTCCCGGTGACGTGGATACCCCGGTGGCGGCCGCTGCAGTCCAGGACAGCGAGCGACGCAGCGGCGCCAGCGCGGCGGCCGCCCTCCGCAGAGGCTCCGAGTCCACCGAGGAGCCCGTCACGGTCTCAGCCTTAGACTCGCCATACTGTCAGCGCGGCGACTGGGGTGAACGCCGGGGTCGGGGATGGTCTGCTCGGGTGAAGTCTGGTTTGGTCACAATAAGAGCGGAGTCGGGGTGGTACCGTTTGGTGTGGAGAGGTAACGGCAAACCATCAAGCTGATGACTGGTACCCATATGCTTAGCGTGTTAATCAGACGGTGCTGCGGCAGACCTCTATAAGACGGGAAGCCATAGGGCGGTAGGCATGCGGAGGCAGCCGTTTTCGCTATGATCCTGCAATAATAAATGCTCCGGCCTTCCTGCTCTGCTATAAGTAGGTACGAACATTTCAAAAGCGACGCACGTTTAGTATCCTACAGGGTGAACATTATCGTGATCCATCTCGTGTTTCAGCTTCTAATGGGTGGCACCATAACCACGATTTTAGCACTTACCGTGTGGATTTTCTTCCTGTTTCCGTCGACCACCACGTTGAGGCCGAGATTGGCCAGGTTGGTGATGATACTGCGGTCCTCGGCAGGGATCTGCGCGTGCTGGATCAGCTTGTTGAGGTTCTCCTCACTGATGCCGTTCTTCACCAGGATGTAGAGCAGGATGATCCTGATCTTGTCGTACGTGGTAACGTTCTGATCCAGCAGGATGGGCACGATATTGCGCATGTGGTCGCGGATCTTCTCACCCTCGGCGTCAGTACCCATGGCCAGGTCCTGCTCCACCTGTGAGTGGAGACAGCACACGGACTCGTGTAGTGACACGAACCACAGACACTGTCGGGTATACGGTGATGAACGCAAAGGTGAACATAACAAACGCAAAAACAGTGATTATAAGGGTCACATACTCGGCTCACAGACGTGACCATATACGTCGTAGCATTTAATTAGTTAAGCATCACCGACTAACTGAATAAACATAAGGCCAAACCCTGCATATGCTTTCATACTGATACTGTTTGCATTCCACATCACTGGACAAGTGAAAATGAAGCTCGGACGATGCCAGTCATGGTCTATCTCCTTTCCGTTTTCCCTACTACCCCGCCAGCCCACCTTGCAGAGTTTGTCGACGTATCCCTGGTAGGAGGCCATGCACTCTCCGGCCAGGTGAAGGTGGGTCGAGTACTTGCTCAGCTCCTTCTGGTACTGGGGCATCTTCTTGATCATCTGACTAAGGTCGCGCATCGACGCCTTGTCCGTCGACATGCCGCGCTTGTTCTCAATGAACTTCTTCATGTTCTTGGTCACCTGTCAGATAGACAAGTGAGTTAATTTCAACGAAAACGAGATTGGGTAGATGATTTAGCTTTCTGGCCAGCGAAACACTCAATCATTATCCAGATTCGAAATCGCCAGTGCGAAAAGCTTTATTCTTTGCTTTCGTCCATTCATTTACCGACCCAATTCATTAAATCATCCGATTCATTTTTTTCATTTTCGATTCATTTATTCATTCATTCAACTACCGATCTTCCCGAAATACCTCACCACGTTACTTCCAAACTCAACCCACTTCACATACCCCGTTGTCCTCCCTACCCCTTCCTTTCCCGCTCCGTCGGCTGCCCCACTGCACCGTTCTGCCTGTCGCACCCACCTGCTGCGATACGATGGCGATGTGCTGGTGTCGCAGCTCCACCCACAGATCGTCATTGTCGTCCAGCAGCACCTCCTTGGGACTCTCGCCCTGGCTGGCCTCGTACTTGTAGACGTCGTTCTCAATGGGCAGCAGGTCAAAGGCCATGGCCTGCAGGGTGAGCTCGTGCAGCAGCGGCGACACGGCGTCGAAGCCGCGGTCCAGGATCAGCAGCTGGGAGCGCGCCTGCAGGAGAGCGGGGTAAGTCAGCGCTGACAGCTAAAGAAGGGCCCAAACGCAGCTGGCGCTGTAATGTGCGGCTCGCAGCGGCGCAGCGTGAGCAGCGGTGCTTACAGTGACCTCGTTAAAGCTCCCAGCGAACCTCATTGCACGCCGAAACTTGAGCGTCCGTCTACTCATGCATCGCAAATGAGCAGCACGTGATTGACATGCTGCCAGCTGCACTATTCACATACTCCGCTCAATGTAAAACAATACATCTCGCCCTCGTTGCCGCCCGGCCGGCCGTTTAAACGAATTCTCCCGTTCTCGTAACCAGCTTCTCTCTGAATGACTGAATGTATTTCGGTCGCTACCCGGGTTCCTGCACGGACGGCGGCAGATCTGGCGTTAGGAGTCGGTCGTCAAGCAAGGCCAGGCATGTCACCTTCTCCAGTGGGGCTCTGTCAGAGACAGGCTACCTCTGAGGTGCCCAGGGAGGGGAGCGGACCACAGCGGACTACTGTCCCAGTGCCCGGCAACACAGTGCCGACCGCTCACAGATTAATCATACGCCATGGTGTGTGCATAATTAAAGTCGGGCTTCGGGACGCGAGGATCCTGGCTCGGTCGGTCGTCCAAGAGGTGTTAGAATACAGTCAGTCTGGTGAGAGTCAAACTGAAGTTGCTGTGTAAAAGAGGCAGCTGGACGGAGAGAAAACAGTGAAGTGACGAGGAGGACAGACGAGCGGGAAGAGAGGCGTGAAAATCACTTCAGCAAGACAGTTCAGACGGACGGGACGAGACGGAGGAGAGCGACAGAAAAACAGGTGAGAACTAGAGCGGGAGAGTGAAGTTTATCTGCCCCACGTATCAGACAGCTTAGGTGAAATTTCAACAATGCCAGGAGTGGATTCAAAAACATTTATCAGGTCTTGACGACGCAAATAAACAAATAACTTGATTTCATAGCAAAAAATAACTTGATAATAACTTGTTGAATAACTTGATTTACAACAACATGACATTCGCATTATTTTTATTTTTTCTTTGCTGTCGGAAATACAGAAGCTCATTAGTGAAAAAGGAACGTCAAATCACCGAAGTTCAATATCGGTAGGGCTCCGTCTCTAGCCGACATTATGTCGGCTTCAAAAAGTGACAATCGAGGAAATCTCTCGACAGCTTCAAATGACTCATCAATCATCACAAACATGTGATATAACTAATGGTTAGTAGTTAGCCATCAGCACAAAATACGCACTGTTGAAACATCTATAGCTTGGAGGTGCCTCAATAGTTCTTTGCGGGAGAAGATGGACCCAAATACCCCACAAAGTATCCAGCGTGACCATCCGTGTAATGGCAGGGCGGCAAACGGGACCAGGTACGACTGCTCGCCGGTCACCGAAGTAGGGCGGAGGTAGAACGGCGCACGGTCAAAAGGTCACGAAGGCAGGACGCCGCCTCTTCCGAAACGTATGTGGCGTGTCGGAAGGTCAGACGGCCGCCGGGAAACGAACTGGAGCGGGGAACAAAGCGTCTGGGGTGTGGCGGGCACGACGGAGAAGGGCTAACAGACAGTCCGCAGCGTCGTGGGTACGACGGCGGCGGGCTTTGTGGGGCGTCTGGGTACGTCTGTAAGGCGACAGGTCGGAAAATATCGATTGGAAAGGAAACCGTCGCATATTAACAATAAGCGAGCTGGCATGCTATGAATGGCTTACTAACATGGCAACCGTAAGATAACCATTTGGATTCAAAGCCTAAGTGTCATGAAAGAAAAGTGCTACACATATTCCTAATGTCGTTCCGGACCCGACCAACTCAAGCTGCATCTCCGGCGGTTTCCCCATAAATTTACGGTCCCCCATCGTCATATTTCACCCTCCCCGCGCCGTCCACCGCTCCCACAGTACGCGAGTACATCCCCCACTGGCCCGGTGCCAGTACCGCCGGAGGGAAGCCCTCCACGCCCTCCATCGACCCTCACCTTCTCCGGAGACTCTCCCATGGTCGGCTCGTCGGCCTTGTAGGCGTCCAGCTTCTGCTGCACCATCTGCGCCAGCTCGACGTTGTAGTCGAAGTCGCTGCGGTAGCGCACGTTCGGGTACTCGCCCAGGACGGCGCAGAGGGTGGCCAGCTGCTGCGCCATCCGCTCCATGGTCTGGGGCCGGCTCGGCGCGCGCGACGGCCCGTAAAACACCGGGAACGTCTCCTCACAGTCCAGAGAGAACACCTGCGACTCCTGCGGCAGGAACGCGATGTTGATCTCCTTCAGCGCCTTCACATACTTGGAGACGTTGGCATTGACCAGCATGTTGAAGCACTCGTCAGGACACGCCTCCGTGAAGAAGATGTGCGCAGCGCGGTACATGGTCCGCGTTGGGATGCCAAAGTCGTTGATAATGCCATTGATGGATTTCTCGGTGGGTTGTACCAGGTAGACGGCCTCCAGATGCTGCAGTGGCTCCCGCTTCTTGAAGATGTCCTCAACAATTGTGATGCCCTCCTGTGCCAGGTCGTGCATCTTGGTGCATGCTGAGATCATCCTCATGCTCAGCTCGTCAACCACCAGGACGCGCCAGTCGGGTGTCGAGCCTTTCTTTTGTGACTTGATGACAATGTCCATGATCTTCTGACCCACAATCGTTTTGAGAGACATGGTTGGACGATTGAGATAATGAATCTGCAAGGAAAACAATTACTTTTGTAAGCCTGTATCAGTGTTGGTCAATAAGCAATGACAAGCAAACAAAACCGCAAACCAAAGCATTGCTCAAATGTGCATGAAGTGACAGCCTAGACCCAGCAGGATACATGTTATCAATATAAAAAGTGTGACCATTTGTCCATTGATAAAAAATGCTGCATTATTAACTGATTATTGTACCTACACACACAGTCATCATGTGTACATCAATAAACCCCACCTAAACCTGAACCTCGAACTATGCTGATACTCATGCAGCAACTGATGGATAATTTGCAATAGTTCAGTATCAGTTGCAAAAGAGGTAAGATATATCACAGCGAAAGTAGGAACATGGTAGCTTACAACAAAACAAAAAATACGTCAAATTTCCAATTAAACTATAGCGAGAAAACACGATCACTAACTTCACTTACCGCTTACCAATGGCAGAAGCAAATGGCTTTCCTCCTTATGAACCACCCTTGAGTGAATTTAACAGCATTAGAAATAAAGGTACGACCAGTATAGTTCTCTATATACCGTGTGTACGACTTCAGATGACAGCCCTCAGCAGTCACCACGCCCCCGATTACTCAGAAAACAACGCTCCGCTTCGCCGTCACCGCTGAAGTCCGCAACAATCGATTGTTGGCATTGGGGCTTGAGGCGACATCTCGTGGTAGCGCTGCAGGTGGAGTTTTTGGTTTCACTGCTAGGTGGCGGGTGCTGTCCAAAATCGAGAGCACTTTCCAAAGCGACGTAAACAAGCGCGGCTCCGAACAAAAATCGGTCAGGAGGTCGGAGGCGCGTTTGATCTATCCGTTTCCGATTCGGGGGGAATGGGAGTGACTGGTAAGTGACCCGAAACTGTGTGTGCATTTCCCCTCATTAGTCGCTTCCTCGGATTCATTTGTTTTTCCATAGCGGGTTGGAATGCACGCCTGCCTACCTGGCTTAGCTACCTGTCTGTCGGCAGTTATGGCGTCGATTGTGTTATCAGTTTTTTGAAATTAATTTTGACAACACCTGTTGCTGATTCCAAGAGTAATGTGAAAATTGGCTAACATTTGTGTGCTCTTTTGTTGCAGGCTTCTCCATGCTGGTACAGATCAAGATGAATCATCTCAGGGAAGGAAGCATTCCATTGAAGTGAGTCACTTCAGAAGAGTACCTGGATGTGGACGATGAACCACTAGTGCTGAGTTAGTGAGTGGTAGTGCTAGGGAAGCAAGTTTTATCAGTGATGAAGGTGACTGTCTGCTTTGGACCAGTCCGTGTGGTCGTTCCGTGTGGAGATGGAAATGGAACTGTCCGTGACCTCATGCTGCGAGCCACCACAAGATACAAAAAAGCTGCTGGATGGGTAAGTACCAAAGGACTGCTACATACATTTTACAGCTAAGATGCTTGTGATATTTCTAAAATAAAATATAAAGTGAAGTTTGATTGACCACACCTTCATATGAGGCACTTTGATTTTCCAACTGCTAGGTATTTCCAATGCTTGTTTCCTGTTTGTGCTCACTGAGGCTGGGCATGGGTCATCCTTATTTGAAAATAACCATGTGTGCTACCTGTATGATTTGAAAGTGATGGAAATTGAACTCAGTGAGTTGTTGCAAGTTTTTAATGTTGATGCATGCTGCCACTCCAGTTCCAGCTATGAGCTACATACTAGCTCACTCACTTAATTGATTACCTTGTTAGTCATTTTATTTTGTTTTTAACTGTAGTAATACTTTGGACATTCATTTCACCTATAAGTGTTTATAGTAATGCCAAAGATATATAGGTAATGGGTACTGGTGCTCATATGACTTGGACATCTCTGGCCACCAAACCTATCTGCATTTGAGCAAAGGCTTTAGATGATGATAACCTGATGCAATGACCTGAGGGAGCATTTGTTTATGCTACAGCCAAAGATTTGACCTTACTCAGACTGCTAACTGTAAAAATTGACCACTGGCCAGTGCCTAAATGTCATGAGTGATTATTCATAAGAGTGCAATTCTGGAGTCACAGCCTTGAGGTAGGTACTAAAATGGACTGAGAGGTGCCATTGAAAACTGCTAAACTGCTGAGCCTCTCAATCCTCTATTGCCATTCGTGTCCTAGGTCGGGGACTCGGCTTATCGGTGTACGTGTACGCGACCATTCCACACCACCAGCTCGGTGCAAAGATGGACATTGGACTTGAACATCCATTCGCAGTGTATCTTGGGCTGGACTGGTCTCTCCGCCGTATCAGCGGCCTCTGGGTAATGGTGCCGGTCATTCTTTCAACTGACGTGGCTGTATCTTTCAACTGATATTTGCATGGTTCGCTCGAGCGACACTCATTCCTGTCATTGTCCGATGTGACAGCACGCAGATTTCTGACGGTCCTACCTGACAGCTGTCCTGTCAGACTATTTGACAGCGGTGTCTGCTGGTCCAGTGCACCTACTGTCTGCACCGCAACGGCCGGCACAGGCCCGCCGGAAGTGAGCCATTTCCGGTGGGCGGGTGACGCCGGAAGTGCAGCCGGTCACCGTGATTGATATTTGGACCGCTCGGCAGCGGGACACAGGGGACAGGTAACCCGCTCGGCCGCCCGGTGTTGCACCGGCGGACTGACGGTTGTGCGTTCACCTGATGTGGTCTCGTGCAGCGGCGCCGGTGCGGCCGGCGCTGGGTGGGGAGGTTCCGGCCGCTGCCGCGCTGCACCCTCAAATTTGGTGCGCCGCTGCGGTCGGAAGCTGATGGAAATCTCACCAACACCGGCAGTTACTGGAACTGGTGGATTCTCCCTTTGTGGTATTGCGCTCTGATTCCATGCTCAGCTCACCACTCACCGCAGGCTGGTTGGGTCGGGGTTCGATGGATCTTTGGAGAAGGTACATCGTGGGAATTTGAGAGCCGACTTTCGTTACGGTTTTCACCTGCGGCGAGTGTCGGTTAGTGAGTCTGGCAGACAGACGGACAAACAGACAGTGCGGATGCATGATTATTACATATGCTCATAGGGTCTGCGGGCTATGTTGTGGGTAGATGGGTCGTGTTCTGACCGCGGGGTCATCTAGTGGCGTTAGATGAATGCAGACTTAGTATCACATTTTATTACCTGTATGCACGGAAATCGGGCGGCGCATCCTAGGAACTTTTTTAGAATGAACAGTCTGGCTTTGATGCCCCTTTTTGAATAGGTTCTGCCTGTTTGCACCTGCCTTGCGAAACACACTGTGTAGATGGCTCCGCAACCATAGATGGTCATAGACAAACGCCGCCCCTGCTACTCAGCCTTACCTTACACACCTTTGCCGCAGTCATCCGTAGTGGCGCCTGGCGGCGGAGTTTTGCTTCACTGCCGAGGAGTTATTTCACCGTTTTCTACCGAAATCGGTCTCTGTATCCTTGTGGATGAGGTCGGTCGATGCTCCCGATCTGCTGAACATGCATGCTGCTCCTCGGATCGGTGGGCGGAACCTTTCGTGGCTGGTTCAACATGCCACTGCTGGCAGCTAATTGTATGTACGTCGAGTGAATGCATGGATGGGTTGGCTGTATGTATTTGGCACCTCCTTAGATTTCGCAGATTCCTGTTATTTTCATCCTTGACTTGAAATTTCACTTGACTTGAAAATATTGGCAACCTTGTTTGTTCTGTTTCCGTCATAGTCCATCAAATCATTGTGATTTCTGACCGATTTAACATGCTAAACAATTGCAGGTGGCTACTGTTCGTGAGAATCGTTCAGTTCACCCGTTCGATACGGAAATGTTCGTGCGTGCTCGTGATCGTTCACTCGTTCTCGTACTCGTTCTCTTTCGTCACCCGGAGGACCATAAAGCTATTGTTCATATATGTAAAAGTCTATTCTCGATTACTTAGCAAGCGGTTAAAAAAGGGTGAAATACGGCGGTCACAGGTGCAGCGCAATTCGTCGTTCTCGGCACGTCGTTCACGTAAGGCCGCGTCGGCCACGTCGTAACACCGGGCCGTGTCGCGCCGGCGGAGTCGCGTTCGAGACTGTTCGTACTCAGGCCGCGTCGGCCACGTCGTATGACACCGGGCCGTGTCGCACCGGCGGAGTCCCGTTGAAGACTGTCGGGCCCCCGTCCCGTCTCAGCCCTCGTCGTAGCACAACACGTGGGCATGAGAATCAGATCAGGGGCCAGATGACACATATGTGAGCGGCGTGGCGCGGCGGACCGACCGCCGCGCTCCGAGCGCCGGCCGTCTTTGCGAAGATATCCAAAATGCCTATTTGCTCGCTAACAGCTATTATAGCAATGTTGGCCAATGGCCGGTGGTGCATTTTGGTCGGATGCTCTTTGATTAGTGTACTCAGTGATTCCAAACTAATCTGGCATGCCATAAACTTGACAATATGTCAGTCTACCGTTTGATTAGATGCCTCTCTTTCTGGTGACTTACTGATCCACTAGCCGTCACAGTGTTCAGCGTGCTATGCTGCCTGCAGCCTGCCCCTGACTGCGACTGACGAACGGTTGCCGTTGACCCGGTCGTTTGGCAGTCGACCGTGCCATTGTGTTTCGGATCGAAGTCGGGCACGCCACAGCGTTCGAACATGACCGCGCTGTTCCAACCACCAAAATCCCAAGCTAGTATGGGAAGGTAATGAGGTCTATAGGCCAAAAAACTAATTCGGGGTAGCGTTTCTTCATGTATCGCAGGGCATGAGCTGTGTCTGTGTGCCACATGGGACGGCGGGGCCTCGCTGTTCATCCGTGATCTCTGCTACGGACAGTTCCGGAGCCGGCGGCGGCGCCTGTTGACCAGTCTGTCCTCCCGTGTCCGTCTCACCATATGTGCGCCATGAGCTCATCCGGTTCCCGGCGTCACCTGTTCCGCTCTGCTGCACCGTCCACGGCCCGCGTCCAGCGCCGCTATCCGCCGCCGGCAGCTGTTTGTTTACTCTGCCTCACACGTGGTGTGGCGTCCGTCCTCTCTCCTCTTCCGCCGCCGCCGGCTGTGATGTGTGTCAAACGCCGCCGCGTCTCGACCCTGCCCTGTCCGATGAGCGACGGACAGCGACAAGCGACGACCGGCAGAGGCGGCGGCGATTGTGATGTGTGTCAAACGCTGCGTCGTCTCTGTCCTGTCCTGTCTTGTCCGGACAGCTAAGAGCGATAATGGCAGAGGCGGCGGCGGCTGTGATGACACGTGTGTCAAACGCCACCATGTCTCTGTGCTGTCCTGTGCTGTGCTGTCGTATTCTATAATGTGTTGTTCTTTCCTGTCTTGCTCTGTCATTTCCTGTCCTGTGCCGTCCTGTCGTATCCTGCCCTCTCCTATCCTGTCCTGTCCGCTGGTAGTCGGACAGCGCTGACCGGCAGAGGCGACGGTGACGGCAGAGCGGACCGTCTCTCGGTGAAGAGCCCACTTCACGCTATTCCACTGGCCGGTCGCAGCTGGAGTGTCCGCTCGCCGCGCTGTGAGGCGGTCCCTGCCCCGCGGGTTTCGGAGAGGCAGTGACCGAGCACAATGCGCCGTCATCGGTCCCTGTCACTGGCCGTAGCCTGAGGTGGTCGAACGGTGCCCAGAGGGAGGGCGGCGATCAAGGTGGTCTCTGAACGAGGTGCGTGCGTGTCCGGTGAACGCAGCGCCGTAGGGCAAACGAAACGCCACGATATATTGATCGCTGATCAGTCATGCTGGACTGAATTGAATACTGAATTGTGAATATTCAATGAACATTTGGCATTCTGGTTCTCATCTGTCCGGGCTGATTAAATTCGATATGCGAGTGATAATGTGTGAAACGGTTCTAACATTGGATTTGATGCGTGATAATCAATGACCGATAACAGTTGTTTTTCGGCCTTATCACTGGGCCGGTTTAGACGAATATCGATGTGTACATAATGAAAGCAGTTTTCGCCGAAGATACGTCTCGTGTACGGAGGTACATAAACATCGGCCAGCTCGATAATCGGAAGGTTGTGTGATGTATGCCTGTTTAAAAAGTCAGCTTTTCTCCAGTGGCGCCGATTTTGACGCCGCCATCTGCACTCGGTGATTCATTTCATTTTCACTCATCGCCAGGCGTCGGTCGCCTATTAGGGCAATTATGGAGAACAAGTACGCTTTGTGGGACCTCACCCAACGTGCCCATTACGACGTCGGCGTTTCAATCAAGGAAATGCTAATTGGCTCAAGTCTCGCTGGAAATATTCTGGATTAGTTCCCCAACATGGGAAAACCTCTATAACGGGTCGATAATTTCTGAATGAATTAGAGATGAGCCGCGGCGGGCGTCTCGTCTCACGCACAGTTCTGTGGGCGGTGCTGACGGCTCGCAGACCGGGCGTGCACCGACCCTGGGACTAACCGGAGATCAGGGAAGGGTCAATCACACCAGGCTGTGGCTGAATGGTGCGCGGTAGGTACACACGCAGGCCTTGTGAGCATATTTCGAGCGTTGTCACATCGCGTTTGTCATACTCTGATGTTTTGTGTCAAGGGATAGATTGTTTTGTTTTATTTCTTTACCGGCCTGTCAGCTACGCTGTTGAGTTTCATTGATTTTCATCCGACACTCGCTCGCTGCCCCCCCCCCCCCCCCGCCCCGCCCGTCCGGTCGGGGCCGCCCATTGGTTACCTGTCTCGATCCGTACATCCCGACCGGTAGTGAAGTGTCAGGTGCTGACGCCTTGGATGTCGGCCGGCTGCAGCAGCACCGATGGAAAAATCAGTTCAAAGTGGGTGGACGTTTCCCTTGCATGACATAAGGAATGTCTTAATTCGTGGTCTCATTTATGAGAGCGTTCTCGTCTGTGACACCCGGAAGCTCTTAGCCAGCTTCCTTTAGCTTTGTTGTGTGACTATCTAATCACAGGCTCATAAGTACTCCGATTCTCAAGACGAGTTCCTGTCGATTTTTTCACGTCATCCCCGACTCGGCCCCTGTGCTCTCGCAAGCTGATAGCGCCCCGGTGTCAGGCGTCGATTGTCGGGTCTCGAGGTGCCGCGCCGGCCCCGGCAGGTACGGTCAGACTGTTCCCTGCGTCCGAACAGTGGCCCGGGCGTGCTTGTGCCGTGCTTTGACCGTGCTTAGATGGTGCCTTGACTGTGCTTTGATCGTGCTTCGATCGCGTTTAGAGCGTGATATGGCCATTCGTTTGATCGGTGTGTGTCTCGCACGTGCAGACGCGCTCGCGCGGCGTGTATAGTGACTTCGGACCACGTCATTGTGGTCTGCAACGTGGCTCGGCAATCTGCATGGTGCCTCTGAACCGGTGACCTGCCGGGTCAGTCGGCCATGGTGTCTGAGTAGTGGCCGGGTATCGTGCCCTGTGACCGGTGGCTGAGCCGAGCCGAGCGTGCCGTTCTGTGCCGTGCCGTGCTTAGGTACGGTGTCGGGCGAGCTCTCTACAGCCGGGGCTGCTAGTTTCTGTGCCTGAGTGCTCTCCTGTCGAGGTGGGTGCCCGTGAGCCAGCCGAGGTGGACAGAGGCCGGGGAAGTGCCGTGCAGAGGCGGATCTGACGGACGACACGTGTGGGGAAGAGCCAACCTCCGGCGTCTCTCCGGACCGGGACAAGACTGCTAACAAATGCTCTCCCCAGCCCGGAGATGCCACTAGAAGAGACAGTCCATCTCTGGGACTGACGTGAAGAGGCCGGCTCTTCCGGAACTGGCGGAGAATGACGACTTTTCGAGAGACACTCGTGTCTCAGGACGGCCTCTGAACGGACGTCTGCGCTGTTGTTCTGAGTCGCACTGTCGCATAAATCAGAGATCGTGAGCGCGACTGTGCCACGCAGTAGCGCGCTGTGCCTCTGAGACTACGACCGACTCCGCGGTGACCTGCCGCGCGGCTGTGAGGCGCCAGCGCGCACCTGGCCGTGTGTTATCGCAGTGTGACTTGGCACGGCGCTGACCCGAGCGGAGGAACCGCGCAGTGTGGCGTCGGGAACCGGCGCGACCGCCGCCTTTCATGTATGCCGCACCACGCGCGGCCCGGCCCCAGCGGCGGCGGCGGCGGCGTCTGCGCCTCCACCCACGCTCGGTGACCTCTGGCTGAGCGCACCTGGTGAGAGGTGTCCGCCCGGGTGGACGGAGACACGTGTGTCGTCTCACACATACTAGCCAGCTCCCAGTCGACAGCTGGCAGCTGGCAGCTATCGCAGGTATCCAACTGTGGCATAGCTGATCAGTGGATTTGAAACGTGCTTGTGAGGCGCCGTGAGTGGTGGAAAAGTGCAGCGATCAAGCCTACTCCGGTGAGCGTTTGAAATGATCAGATCCTGCCATGGTCAGTGAGAATTGAGATCCTGTTGTGGTGAGTCAGGGCCTCCTGTGGTGAGTCAGGTCCTGTCAGGAGGAGAGGAAGTGATTTAATTAGAGGAGCACTCGTCTAGTGAAGACTCCTGGGACACGCGGTAGCTCTGTGCTCTCCCGGATCGCCTCAGCGACACGCAGTGAGCCCCGTTTGTCGGAGGACATGCCCGCCGTGCGGGGGCCCTGAGGCCGGGCGCCGCCCCCGCCCCGTCCACGCACGACCACGGCCGTTCGTCGGCACCGATGGGGTTTCGTCGGCTCCGACGACTGGTGGGAGGGAAGCTGGGACGCCTGCTCGGCTGGAGCTACACGATGCGCGTCGACTCGGCACGCGAAAAGGTAATGCAAATGCGAAAAGAAACAGGAATATGAGTATTGCATAACAGGCACCACGCGTGGCGTAATGCACGTAATAATCTGATAATGTAGTATTTTGCTGCATCAGTTTATGTTTCTCATGTCATAAATATTTGTCTGTTTGGAGTGGAACGCAGGCTTGCATGGACTGTTGATGCTGTCGAATGCCTGATCACTTGTTTGGATAAAGATTCCAGCACATGGTCTGGCTACCCTGCAAGCTGTCTGTTCAGTGTACATCAGAGATCAATAGCAGCACTGTTTGCTGATCTGGTTTATGTCACAATGGACAATGCAAGATTACTTTACTAATAAGGGACAGTGAACATTCCACGCATCACTGACCCACCAACCCAGGGGGGGGGGGGAGTGGTGAGGTGAACCGGCCATGTGCTGGCCTCCAAAGCAACATGATTTGAATCTCTCAATGAAAAACCTCGCCAAATTCTCAGTTCGCCCCGTCCAATCTATGTACGTACCAATAGCAGCATCTCGTATATCAGCACTCCGGTATATCAGCACTCTCGACCCACCCACTCCAGCCTCCAGTCCCTCCTAGCAGTCTCAGCTCAACCCGCCCGGCCCCTCCCGGCGGCTGGCACTCTTGTCCCCCTCCCCTCCCCGGCCGGCACTCTCAACCCACTGCGCCCGGCACTCACAAAAGTCCCCCATCTGACACCCTCACTCAGCATAGCCCGGTCCCCCAGCACTCCCAGCTCTCCCCACCCGGCACTCTCAGCTCAGCTGGCCCTCCCGGCACTCTCAGCTCAGCCCACCCGGCACTCTCGGCTCACCCTCCCGGCACTCTCGGCTCAGCCCGCCCGGCTGAGCCGTGACGGTACACGAGCACGGCTCTCGCCGCGGTGTGACGGCCGGTACCGGAACAGTAACCGGACACGTCCTGTTTTCGGGCTTCTCGTGGCCCCGTACAGCTGCCCCTGCCCCCGTCCCCAGCGCCGGAGGCTACGGGAGGGGAGGGGGCACAGGCTGACCGGTTGATCGATCAGGTGGATGCATTTTTAGCTTGATCTGCTTTTTACCTATTGATGCTCCAGGTTATCTTGATTTTGAAACATCGATATGTCAGGTTTGTTTCGGCCGGAGATCATCGATGCATATTTTTGCAGTTATTGATATGGACGCCATACGAAAATCCAGCATTTTGATTTGTGTTTGTCTAACGGCATTCTGTTATTGGTACGAATATTGGCACGAATTATTTCAATGTCTTTGCCAGCACCCTGTTGCAGCTGGCGTGCTGAAGTTTTACGAGCTAGTATATTCAAAGGGATGCGTATCTAGCAGCTTGGCGGGGAAGCCACAGTACCGATAACGAGGCTCACGATAGCCAATCGACGGAAGTGGAGAGTCGGACGGGGCCGGGGATTGTCCAACGAGCTATCCTTATCGGTCCTATTGAGGTTCCGACCTCAAAAGTCGCCCAGCTCGGGCCCGACCTCAAATGCTGCCGCATATCCAAAGTTTCAAGTTTTTATCAATACAAATGACTGAGAAAGAAATATCAGTGTATATTTTATTGAAAAAATGATAAAAATTATTTTCGTGTGTCATTTGTTTATCAGTCAATTGAACAGACACCGTCCTGTCTGTGAGGTCCTAACTCTGTCCATTATGCAGTCCCGTCGCGTTGAAATGTTGACTCTTCGTGACGCCGAGGCGGCGCTGTTCGCTCCCCGTGGGCTCCGGCGACACCCGGCCTGCGTTGTCACCGAGGCCACACACCAGATGGTCAAATTGCGACACGGCGTGGGCGACACGGGCCATCAAATACCTGCCATTTTAGCCATCAGTCGCCGGCGCCCAGAGGCGGCGCTGTGGAGACAGTTCCCTGGAGGGGGCCGGCTTTGTATTAGTTTTTATGCGGTAAATTTCGGACCGCCATCACGTCCCAGACACCTGTCGTGTCCACACGCTGACAATCGGTTAGCATGACGTGTTTGATACGGTGGCCACTCGACGTTGTCCTTGCCGACTTTCTCCGTAAATACCTGGCGCCGATTTCGGCCTTGGATCTCGACCTTGCTTGCATAGTGCTCAGCGTTTTGATGCTCACCAGTATCAAACTCGAGTGCAAGTTTGCCATGGTAAACGTAATCCCCCGCGCAAATATGCACGTTGATCGCGAGGCCTGGTGCAAAGGTGCCATCGAATAGCTCCGAGGTGACATTATCGGTCGTTTTATCACCGGTGGTGTTACGTCATTACCTTTCCCCTGAAAGACTTGCCCGGCGATACTGATTCCCCGCATTGATTGGGATTGGTCCTTCGCCCTTAAAACTGGCAGTGGCCGGTTTTATTTGCCACCCGCTCTCCGTCACGTGCCGTGTGCTGAATCAACTCCTCGATAGCGGCGTTTCGCGGCTCCTATCAGTCCCCACGCCCACACTGGTGAGGACGATGACGGCCGGACTTTGGGGCGGTGTCGTCACCTCACGTGAGTCAAAGTCACCATACCATCCGTCTATATAAATGCAATGAAAACCCTAAGCCTCATGCTAATAATTGTATTGAAAATAGGGCCAAGAAAATGAGACATTTTCAATATTTTCAATACAATTATTAGCATGAGGCTTAGGGTTTTCATTGCATTTATATATATAATCATGAGCCTTAAAACCGCGCTTTCTTTCATTACCATCCGTCTGTTGAATTGTCCCGTGAGTGACCGGGCCGACGGTGTAGCTGTTCAACAGAGGTCGCCACGCGCGGACCCAGCCGACCTAGCGAACCGTGTCCCATTTACCGGGAAAGTCGGCCGGTACGGCGGCAGAGCTCGGAGAGCCGGCTGGCGGTGGTCTCTGTGGTAGTGGTGTGGACCACCGCGACAGACGCTGCGGTTCCCATGACGCTGCGTCTGGTGGGTGGGTCCACACCGCCTCTGACTAGAAAGGAGGGGGAGGAGGGTGGATGCTGGCAATGACAGCTGGTGTGCAGTGGACTGGAGACAATTTATGAACCGGGATTGGTGGGCTGGACGGCTCATTGTACGACTCATTCATTTGTTATATCGGTTTCATTCATTGACTTCCCCTCTGTTGAACCGCAAATGCGTCTATGTAACTGTATCCCATATCATCCCCCGTGGCGCGCAGTAGGTCGGTCACGCTCCATGCTCCGCCTCCTAATCGCTCAATACAGAGGGGCACCTGTCCGGGCATCCGAGCCGCTTCAATCACAAATCATTATCGAACCGTATTGTAATCGATTATCGGGCGGCGGCTGATGTGCCGCTCTCTATACTTGCACGCGGTGGGCGGTGAGCCGCGGTGCGTTCCGCCCCTGCCGGATCGCCCGCGGGTGTGGGGGCGGCACGGCCCGTGAAACAAAGCCGCCCCAGCCCCCGCCCCCGGGCGGAGAGGGCGTGTTGCGGCAGGCTGCAGTCGCACGCGGCCACGCATCACAGACTGCTGCCGGGCGCGGTATGCTTTGTTCACGTGCCATTCAGTCTGACGTGGCGCGGTGATTGTTGGGACTGGCTGCGGTCGGGCCAGGGTCGCTCGGGGCGACAGCAGCGCTGCCTGGCGGGCATTGCCGGAAGCTGTACCGCCTGACTGTGCTGTCGGAAGTCTAGGTGGCGCTAGGAGCGCTGATAGCTCCGCCGCTTGGTGGCTCTGAGGTCGGGTGGTGGGCTGATGGACTTCACGAAGTTCATGAGCAATAGCAGGCAAAGAGCATTGAGCAGTGATCATTTTGTGTTTGTGAATTTTACCATTCCTTTGCTAAAGCCTGGTATTACTTCTTTCTTCGTGTATCGCTAGTTGCAGAGCAACCATAGGACGTTTTTTTAATTCATTTTTTATTTGATTTAATTGATTATGCATATTATATCAGATAATTTATCATTGTTTTATGACATTCTGCCATTCTTTCCCTTGTTAACTTGTTAATAGGTACTTGATAGCCCAAGTTCCGAATTTTACGACCACGGGGCAGCAATGTCAGTGAGTGATACCACCCCTTGACCGTCACTCTACTCCAACCCACACAGCCGTAATCTGTCGGACGGCAACATCCTTGGAATGCCATTTTTAACGTTGTCTGCCTGGCCGTCGCGTTGGCCACCAAATAGGCTGGGACAGTCTGGATGTAAGCAGTATCTCAATCGATCATCCTTGTCAACATGCCACCGATGTAAATGGAGCGATCAAATTAAAAGTGAACGGGGTTCTTACTGCTGCCATTCTTCACTGTCGGATACTATTTAATAGTTACATGTCAGAGGAACATTAAGCATGTTTTTAGATTCTGAACGGATTCGGCTTGATGCACGACATGTTGACATTGTTGACTTCCCAATTAGAGTTGCAAAGTTTTCCCAATGGGCTGCTACCGGCACCGCCCCGCCCCACAAAAATTTTCTGGGATACCGGCATGCTACCACGCCCCAAGCAAAAACACCGCCAAATTACCGGCATACTAAAAAACCTGCATTCTTGATTCTGGCTTACCCCTACATGAGATGAGATGCCACATTTTGGCAATTTCAGTAAGCGCCCCACCCAGCAGCCACCCATTGTCCAACCAAAACTCCAGCAGCCTGATTTTGGCTGAGTTGGCCCCACAAATACCACAATTTTGAAGCTCAATTCCAGTTTACAGCTGTTAAAATATCACCTGTAATCAAAGAGGTATTGCCTACAAAAAGCATTAACACATTCATCAAAAAATCAAGGTAAAAAAGAACTTGAATTACTGAAATGTGTTTCTGAAGACTGCACAGTGAGCAGCAATCACATTTACCACAAGCGTTCTTATTTTCCACATTACCCTAAAATGAACTATAGCTAGTCTCAGTCATAAATCACAATTTGGCCATGTTCCTAACTGAGGAAGCGAGATCAACATCTGCTTTTTCCTATCCGCCATGGCTTGTTGGCTCGTGAGTAAGATATGAATCATGTAAGAATATGTGTTAATAACTCACTTGTCCTGAGAATTCACCAAATAATATGTATAAAAACGATATAATATCCTCTCCCATCTCAAACGAGGGAACAAACCACAACAAACACAAGGCTATAAAGGATTTCGAAACAGATGCGCCATAACACAGTTTTAACCAGCTGATTAAAACACTGCAAAAAAAGTTTTAGGACTGCAAACTACTGCCTCGTGAATGATTTTATTGATAAAAATCATCCAACACGATATTAAATTCCAATAAAATCAACACTGTGAGTTTTATTCACTACAAGAAAATCCACTTCTCTTGAGTAATTCAACCAAAAGGGCATATGAATAAATATTACGTCATCAGCTTACATCCTTTTTTTAGGGGACAGATGATCTTAAAAGTCAATCCTTGGTTGCTTGATCAGCTGATCATATTGCGCAATGCGCCACTTTGTATTCATTTCGTCTGCATGTTGTGTTTTCTTGTAAAGATAAGACAAAATGCCAGTTTAATTCATTTTCATTTCATTTTGGGACCAAAGTTAGGCTCAGGGCTACCTAACACCTGCCTTTTCAGCTGGATTTTCAGTGTCAAATTCTTTGTAGAGTATCTCAGACCACATCTCAGGACTCAAGGCCAGTTTCCAAACAATGTGCTTTGTGTTGTTTTGATTCTGCCTTTTGCCTAGGGAATGTTGCCATTAACATTAATTTATTTTATTGTATTATACCTATTACCTACCATTAGACTTACTAATTGGTTGTGCTTTTGCAACATGAATGAGTATTTTTCCTTTGATTGACCACAGTAGATTCTTGACAATTCTTATTAGAGCCAAACCTGTGAAATGCTGTCGCTGAGGCTCATGTGTACAATTACCCTTAGCAATTGCAATGGAACTTCTACCACAAAATGTATTTTGCAGTGGCTAAGATTGCTGTTATTACAATTCAATAGCCTCTTAGTGTCCAAAGTTTGACTTTGAATCATATGCTGATAATTTTTTTTTGTGCAAAATCAAAAATACCGGCATGCTACCGGCAGGACATGCCAAATACCACGAAAAAACCTGCGGTAGTGAAAATTTACCGGCATGCCGGTAGTGCGGTAGTGAAATTTTGCAACTCTATTCCCAATGTTGTTTGTCAATCGTGGTTGTCATGAGAGCTGCCAGTACATAGAGTGGACCGGGCTTCAGTGAAAAGTGCGATTATCTGATGATAGCTCTGACTCTGATAAAACAGGCTAGAATAAAGAGGGTCTTACGGAACGAAAAAGCTACTTGAGCTGTGATTAAGAGCTCTTGATTAGCAAGATGAACCTTGAAGGCATTGAATTCATTTTGCCAAGGCTGTCGGTGATGTGCTTGACAGGGCAATCAGTTGCATAAAAAGCCCTCAGTTACGTGTATGTATACCATGTTTGTTGAGCTGAGTGATGTCTAAGTTCACCTCTCGATGAATCCGCCTATATCACCGCGATAAGGCTGGGCCTCTGCTGTCTGTTCGAATCAGCAGTAATCGCGGTCCCAGTCATTGTTTCCCGCTGCGTGGGACGCGGATATGTCGCGTCGAGATCACGGATATTGGCATCAGGCTACATATTTTAGATAAGTTCCTTTAAGGTGCTTTGTAGTGGAGCTTTGTCATGCTGTCTGAGAAAGGTGACCGATATGATTACTTGATAAGCTGATTCAGTGTTGGGGGCATTCGTTAGTGTCCCAACACAATGAACAACCGTATCACGTACCTACTGATGCGGAACAGATGTTGGTTTTATAATTTGATTGATTCCGTGCGTTTCGTGAACAAAACATTTTGTGAAGTCTGTGTATCAGCGTATTACTTTCCCAGTAATTTTCATTGACATACGGCCTTATTTGACATATGGTGTTCTCTCGATTGAACTAAAGCCGCTGAATTTCTCCGGTATTGTTGTTTTTATTTCCCAGCTGGTGTCCGTTCTGGTGCTGTTTTCTCTCGAGCTGACGGTATTTAGCCGTCTGTCCGTGCTGTGCTGGTATAGTGTCGCCGGTGGAGTCATCTGTGTGTGCCGTGACAGTTAATCACGACTCACGAGCCACCTGTCCTTACCGTGACCAGTATCTACTGGCGTCGTGGGACATCTGGCCGAGTGGCAGCATGTTAGTAACATGACAGGACGATGTCTGAAAGTGGGCAGACTGGAGATGTCCGTCCACTGAAATTGCTGAAGCGGGGATATCTACACTGCGTGGACCGATCGATGAAGTGGAGGGATCAATGTGGATCGTAGATTTCCTGTCTAGTGTTTAGTTTCCAGTTCCACACTGGCAATCGGCGAAATGCAGACTGAGGATCTTCGTCCACGTTGGCTAACGTCGGCGCTTTTCTCTGCGTCGGTGTCATTGCTACTTCTGCGCCTGTCGATTGACACGGCATTCCCTCCTTTGTTCTTTGGCCAGAATTGAAATGGACTGCATCGGATCCATGGGTTGCATGGTGTATGGAAGTCAAATTGAGGCTTATTGGAAGCGGGTTTGACTTTCAAATTCCAACATGTGCCTGGAGCTTTGCGATGTTGCACTTTTTTACAGTGAGCTAAGAACTTTAATTTGCTTCTTGTTTTGATTCGTATTTGCATGTACAATTTTCTAGCTTTTATTCGTGCAAACATTTCAGTAAACATGCCTTTTTTAGTTTGAAGCTTCGTCGTCACCTTTGATCCGTACCTATCTCGAGTTGAACTCCAGCCCAGCATTTTTATCGTAGTTCGGTCACCGTTCGACCTTCTCGTTTTGGCATTGGCGGTAAGATTTTATCGATGGATAAAATCCAACCGATCACACCCATATCATTAGCAATGAGGAACGACAGTTGGCTGTCGCAGCTCCTTGCTGCAGCTTGGCCGGCCGGCCGGCAGGTACCGTCTCTGTCAGAGCGTCGGCCGGTACCGCCTCTGACACGGACCGGGCGGCTCACCTGAGACCGCCGTGCCGCCGACCGGCCGCCCGTCGCCCGGCGCACGACGACAGTCAGGTGGCGGCGTGGAACCGCGTTGGCGGCGGCGAGGAGCCGGTAACCCGGCGCGCACATGTGGACAGCGGCGCGGTGTGAGCACGCGCGTGTGTAGTGTGGGTGTGTGCGCGAGGCGCGGTCGGCGGCGCGTCGACCGCCGCCGGCCATCCTGGGGCCACTGGCCGACAGCGTGACGCGGGTGACGGTGCGGGGCGGCATGGACGTGGCCGTACAGGCGCCCGGCACCATCCGGCTCTTCGTCCAGAGTCCCGGATTCCACTCGCTGCCCCGCACCAAGCCCAAAACCCAGCTGCGCCTGCCGGCCATCCATGAGACCACGCAGGTGAGCCTGAACAGTCGGAGGTGGGGACACACCCGACCGCGCTGGTCAATAAGGTGTGCTTCGCGGCACGTGAGAGTACAAGGTAGACCGAGACTCTTATGAGTTGAGTACCGTGATATGTATTGTCATACAAGCTTTACGAAGAATGGCTGAATCAGGTTTGCAGGAGATGCTGTTAGCTCTCTCGGTTAGGTAGCCGCACCTCTCGACGTACCTATTTTTCAAACCAGGCAACGGGTGATTGGTTTTCAAACCGGGCGGCGGGAGTCCGCGCTCGTGCATAGTCGGATGAGTCAGCGCGCTGGACTCTCCTTCGGTTGCAGTCGGGTTTATCCTAGAGACGACTGTGGACGGTCAGCGAGAACAGGGCGCGGGCAATAGGAAGGGAGCGTCCCGGAGACGCGCCGCCAGCAGAGCCATAAAACTACCCTCACCAGTACCTACTGACGTCAGTGGCATCAATACCGTGACGTCAGCGGTGTCCGCGGTGACGTGCCGGCGTCAGCGCCGTCGTCGTCACGCGATCGCCTGTCATCGGCGCCATCCTTCCTACCCGTCCGGCCCCCGGAGGCCGCCGGTGCCTCCCTCAACCCGACCTTGGCTGTCGGCGGCCGGCGCATCTCATCTCGTCTGCCCGCCGGAGCTCCGTGGGCTCTGACCGGCCGGTATAGCTCGTCAGCTCTGTGTGGGGGAGTGCCCGGGCTACGCTGGAGTGCAGGGTCAGAAGCGTTGGGTGCTCCACGACAGAAATTAGGGTGGAGTGCAGTGCATGAGAAGTGACGGTATCGAATAATCGGGCTGCTCATGAAAGGGAGGACTGTAATTATGTGAGGTGTGGAATGTGTAGTGGCTACAAAGGCTCTGAAGGGCTAGGCTTGGCTCCCTCTCTGGACCACTCGTCTCCGAGCCTGATACGCTGCGGGATCGGGGTGTAGCCCTCGACCCGTGTTATTAAACGCGATAAAGACGATGGCGGTGATTTTCCGATACGGTGCCGACTCATGGTTGTCATGCGATGACCGGCTGGAGTAGTCGAGTTCACCTGTCTGGGAGTGGTCGGTGGAGTGGAGAGGAGTGGACTCGAGTGGAGAGGAGTGGTCAGCACTCAGCACTCTCCACTGAGATGGCTGACCATTGGACTCCCGTGCAGACAGTCGTTCTATGGTGTCACGGTCAGCTGACTGCTACGGTCAGCTGATTGGTCATGCTCCTGTGCGTTGCACTGGTCAGTTATCCGGAGACGGGAGAAGGGCAAGGAAATAGCAAACAAGCATGCATGAACTCTCCGCTCATGGACTGAGAATGAAGACCAGTTATGACCTCCCGAACAACAGATGGTCCGAACGGGCTGACCAGTGCCCTCCAGCGGCAGTGGCGCCGCTGCTGCTCTGTGTCGCCGAGTCCGGCCCGCGTCTTTGTCACTAGGCCGTGACGAGCGGAGATGTATCGCCAGCAGCGGGAGAAGTTCTCTGAGCTCCTATCCCTGTCCAGCGGTTTTTGTGTGATTGATTGCCTGTTCCCGGGTGCCTCTTCGTCTTCCACTCGTGCCAGCAACGACGATCGCTAGCTGTTTTGTTCGGCTTCTTTGGGCTCTCGTCTCTGGTCATGAATGTTTCTTTTTGTTCCTGAACGATAGCTCTTCACGTGTTCCTCCTTGGAATCGTACTTAACCATTCGGGCAAGTCTTATCAGGTATGAATAGCCAGCTGTAGTTTGCCAAACGATCTCTTGTCTCTCGCACCATTTGTCCACTTGAAATTTTAGTGGAGGTGATTTCAAGTGTTTATCTCTTCTCCTTGTCTTCTCAGTGCTAATCCACCTCTTTTCTGCTGTACAGTGTGTACAGCACACAGCTGTACAGCAGTGTATAGGTGCTGTCCCTTCCCCTTGGGGGCCTCCAGCACCCTTCACTGGCGATGGTCGCCCGTGCACTCTGCGTTCAGCGCATCTTCAGGCTTGAGGCGTGACCGGCTTATTCGGCGTCGACCGTTTACACGACGAGAATGTGCTGCGCCAGGCTGACCCTCGTGACCCCTCTGACCCCGAGGATCGGTCATGCAACTGCCGCGTGCGTCTACCGCCGAGAACCAATCAGTGCCGGTGATGACCACTTCGGCGAGGTTTTGTGAAGCCTCATGTAAGCTTTCACGGGTGCGGTGGTTTCCCAGCCGCGAAGTGAGTAAGTGGCCACTCCAGTTACCCAATACCGACCCAAAACGTGATCGTCTCGGTGTAACTCTGCCCGGCACATCGGTCGACTCCGGAGGCGGCGACCGATCGGTTCTGGCCGCAGTGACCGGCGGTGATTGGTGTGTTACTCCACACACCAATCATCACGCGGTGCGTCGTCGTGCCGCCGGCCATCCCCGGCCGCGCCTCCTCGGTCCATTCGACGGGTAATCTGCCGAGGAGTTGCGTCACTGACCAGAGCGCCGGCAGGCTATCGGTATCGACACCTTCGGTGGATGGACGCCTCGGACGCCACATTGATGGACCTCTGGGATGGAATGGATTATACTAAATTGGGGTGGGATGGGATTGATTGAGAGTGGACGGAGCGGAGCATTTTGGGCTGGGACTGGACTGAGATTATTACGATGGGACGGGCGAAGTGGAGTATGCTGGGCTGTGTTGGGTTGACATCGGTTGGATGGGCTGGGATGAGATGGAATGGGACATGTGGGCTGGGCTAGGGACGAGAAAAGACAGGATGGACGTAGCCTGTAGACTTGACGATTGACGAATTAGTGAGTGGTCTTTGTGGGATCTCGCCGGTTGACCGGTCTGGTAGGCAGTCGGCCGACTGATGCGGGCAATGGACCTTGGCGTGACGTCTCATTAAACACGGACAGTCCACGTTTAGATCTACGTAGCAGATAGCTTTGCATGACTCACACTGTCGCTAACAGAACTTTGCATATCCATATATGCGCGTAGGCTAGGGGACTTGCAAAACCGTATGACGCATTTGACTGTATCGGCGCAGTACACATAGGTATACGCAGTGCGGGCAGTTCCCGATACATCGACAACGGATGACTCAGCTGTGTCATCAGTCATGTGAGTAGACGTTGTCAATCGTTGTGCTACCAGGGTGGCGTACAGGTAGGAGGGAATTTTACCGCTGCCGCTCCTCCCCGGCACCATCCAGGAAATGTCTGTCGCCGGCCGTGTGGGAAGAGCCCAGTGCCGAGTGTCCGTGCTCCGGGGTGGTCCGAGCAGAGGGAGGTGACCCATTATCTCACGTCCGGCGGCCGGGGTCCGCCGTGGGAGGGTACCTGGAGCGCCGGCCACCTGCCAGCGGTACCAATGGGACTTCAGGACGCTGACCCCTGTCTGACCGGGCTTGTCCGCGTCCTCGCCAACTTCCTGGAGACACCTGCCTTCGCCTGACCTACCCTGTTCTATTCGCTCCCCTGTTCTTTGCCTCCCCTCCCTGTCTCTCGGTCCGGTGATCTGGTCATTTTGTTCTGTAAATTGACCACTCGGCATCCTTCCCGCCGTAGGCCATTCTTTGCTCACCCAACCATCGCCTCGCTGACGCAAGGCCCCCTGTTTCTCGGCAACTGTAAATTGCTCCTTCCCATGACAGCAAGATTGCTGGAGAACGCACACAGCACGGACAGCGATCGGTGGCCTTTCAGTCTTCCATGAGACGTTCTCCCGTGTGGGGTTTGTGAGGGTTTGTGAACTGCGTCACTGAACAGAGCCGAGCGGCGACCCTGCCCGCTTCCCGGTGGTCCTCTATCTCCCGTCTTTGGCCCTCCCTCATTCCGCCTTAGCCCAGTATCGCTACCATCGCTGTTTACCTGCTATTAGCGTCATTTCACGCGGCGGCCGGCGATATTACCGTGGATGATTTTATTGCCGGTGATGGTAATACCGTTATTGTCGTCAGTTACGGGCCATTCTGACTGATCCGGCGTGGCGTTAATGTGATGTCGGCGGCGCGTCTTGTGTGGTGGAGAATGGGAGCGGAGCGGGAACCCGGCGGCAGGCCACTCACCTCCGCTGATTGAGGCAGAGGGAAGGGAGTTAGAGAGGGAAAGAGACAGAGGAGGGAGCGAGGAAGGAAGGTGTTGGAGATCAGCACACCAGGTATGTGAGGAAATATATCATGCTCATAATTGGGCGCAGAACAAGATTTGTCTGGTTGTGGTTTCGTGTACGGAATCGAACAAGCGTCGTATCTCGCAGTTCGCTCGACAATTTTCCCGTCGGTTTTCAATATCGACCATGTCGTCTGTCATGATACCTGACTGCTTTCAGAAATAGACTGCCCACTGCCTTTTCTGGATCACGGTATCGCACGAGTTTTCTGTGGTCACTCAAGACAATGCAAATTACGTAATAACTTGTTGAATGATTCTTTTGAGTCAGGGAATGTAGTCAGCCTGCAGGTGGACGCCGTTACTTACAGGCGGTGGTTGACCCTGCCTCGTGTAGAGTGCGGTGGACATGGGTAACCCTGGATAAGTCGTTCCTAAGCCATGCTATAGCCATCTACGCTACGCCTGTTTGACTGGATGTTGGGCGCCACCCAGCTCGAGCATTTCTGACAGTGTTAGATCGCCTCCCCGCCCCATTGAAAACCACCGACCTCTCCGCCGCCGCCTCTGACCCGCCGCTGACCCTTCTGATCGGTCAGCCATCAGCTGACGATCAGAGGGCGATCAGCCGACGACGAGCTGACAATCGGAGACCGATGGGCCACCAATCGACCCGTGATGGCGCACGGGAAGCCACATGCCGACCGCAGGGCTGTGTACCGGCGGGACCGCAGATGACGCCCATCCGCCGCCTGGCCCACTGGCCTGGTGGCCGCTCAATGAGGGCCGAGGGCGGGCGGCGGTTAGAGTGGGAGGCTGTTGTCCGATCACGTGCTGTAGACTGCACGACCGACGTCGATGCCTATTGTTTGCACCAGGGATGCGGAGCCGGAGCCGGAGCCGGAGCCGGAGCCGCCGGAGCCGGCATATTTTGCCCGGAGCCGGAGCCGGAGCCGGAGCCGTGAAACAATATAGCCCGGAGCCGGAGCCGGAGCCGGAGCCGTCAATAATGGGGCGACTCCGGCTCCTTTTCTTAAGAGGAAACAATTATTTACCTAGTTTGGTTTGACAGTACAAGGCGTAAAACAATGTGGTATTCAAAATAGCCTTGTTATACAAATACAGAAGCAACGTGTACCAATCCGGCCCATCGCCTTTTTTCTTCCACCCGTATTTAATTGATCGCATAGGGGATGTACTGAGTAGAAGCCGGAGCCGGAGCCGGAGCCGCCGGAGCCGGATCATTTTACTCGGAGCCGGAGCCGGAGCCGGAGCCGCAATGACATTTCACCCGGAGCCGGAGCCGGAGCCGGAGCCGATTTTTTTCTCCGGAGCCGGAGCCGGAGCCGGAGCCGTCTGAAATTTCCACGGCTCCGCATCCCTGGTTTGCACTGTCGCCTGCTGCCGCGCCGCCTATGTTTGTTTGTGGCAAGGCTGACAGCCGGCCGGTCCGCCCTGTTCACTTTCGCCAGCCGAGTGGCGGCGGCGCGGCTTTTCGAGCCGTTTCTCCCTCTCCGGACTGACGTGAGAAAGTGCGACAGTGGTCGCGGCGGCGGCGTTTCCCGAAATCGGCTCCGGCGGCCGGCTGCCGGACCGGTAATTGGCGTGTCGGACGGTGATTCGGGCGCCGGGGGACGGGAGCCGACTGGTTATGAGGTGCCGCTCTGTGGAGCGCAGCCGCTGCGGTCGCCTGATGACTTCTTCACACCGCCGGCGGGCCGCCTCGGATCTCTCGCCGCTCAGTGTTAGAGAACGGCGTGGCTCTCATCTCCTGTTGCCGAATGAATGGGGTGTCACGGAGCTCACAGCTCTGCTGCTTTGACTCCGGTCGCGGTGCACTTCTGCTGTGTGTTCCACCCCGCCCATCCTTTAAGTATACTGATCGGCTAATAGTTCCCAGTGTGACCCCAAGTCCGCAGAGCTTGTTTGTTTTCCGCTCTCGGCCGGCGCTGCTCCGGACTGCGACCGACGGAGGAAGGAAACGTTACATTGTCACGCCGCCACGGCAAATGTCGCGCCGTCGGGACCGTGGAGTCGGCGAGCTGCGACCGTCGCCAAGTCGTTTCCTGTTCCCGGCCGAGTTGCGTCAGGCGGAGACAAACACTGGAGCCGGGGACAACAGCTCCGCCACAGGAGATGGGCTGGGTCGCGTGATCTTGTATCTGGATGGGCCAGCTGATGGTCTGGGTGATCTGGTCGGGATGTTTGTCGCATTTACTTGACGTGTCGGGTGCGCTTCCGTTATGGTGACTGTAAAGCTCGGATCACTCGGACCAGAGCTAACCCGAGCTTTAGTGATCAGAGCTTCCTGTCATGTGATGCTCTCACCGCTTCATACCGGCTCTCTGCCCACATCAGGCGTTGTTTTGACCACGCCCGACATTTTTGGTGGCATTAACTGCCGCACTGACCTTGGTAATTAACAGCTCGCCTGAAGGGCTCACCGCTGACCACTGACCACCGGCCCGAGGCCCGAGGCCCGGCCACGCCCCGGCTCCTGGGAAGGTGCTGTCGGCAGCAGGATGAGGTCCGTCTGATGGCCTTCCGGTGCCAGTCTCCGGGATCGTGTCCGGCGGAGGGCCCGTGACGCTCCCACGACACTCCGGGACGTCACGGCTCACACGCTACACGTGATGCGTCATCCTTTCCGTCACGGTCACATCTCTGTGCTCCCTGCTGTCCGTCCCTGTCCACCCCCGAGCCCGGCAGGTGACCAGACCCTTTTTGCGGCCGGCTGTGACCTCGCCGCCGGTGCGGGTCGGCCGGGGGAGGGGCGTCACACCCCGCTGCCGACAGCCACCGGCCGTGACGCCGGCGGGCGGCGCGCGGGTGACGGCAGTGACGGCGGCCAGTGCCGCGCCGACCGACCCTGTGACCATGTGCGCCACGCTGCTGCCCCGGCCGATGGAGCTCGGTTGAGAGTGGTGGGGGAGATTGCGGTGATGGAGACGTCGTGACCTGTGTGTCAGTGGAGTGTGGGGTGGGAAGGCGATACACCCACGCCGGGTGAGATACCTGCGCCGGTGACAGGCGGCCTTGTTTATCGCACTCTGACGTGTCTGCATCGCGCTCGTAGCGCGGAGGGGCCTTCAGAGCGAACCGAGTGTTCTCGGCGGGACGGCGCTGCGCAGTTGGCTGTCGGGGCCGCGCGGCTGTCCTCGCCAGGCTCACTGCGCCGTCACCAGTGTGACGCCGCGTGTGAGCCGTGTGACGCTCCACAGTGGCCGTCACAGCCGTCACGCGGACGTGACGACTGTTGATCGGTGGTGGAGCAGAGTGATTGCCGCTCCTCGGGAGAGGTGATCGGCGTGACAGTCTGCAGTTGAGATACGGTGAAACGCGGTGTGTCGGTGATTGATAAGTGAGAGTTGTGGAGCTCAGAACCGAGAGTGTTGTGGGGTAAATTTGATGCATACGCTGCGTCGAAAGAAGTTTGAGATGAAACTGAGCAACGGGCGAAGGCTGGAGGATTATTCCATCATCATCAAGATAAAGGTGAGGTTCAGTGCAACAGGCTTATGCAGATAAATATCCATTCATTTTGTTTTTGCTGGAATCAGATCGCCCTATCCGCTGCATTCGACAAGCGTGTTGGCTTCACAGCGTTCTGGCACTCGTTCCACAAGCTTCAACCGCCGGTCTGCTCCCTCCCCCTCCCCAACGAGGGGGTGTCGGTTTCCAGCTATCCCCCCGCCGTCCGTTGTGTGCCGCTGTGGGACAGACATCCTGTACCGCGCAGCTGGCTGTTCCCCGTACCTACCGCACCGCCCAGCCAGCTGACTCACTGCCCCGTGACGTCACTGGTCGGCGGCGGCGGGTACCGGCAGCCTGTATCAGCGCATGGCCCATATAGATTGCGGGCGACTGTGACCGGCCGTTTCGGTGGAATTGTCAGAGGTTGTCGGCAGACAATGGGTGCCTGTGCGGAGCTGATGGGACGATGGGACGGCTCGGTGGGCGGTGCTGATGGGACCTGGATGTGTCATGGCGCCGAGGCGTCGCGCTCAGTCAGTCGGGTGACAGTTATCGAGAGAGTTTTTGTGGGCTGGGGTGGTGACTGGTGTGCTGTTTTTCGCAGTGTAACGTGCACGCACTGCTGGTCGCAAAGAGCGTCCTGTCTGGTCTGATGGGTGGTGGTGGTGGGGTGAGCTAGCTGCGGGTACTGTTCGATGCGGGATCGAGAAAATCGATTGGCCCAGTTTGATGGCGTTGGGGACTGGCTGCAGGCTGTGGCACCGGATCGCTTTGCATTATCCATCATTCCTTTTTGCGACCCCCAGCCATCTGTATTTATCCATACTCCCTATCCCCCCGTCCGGTCATCTGCCTCCCCCTTGTCTGCTGTCCCGTCATTTCCGTCGTCTGGACCAGCCGTCGTGACCGGTCACCAGTCACCACACTCAGCACCCTCGGGCGGTGTCAATGGCCCTGTCAGCTGCCCCATCGTGCAGCCATCGGTCCACCTTTCTCCTGCACTGATTGTTGTGGTTGTGTCTGCTGCAGTGACAATGAACGCCCTTGGTTGGCTCAGCAATGTAAGGCGCAATGGTCGGATAGAAAGTAAATGTCTACTTCGTTTCGTTTCGCTTGCAACCTTAAATTGTCTGTGATGGTTTCTCATAGATGACTAGATGACTGTCATTCAAGCAGCCACTAAGTTGGATTGCTTACATGCAGATTTAGATGAAACGACACCAAATAATGGCTATCTTTGAATTTGCGCTCCGCTACGATTGGGGTGAATATGTAGTTGAGATGTGGTATTGATGAGTTTTCTAAAGCTATTTTTATAAACTGACTGCGATATTTCTGGCATGCCATCAGCACAATCTCGATCCTTTCATGGCGATCAGTTGCCCAATTCTTTTTTGCATCCGCATGGTGCACCGTTGAAAATACTGTTAGGCTGACCATGGCACAGCGACTATTGCACAGCACGTAACCATTTGCATTGGTCATATTCACTGGCTGGAGGACCGTGTCACTCGACGTCGGATCTCAACCCTGGCCGGCAGCTGACCCACCGCCGTATCCCGACCCGGGGCGGTTTCCACAACCGAGATGGTGATTCGCAGCTCTGTGCAGGCTCCTCTGCACGGTCCCTGCGGCCAGAGCTGGTGTGGACAGGGGAAACCATGCGGGACTGGACTGGACTGGAGTCTGGACTGGACTGGACTGCCGGTGTTTGTTAGTGCTCTCTTCCCAAACGTGGCCCCGGCGGTTAACCTTTGGCTCCGCCGCTGCACTCGGCACTTAATGACTCGTTAATCGTCTTTTAAATTTAGAAGGCGGTGCCCGGGCCTTAATTCCGAGCCACTAAGAAGCCGGGGAATTGCCCTGTGAAATTCCAACCCAGCCATTAGATCCATACGTTTTCTTCTAATGGTTATTGGGTCGCAGCTCTCATTTTTCTTACGCTCTATCTCCTACATCGTCCAGCGCTGTGTTGGGTCATCTGTAATAATCAGCAGCGTTGGCGTGACCTGGGAGCGAGCGAGTTTACCTTATCACCCACCACGGATTGTCGCCGTCACCCGGTCCTCTGCTCGCCCTGCTCTCGCCCTCTCCCTCTCTCCTTTCTCCGCTGTTGAGATTAGCCCCATTCCTGTTCAGTGCCGATTGTGTTTCGCCTCCCCTTCCACCTGGCTGATTCCTCCATTCACCCGGTCGGTCCTTCCCTGTTATCGTTACGGATTAGAGCGGCTTAATCCGACCCGATTTCGCCAGTTAGGAGGATGTCCCACTCCCAAACTGGCCCCAACTAGCCCGCTGAGGGCTGGTGGTTCTCCCCGAATCAGTGCGCGGTTTGGTACGGGTCAGCCTTAGAAGTCGCTCCCAAGGCCCGGCCGGCCGGCGGACAATGCGCCGGGGGCCGGCCCGAGCGCCACCAAAGTTCCCGCGGCGTGCCTCCGTATGCATATTTGGTGTGTTGAGGCATGCGATGTGCCGGTGGAATGCCGACGGCCGGGCGTCCTTCGTCGCTGAGGACGGCCGCCGCGGGTGCCGCCGACGGCGGCGGGGCGCGGCGCCGCCCCCTCGACTGCCGAAAACAAAACCGAAAACGACGGTCCCTGTCGCCTCGCTAGAGGCGTGATATCCTGAATTATCCCCTGCACTGTCACCCTGCTGATGGGCCGGCTGTTTATAGAAAGTGACAGACACGTTTGCTGTGAGTTGAAGGTCTTGGTGTCTCGTAGCTGAATTGCCTTGGTCGTATGATCCAGCAGGTCGTGTCTATTTTGGTCATCGGGTCAGCGTCCACCTGATCCATTAGCCGTCCTGGCGGTACTGCACCCCCGCCTCCACCCGTCATGGCCCAGCTGATGTTATCATGTACCGGCCTGGATCACCCGTCCTCTGAGACGGCCGGTGGACCTTGAACCGGCCGGGTACCGTGTCACCTTGAAGACGGGAAGTCGGCTCTTTCAGCGCTCCGATCGTATGCAGACAGTCACCGGCTCCGGTCCGCCCCGGGACGGGCTTTTTCTGACGGTGCACTATGGGTCCGATGCACGATTTAGCACGCCAAAAATGATTTAAGTGACTTTCTCAAAATGGCTTGAAATGTGACACAAATAACGTAAAAATGTCCATATTTTGCGAACACAGCAGTAACTTTTGCCAAAAATGTCACATGTACCCAATATTTCATCGCAAACTGACACATATCGTGGAACGCCATTGCCTTGTCCACGTCCGAGAGAAAAGGGATGTTGGAATTATCCGAGTATAGGCGGTTCTAAATAATAGTTAAACGGAAATATTTGGTCAAAACTAATAATTTGAAGCTTGGACAATGTGATGAATGCAAAAAAAGTGAGCTGTGTCATTGCTTTTTTATTGTCACAGCTAATTTAAATATCCATGTCACAGATGTGTGTGCAATGCTTCAAGAGACTTACAAATACAGAGCAATACTAAATGCCCCCCAATGCCCCCCGGTATTTTTGGTATTACCTTGCTCCCCAATACTTGCCTGACCAGAAACAAGGTCATTTAGCTGCGTCCACCTGCGACGAAGCAAGTTATGAAGCTTTTTCCAATGATGTCACTGCGCTTAGCTGCGGCTGTGACATACCGGCGAGCGCTGCGGCAGGGTCACAAAGGCAAAAATACCAGGGTATTGGTGGATACGACTAATGTATGACAGAAACTCATAACTGATGGCTTTGCAAAAAAAAAAAAAAAGGCAGTTCTTTCGGGTTAGCGGTCCGAATTCCGGACATTTCGGCACTTGTCTGGCGACCTGGCCCTCAGGCGGTTTGACCGCGTGCCCGGCCCACTGTACCCACGTGGCCGGGGTAGTTTGAGCTTGATTGTAGCGAGCGCACGTATATTCTTGTCGTTCCATCACTAGCAAAACAGGCAGATAAGCAATGTGTATTGCTTACAAAGCCATTCTTGACACCGTCTTGACCAGTCCAGATGTAGGGCCGGTTCAAGTAGAGGATTTTTCAGCTAGCATTGCTCGTATTTTGAATGTTCAATTGACGACTGATGACATTCGAGCACTGGGAAAGCTGCTTAACAAGTTAAAGGAAAAATGGATAGCCGCTCATCGCAATGAAGATCGCTTTCTGTCAAGAAACCAAAATTGGACTCAGCTGACATTTTGTCTGTCAGAGGCCAGAGCCTGCAACCTGAAAACGGTTGACATAAAAACGTCCAGCACTACTATATACAGGGTGTCCCAGAATTACCCGGACATTGTTAATTAGCGTATAAAATAAGGCAAACATGATTGCGCTTTTTTTCTTTTTATTGTCCTATATAGTCAACTAGGGTGGCTGTGAAGTAGCACATGCAATAGATGCGCTTGTTACAAGATCAGCCGACAATGATTGAAAATGCCAGCCATTGCTGGTCTCAGTTGTTTTACGGCTCTCCCGAAACTGGGTGAAGGCCTGTTTTCTTTGACCTGTTGCCGGAGGATAATACGATCATATAAGATAAACTTAACATCAAAGTGTTCCCAGGTCATAAGGCATTATCCCCCAAAACAAAAATTGCTGCCTACACCACTTTTGCCGCGTTTTTTACATCTGAAGTGGAGAAACTCCATGTCTGAACATGGCAGGACCTTTGGCTTCCAACAGATTTGGTTTCCAAAACAAACCCGTTCATGGCCATTTGGCTTACGGCATCCAGTTTTTTTAGTGGTAGAATATTACCGCAGTAGTACTCTGTGCTAACGGTTGTCTTTGGGCCATCATATCAAGCCCAATGAGTGCACGGTGGCTCAAAATGTCTCACAATTTGATTTTCGACGGGTGCCTGGCCGTCTCTGCTGTTGGGGCGTTGTAGTCATCTGACGTTCACACACGCCTTTTTCGGGCGGTTCAAATGACAGAATACCTTCGTTAGACCACAAAGTGTGTGCTTCAATTTAATTTTTGGTTGTATATATTATATTTTTGGGGTGAATTGTAGTGATTTTCGCTGCTTTTCCCGTAGTTTTCGCATATTTTTCAGGCGAGGGACCCCAAGGCCCAAATTCCAAAATTTTGCGAAGATAGTGGTGGAAAGTAGACTGATGTTCTTTAGATAATCCTGATCTATCGTTTAGCTAGTTTTTAGCTAGATCAGTGTCCAGTGACGTTTGTTGTCCATGACAAGCAACCACCCGTTTGACAACTGGTGCATGGCCCTTTTTGGCCGAGCCCAAGCTTGTCAATCAGGTTTATCTCTTGCTCTCTCTGGCTTCGTTAGCTGATATAATTGCGCTTTGCTCAATCCTAACTGCTTGCAGATGAGCTGCTGAAGCTCTCCAGCAAAAACCATGCCGAAAGTCCGTTTACAAAGTTGAAAACGGGAGTTGATTCACCATGGTTGCCTATTAGTGGCTTAAGCTGAAAACGGAAAAGTACTACTCTTACTTGACTCTGGATAATACTTGACTCGAGTCGTTACCGGTCACCAAAAGCACACAGTCCCCAAGCTCGATAGCTAAGGGATATCTTATAAAAGCATGATGCTTGTATATCATTAGAATCGAGCGCAATCGTACTTTTAGCCAGAAAATAAATGTCCGGGTAATTCTGGGACACCCTGTAGGTACACACGTCACATATCACATGTCACACGGTTCCTACATGTTTAGAAATCACGCAAAATCCATTTCGGATGTTCTGGCTTTCATCTCTGATGTAAAAGCAGCCATTAAATGGCAGTTATCATTTTTGGCGTGCTAATTCCTGCATCGGACCCATAGTGCGGTGGTGGGATAGCGCGGCCGCCGGACCGGCCCGGGTCTCAGCTGGGAGATGCCTGTAACCCTGCCACCGCGGCCGTGGGACCGGCTGGCCTTGACCCTGGCCCGGCCGGCGGCGGCGCTCCGGGAGACGCAGTCGTTACGAGCTGTTTAAACCGGTGGGTGTGAGTGGGAGGGGTGCTGAGTTTTCAACGGGTCATTAGTTAGTGTCATTGTGGTGTGATTGCCCGTGATCTTTGCTCTCAACTCGTTGGTCATTCGTTGAAGACGCTGCGGTTCAATTTACTTCTACTCATCTGCAATCAACTGCTGCTATTATCCAGTGTAGCGTGGGATAATGTTATCGCATTGAACCATCATTTGTCTCGCGATAATGCAAATGATCCTGGAAATGATGGCTGCCGCGTATCATTGTGAATCTATGACTTGCTTTTTATTGTGGTTATGTGCCCACCACCTTCTCTACTGCATCGAGCTACAGCACTATAAACGGCGTGAAACTGTTCCTTTCTCTGCCCGACCTGACCCTTGTATCAACCGTGGGCGTTCCGATGATAGCTCAGCCGATCTGGAGACCAGCCGATCTGGAGACTGCGCGGTAACTGGGGACTGCATGGTAGCATAGGAGCGTATCCTGGCCGTCCTACCGTCTGGCGCTTCCTGAGGGACTTGCCTATTGCCAGCGCTAACTCGCTGCACCGGCCGCTTCACTCAGTCTATTTGCCGAGTGGGGTCGCTGGGGACGCCCCTGCCTTGGGGCACAACCAACTCTCCTCGTCATTGACGTCACAAATTCCTCACCTGATGACGTCACTGGTCACACAGCACAGCTTTTATTGCCGTGACTGGCGGTGTGCAGTGCTGCTGTGTTTGCTCACTGGCTTCTGTGGGTGTGTGAGGGTTGCTTACGAAGGTTTCCGGGGACTCTTTCGCTGACTCTGATCTTGCCGAACTGACTGGGTTGTTACTCTGACCGGCGGGTGTGGCCGAGAGTGTGCCGTGTCAAGGTGATCGGGGTGCGGCGGTCAGGTGCCGGCCCGGTTCGGCCCGCTGCCCGCCTGTCCGACCGGCCACAGCGATATGCCAGTTACCGTGGGAATCATGGCACCGATCGTGAGGCGCGGCCCAGCCCGACTGCTGCCCGCTCTCAGGATGGGAATGTTGTGCGATGAACCGGCTGATCTATGTAGGTTACTGAAGGAATTAAAGCTGATGGTTGCAGTGAACGACAGAGACAGCGATTCGACAGAGAGATGTGATGTGGCTCAAGCATCAAATATCGCTTTCAAACGAGGTATACCAAACGATCGGCTTTCAGCCTGTTTGTCAGAATAGCCTGCGTGAGCTCGCTGTTCCATACCCCGTTGATACAACACACAATGGGAATGCACAGTGCACATTTCAACATGCCGTATGTGTTGTAACAGGCCGTGCCGTGCCTTGACAAATTTTGCCGTGTCGTATCACAGCGCGCTATAGCACAACTTGCATTGTCCTTTAGCATGTCATGCAGGGTGATATCGTGCCTTGTGGACATGCCTGGGACTCCCCACCACCCAACACCCCCTATCCCTGCCGGGGACGGTCTGGTGTGCGGCGGTGCCGGTCCTTTCGGGGCGCACATCGGTCACGGTGACACGCCACGCGTCGTGTCCGCACCGCGCCGGACATGTGCTGTTTGTTACTGCAGCGCCCGCGGACATGCGAGAGCCCGGCGCGGTCGAGTCAGCAGCGGCTCTGGTGGTGTGGGGAGATGGGACGATAGGGCACGGCGGCTGGCGGTTCGGTAACTAACGGTGCGACTGGTAACCGTGTGGTGCGGCTGGCAGCGGCCGGGCCGGGCTGTGGTGTGTGATCTGGGGTGGGGGGGGGGAGGGCAGTGTCTAGTTGGGAAATACAGCTGTTATTTTTTGGGCGCTCCGAGGTTCACCTGTTTGACCGAGCTAGCTATATTTCCATCAGCCCTTGATAAGGAGATACTGATCTAATGTCTTGCCGGACGCTAAGTATGTATCTTTCACGCTTTGGTTGTGTTCTATCAGCAATACTGGCGTCTTACAGTTGACCCAGTGAACCGTTTTTTACTTTTATCTACTGTGACCGGACATTTGGCTTGCGAAATTGATAATGGCCTGTGAAGACTTCACCCACGATCGGGTCCTTTCCCTTTGTTCCAAATACCTACGTTTAGTGGCCACTAAATTTTAGCTCCGCCGTTTTTTCCATTGGTGACATTCGCTATCTCTGTCCAAGCTGAAGTACAATGGGCCGTTTATTTTAGCCCCGCCACCTTCTGTCTAAGTCTTCCAAGTACGGGTGTCGCGAGTGGGAACAATGCTGTGCGTGCTGGGATGACGTGTTGCTAGGGCATTCACTAGTACCCGTCTGAGATCGGCGCCAGTTTCTGGTTACTGTGTGAGGAGCCGTCTGTCCAGCGGTGATTCCAATTCAGCCCGCACCGTATTGTGATGTCTGGTGTAGCTTTTTCACTGGTGGAGCGCTTTCAGTCCGAGTTTGACTTCTTGACAGTCATGCATTTGCAATTTCAACTAAAAATTATGCATTTCAAAAACAAACTTATGCCAACAAAGTTGCTGCTTTAGTAATCCTTCCGATGGTTTCTGAGTGGGCTCAAGTTTAATTAGCAATCCAAGGTGTGTTGATTTAGTATTGACTGTAATCCCAGTGCCTGTTCAGTGTTCATTTAATGAATGTGTTTGTTGTTGTCTTCCAATCTGAATAACGATCCGGTTGATTTAGCCGGTAACGGGTTTTTTTCCTCGGTGTGGCGAGGGTCTCTCCCATTATTCACGATATAGCGGCGGCGTCACCGGCTCTAGACTCGACTGATCCAGGCGGGACAGACGCCAAACTCGTGGCAGCGCCAAACTTTCCTACAGTGCAGTGGCCGGCACCCATCCGCTGCGCTGGCTATATGAGCCGGGTTACTTTCTATCCAGTGTTGTCGCTTGATGTGATCGAGTATTCTTTTGTGCTGGTTGACGGAATTATGGAAACATCGGTGATTTTTAGAGCATGTCATAATTGATGATCTACAGTAAACCTTCGCTCACCGATAATGTTAGCTTTCATGCAAAAGCCCATGCAAGAATCCCATCTGATAAAACCAAATACCGAGTTCAATTGAAAACAACAATACCTGACATGAAAGCCCGCCGGGCCGGCGCACGCACGCTTTTTACCGACTGGTTGGCGCGCGTGGCCTTTCACCCGTCGGTGGCTATTGTTGACGGCCGTGCGCGATTCGCCAGACGTGGCCGTGGGCCGTGCTGGGTCGGTTGCTCCCTCTCCCGTTCCCAGGGGTACAGCCCGAGGGCGCTCCGCGGGCGGCCGTGGGAGGAGATCGGCTACGGTTTTTGTGCCGGGTGCAACTGCTGACTGATGGCTGAATGGTGTTCCCCGGGCGGCCGCCGCTGGGCGCCGGTTCATTAGCCCGCAGAAGGAAAACACTCGGTCCGTCCGTCAGTCTGTATCCGTGCCCCGGGCAGACGTGAGCCGAGGTCAGCCGGCGGGCCGGTCCGGTCCGACTGTCACGGAGTCCCGTCACCGGGTGCCGCCGAGCGCGGCCTATATGGCGCGATCGGTGAGGCCGTGTTTTCCACACGCCAGGTCCGCCGAACGGCCCGGCAGATCGCCATCGGTGACGATCGCCGCGGCGCCGCCGCACGCGCCCGTCCAACTATGGGTAATGACGATGAATGGCCGCGAATTTATGGTTATGAATGAATCCATCTATCGCCGAGGTGAATGCCAGGTAGCAGGATTGATTTTAGGTGCTTTTTCTTCTTGTTCTTTTGTGAGGCGAAATGGGGATGGAGTGTTGTATCTTGTTTGTGAGTGGCCTTGCGGGGTTTCTGGGTGCGTCGTATTCTAATGCGAGCCTGCGGTAGCTGTGGGGTTTCGTGTCATTCGCACGCCCCGCATTCGTGGTCTGATCTGAGCTTAACAGCCGACCTTGCGGGAGTTCCCCGAATCTCAGCCGCCTTGGCGTCTGCCAGTGCTGCATGCAATGAAGCCCGAAACCCAGATAGCCAAATGTAATATATTTTCGTAAATACTGAATGAAATCGAAAGTTGAATAAGTACTAGTCAAATATGGAACACTTTCCATGATGCCCTCGAGAGCTGCTGATGAACGAATGTGCCTTTCAATGCTAGCTGGTCTTCTGTTTCTGTAGTCCGGGCGCCCAAAAACCCCAATTCATCATCATCTGTTGCTAAAATATGCTCAACCACTTGATATATTTCAGTATCCTGTTTCGAGACAATGCTCCTTTGACCGAGTAAATCTCATACGTGTCATTCCTCCCACTTCCCAGCCTCCGTATCGACCCCATGACCAGCACTATGCCACCGGACACCGGTCTCCTTTTCTCCTGGTCACGCGCGCTGCAGACCGCCTCTCCACCGCCCGTCCATCTAACCGGCCCGTGCCCTCTGCTCCTTTCAGCCCAACGACTCGTGGGTGACGGTGCACTCGCTGAAGACCTCGGACGGCGGCCTGCTCGACCCTGACGACCGTCTCAACGATGTGGCCGACGACCGGGAGCAGATTGTGGCCGTGTTCGAGGAGCGGGATGGTCGTAGCGGGCCGTACGGCAACGGTGACGGCCGCTCGGCCAGTCCGCCCGACGGCACGCGCAGTCCCGTACAGGTGAGAGGATGGGGCGAGGGAAGAGGGGGACAGACATTGGAGAAGAGGGCTCGAAGAAGAAGATCGGGTGTTTGGAGGGAGGGAGCTCAAGGCGGTGACGTTCCCTCTTGACCCGCTCTGACGGTGCCGATAGCGTGACCGTCCCCTGGTAGTGAGTGTTTGGCCAGAGTTGTTTGGCCGCCCCTCAGCTACCGGCTCCCACGGACGCTTGACGGTCTCCTCTGTGGATTTTTATCTCACCCACACGCACGGTACGGGGTAGCAGCAGTGAAGTTGGTGGGGGTGGTCGTGAGGAAAAAATGCGCGTTTTTGTCTACCACAGTGGTTGTTCTGATTCTGATTTAGCTGTTGCTGAGGACATGGCGTCCGTGTGGTGCGACGATTAAAAGTAACAGCGCTGAAGTTTGTGGAGCCACCTTGTTTAGCTCCTTTTGTAACGGTTTATCACTTTGAAGAAAGCCCGATTAAGCGATGTTGGGGAATGAGGAAACGTCCACAACTGGATGGGCTACTGGTGACATAAATCGTCTTATTCGAATGTCCTGTTTCATGACATGCTAAGTGCTAGGGAAACTTTGAGCTTTCATTTCATTAGTTCTTAATTATCGTTCATTATTTTGCTGTGAATTTTCTCTTGCAACTTGGCGCAAGCAACTTGTCTCTAAAAGTTGTTTTCTGAAAGTTGCTTCTGATAGAAAGCCGTAGAAACTCTGGGCAAGTTCCAACGACGTCTCCTTTCTTTCGGCGCTGTCTCCGTAAGCTATTGATTCATGTGCCGGATGACGGGCCGCGGTCGGGGAGTGACGGGTAACGATGGGATCGCCGGAGATTGTGGCCGAATTCTCCGGAGATTGTCGACAACTACCTTGAATTGGCCACCAAAAATGCGGACAGGAGTTGCGGCGGCAGCGGCGAGCGAAAGTGCTCGGGGCGGAGACCACTGGGGCCGTGTTTGTGTGAATCGCAGTGAGCTCTGTAGTAAGCCGGCCTGGCGATTGTCGTGGAGTGGTGGTCTCTGGTGACAGGCCGGCCGCAGGAAACCCTGCGGTGGCCGTCTCCCTGAGCTGTCGACGTGTCGGTGTGGGCGTGTGAGCTGCATGGAACCGCAGCGACCGCCTTGGCTGCACTGATACCATCGCTGTGGTGTTGGGTAGTTTTCTTGCCTGGGCAGGTTTTTCGTTTGGGGCCATTGATGCGGGTTTGGTCGTCCTTGACCAGTCGGCCAAACTTGACAGCCAAACCACGCTGGCCTCAGTTCACTGCAGCATCGGCGATGCTGTCATGTTTCATCAAAGGCGTGCTTTTTTATCTGCTTGACTCGACCCAGACTGCTAAGTGCGTTTGGAGTATGGACTAAACTGTCATTAGTTCCGACGCTGACACGAAGTGAACAGCGCTCTGTGCTCGGTCTGCCTGCTGGTCAGCCGGTCAGCTCGCAGTTACTGCACTACCGGGCCTTTCACCGGCCCAGGAGAACGTTCGTTTTACAACAGCGAGCCGGCCGACCGCAGGAAAGTAGCCACTGCCGTCACCGCCGGCCGAACTGATCGACCGCGTCCAACAGCAATGGCCAGGCGTGCGGGTTTATTATCGCCAGACCCGCGCCGGTCATGCAGTGGCCGCTCGCTGGGCTGAGCTCACCGCGGCGGCAGCGAGATGGAAATCGAATCAATGCCAGACCACGATGGTCATCGGAGTGGAGTTGCAGATGGAATGTGGGTCACGACAGGAAGAAAGCGTGGTGGATCGGCTCCGGCCGCGGGATCAGTTGGGCTGTGTGCTCTGATAAGATCGAACTGGGCTGGACGACGGGCGTGGTGCGTCCCGGGGCCTACCGAGCCGACCGGAATCACACGCTGCGAGGAGGAGGAGAGAAGGAAGTGCGGGTGTTTGGACCGAACGGAAATCTTACAAACGGTCCGTTGGACGTGTGTTTGCGGGACAATGTATACAGCGTGTCGAGCAAATCACTGTGTCGGGCTGGCAACAAAGTTCGATCACCCCTCACCGGTCAGTCCCCTGCCCCCCTTCCCTGCTGCTAGGGGACACGACCGTCCCGCATCCAGTATGGGATTGGGTCAGGTGAGGGCAGCGGCCCTGCCAGTACCCTGTCGCCGAGCCGATGGCATCGCCCCGGTTCGGGCGAGCCCCGATCTGTCGTGCCAAGCTCCGCACGGAGTTTCGAACCGGTTTAACATGTCATGGACCGGGGAGTGGTAGCCTACCGGGGAGCCCTGGTATCCAGTGGTCTTGATTGTTGGTATAGAGACCGATGTATACTGTCGCTGTATAGTATATACAGGGTGTCCGGAAAGTCCTGGCGCTTCTTTTGGACGCCGTGTAACGCGCGCTGTGATTATTGGACATTCAGCCAATCATCACAGACATGACCCCTCGTTGATTGCTCAGCCAGGGGTCGTGTAAATATGACCTTGAAATCGTTTTCAGTGATGGGTAGATGGGCGAAGATGCGCCTTGTCGCTGAATGCCTGCGCGCGGCGGCCGGGTGCGACTTGAACGAGGCGCGAGTTGCAGCGCGATGCGGCGTTTTTCGATGAATGGTTTAGCAGGTAAAGGTTTATTTCGACTCGGGAATTCCTTAAAAAATATCCTCAGACCGTTTCGAACGCGATATGGGAACGGAGCAGCATTTCAGCGCGGCAATCGAAGAAAGTGCGGGGGTCTGATGGACAAAAATGTCCCATCATCTTCGTCAATGTCGAATAAATGAATAACAGGCTGGCCCACGAGGGGTTCCTGGACAGCCACATCAACCCGAGGGTCAAGACGACATGCCCTAAGGGTCACTTCGCATTTCAACAGTACAGAGCACCCTCCAACAACGCCGCCGCCATTCAAGCTAAACTGACAGAGGAGCTTGCCGGGCCAGATCACCGTGGCGAAATGAGATTAGGCCGCCTTATTCTCCTAACCTGACCCGCTCGACTAAGGCGTGCTACGCGTTTTGTAGAACAGGATCTAGGCCATTTCTCACCCCAACCTGGAGTCGCTGAAGACTCGCATCATGACAGCATGGGAGGACCTGGAAATGCCCCGCATCGTCAAAACCCGCAGACGCTTCCTCCCCTACGTCGAGGCCGTCGTCGGCGCCGACGGTGGTTACATTGAATGAGCACGTAGCGGAAGCATGTGGCTTGGTGTCCCTGGTCGTTGTTTTGATCCATTGATTAGTATCTATGAACCAATGGCATTTGTTTTAGAAAATGTTGAAAAGCGCCAGAACTATCCGGACACCCTGTACTGTCGTATACTGTCGCTGGCAGACGGAATGGATTCCGTTGGTTACTGAGGGCGTTAGTGAACCTGTTGGGTGACTGGTTTCGAACGCTCTCGTCGACGACTTTCGCCGGCGAGCTTTACAGCTTTACTGCCTCCATCGGTATGGGCCCGACCCGAATTAGTCGCTGTAACTCGGGAATAGCCGGCCAGTGAAGCTCCTAGCAGAGGCTGTGTTGAGACATGAGAGCGCTCAGCTCGGATACATGCTCCGTCGGACGGTACCGTCGAACAGAGTCCGTGTTCAGACCGACCGCTCGTGGCCGGCGGACATTGCGGCACCATAAACCGCGGTGGTGCGTGCCGCGTCAGACCGACTCCGGTTTATACCTTCCCGCCGGCTGTGCTACGGTACAGACCGGGATGGCCAGAGACGGACGGCTCCGTGGGAAGCTCACCCATGTCCGTCCGCCGGCGGTCCAGACTCAGGGTTCATCAGCGGCCGGCGCGTGGCGGCCAATGCGCGCCTCACGGCGGGGGACGAGAGAGCGTGGCCAACCAGACGGGGTGTGATTAAACTGGTAATTACCGGCGGTAATTAAATGTGCCGATCGTGCTGATACCACCCACGGCTTTATACAGATACCATCAGTCGCCACCCCACAGGTGCCGGCTTTGAATAGAAATGAAAAGCGGATACTGCCGTCACACCATACTTGGCGTGACTTAAATGCGTTTCCGCGCCGCAAAATGCTCATTAGAACCCGCTTTGTCACTTTCAATAATGGGTGGCACGCGCCGTCCCTCCCAGGACTCTGTGAAGGTCATCGAATCGTGCCCGCCCCTTCCTTGGAACTGGCCCGGTCCGTGCTGCTGCGACCGGGCCGGCTCTGCAGCTCAGCTCAGAGCCGACCGATCCCCTTATGGGAGCAGGGTCGGGGTGTGCCGGCCTGGCAGTCACCAGGCCGGACTGACCAGGTTCACTGACTGGTCAGCCCGGCTGACCGACCGGCTGGTGAGATGACTTCTGAGGATAGGCGTTCTGCTGAGCTGGAGTGGATATTCATTATTCAGTGTCCATAAACCGCGTACTGGATGTACGAATCTTTGTAACCTAGACATATAGCTGTTCACTGTTCAGGTCTGGCTTTGCCGGGAGGACCTGCGTGCTGGATTTGAGAAGCCCAACCAGCTCTCAACAGAAGTGGGAAGTTTTTCTCTAGTGTGACCACTGACCAGCTGGTCTGACTGTGCGCCGGCTGTAACCATTCGGTGGGAACCGCCGCCGTCTGGGCGGTGCTGCAGGAAGAGCTCGCTGGCCGTGAGACGATGAGCCGCCGCGAAACGGTACTGGTCGGCGTGAGGGCCAACCGGACGGCTTCTGAACGGCCGGCTGGCTCTGCTGGCGACTGAGCTGCTGTCGCGACAGCTGCAGCTGCTGCTGCGACAAAGGTGGTGTCACGGCGCCACTAATCCCTTGTTACATCTCGTCGTCTCTCACGGTAGCTTAGCTGTGACTTGTCTGGCGTCTGATAGGCTTTTCTCTGCCTTTTCGGTGTCACTGAGACTTCACTGCGGCCTCGTTCGAACTCGATATGGTCGTCCTCTGGTCCTTCTCATTCTGGAAAGGCGAGTGCCTGGGGCGTCGGCCTCATCTCTCAATCTGCGCCAGTTTACGCCACAGTCGGTCAGCCGCGAGCACTACCAACACACATACACACACAGCAGCCTGCGGGGAGGAGAGTCGACATCGAGCTTCCAGGCGTGTTGACGAAATAGTCGAGTCGTACTACTGCGTGGCCCCGCCGACTCCGCCGCCGTCACCCCGGGTGCCGCCGTTTAGCGACAGATTTCCTCCTGTTGCCCGCAGCGTGAGACGGCCTCCTGTCGAGACACCGGCGCATACCCGCTTCACCCGACAGCCAGAATCGTCCACCAATCAACGTTACGCAAACGGCGCCCCGCTGACGACGCTGGACCCGCCGGCGGACGATCGCGTCGAGTGTTACGGCTGCGGAGACCTTCGGACTGTTGGAACTGTCGGCTACACGGGGACTTGGCAGGGGCGTGCTGCCGGGAAGCCGTGTGTAGAATGCAGTCAAAGTACTCAACGCAGTGACCTCGCCAATCATCACTCTCCCCGACTCGAAGTAGCACTCCGCGGTTGACCGCCTCCGCTGCCGATCACCATGCCGTTTGCCACCGCTAACCGGGCGACACGCGACGGTAACGGCGACCATTCCGGCGCGCCGGCGGCGGTGGTGTGACCGAGCTATCTCCTCGGGGCGTTCCCGTCCGACCGCCACGCCCGCCTGCCAGTCAGATGACTGATGGGCTACCGACATGGTCTGAGGGTGTCCCGGTATTTGTGGTGACCTGGCTGGATATTCTTGTGATGTTATGTTTGGGTCTCAAGGTGAAGTGGTCGAAGTTTTCCAGAAATTAACGCTTCAGCTGTTTGCTGTGTTTTGGTTTAAGCCATGGAACCACTGCCATCCAGTGTTCGCAGCTCTGCTGGGTCGATGTCCGCGTTGTTCGCACCTCATTTCTGCCTGGTCACTGGTCAGCTCGACCGCCGGCCATTCTGCCGCCTTCCCGGCTCCGTGACGGCACCGGCCACGGCCGTGACCCGTGCCAGTGGGCCGTGACATTCCGTGACGGTCAGCCGTCACACCGGCTGCCGAGCCGTCTTCCCTTCTCTCACCACCATCACCTCTTTCCCTCGCCACCACACGACTGAGCTCTTTGATGGACCGCCGTCCGACCGTTGATGATGGCCGACCTTGCGCCGTTCCGGGTGGCCGCGCTGCTCCTCAGAGCGGCTAACCTCCGTCCCGACTCGCTCTGTTTGCGGCCTCTCTGAGCTGTGGTGAGTGGCCCGCAGTTATCTGACCGTCTGTCGGTGGCCGGTCCGTATCGGCTGATCGTGGAACGGAGTGGTTTGGAGATGCGGGAGAGCTTTGTTACTGAACTGTCAATGCGGTGAGCGAGGATTTGAATGGCCTGTGGGGCTTCCTGGTTTGATGTATGGTTAACCCGATAGGATCAGTGATTTTGAGAAGTATTCTGGGATTTGATTGTTGTACTTACTGATCGGGCTGAGTTCTGCATTTACTATGTGCCTTGTTTCGGCTATTTTGCCAAATTGTTTTTTTTGGGGGGGGGGGAGGGGATGGGCAAGACAAGCTTTTTCGAGAACTATCAACGCCGCCTTCACTCCCATGTCTACTAGGCAGGACCCCAGCTGGTGTTGATTAGTGGCTGACTTCTCCCTGCCGCCCACTCTCCAGCCTACGGGCATGTGTGTGACCTTGTATTACTGCAGTGTCGGCGTCTGGGTCTGCCCTCCCGAGGACATCCCCCGACCCTGCCCCATCCGCTAATGAATCGACCCTGCAAGACAGACTGGGTCATGCCACCCGAGCATCCTAAGTAGATAATCTTGAGATTGCATCATCAATCTTGAAGCAGATGCGCCATTAAGTGGTGTTATAATTCAGGGTCGGCCGCCAACTGTTATAAATCCCCAGTGAGGGCTGATTGGCGTGTGGTCTGATCGTTTTGGGCCGAGAGTATCGCCGGTTGTTGGCGCTACCCTGTAGCCAGGGGGTGGTTTTGTCCGTTTTAGTGTCTTTGGAGGTCCGAGATACCCTGCCGCGAACGGTGCCGATGGCTACGGCCGATAGTCGGGCTGACTGAGTGACCTCGGCCCAGTACGAACCGGGGCGACTCACTGCGTCACTGGCTTCATAGTCGCAGACACGGACACGGGCCCAGTGACTTGACCGTGATGCAAAACTACCCGTGACGGAGACGGCAGGGAGCCTCAGACTCCGCCGGCCCAGTCCGAGTCGCAGATACCTGCGCCACTGCGTCTCCGACACCTGCGGCGCGTGTCGCGGCCCAGATCTGACCGAGATGCGGTCCCTGGATCAGTCCATCGGGCAGCACGTGCTGCTCAGGGCCGGCGGCGGGAGGCGGCTCCTCGGTCACCTCCGAACAGCATACAGAACAGCCGTGACACGACATGTGTGTTGTTGGGCTATTTGTATGCCCGGATCCCCAGCGGGCGATGGACGGGCGGCGGTGGCGGCGCCGGTTGCTGTGCGGTTGATGAGAAGTTATGGTTGGTTTGGTAGAGAGGTGGCGCGGGGCTACACAGCCGAAGACGGACGGAGAATAGTGGGAATTTGTGGGCACTGAGTTTATGGCTGGATCGCTGGATGATACGTGGCTATGGGAACAGGGTGTGAGATGTGTCCTGTTGGTTCTTCTGGACGCGCGCACAAAAAGCCGACTGCTCCCGGCGCGATGTCACCGTCGCTCGTTGCGGCCGCGGGCTTCATCTCCCCTTCCCAGCAGTATGCTGTTTGTCTGCCCCGATGGCTTGTGCTCATAATCGTAAACCGGCGGGGTTATATTAGCCCGAATCGCGTTTTTATGTGGCATCAGATAAAAACGATGAGAGATTATAGTTGATTGGTCTGTTGGCCTTATTTTCTGGTTTGCACGGCTGAGATTGGATGGCTGCCAAACATTTTTTCGTCGCTGTTTGCTTTTCATTGATAACGATCCCGGCGTAGCCATTAATTGACATGGCGTTTTTTGTGATGTTCTCTTCTCTTCTCTTCTCTTCACGATCACCTATGACTTCTCTGACCAAACTGTTAATCAAAATACCTCGCTCCTCCCTGCTTCCTTTTATATCATGCCTTTTCCGCTTCGTGCCGGATGTTTTCATACAAAGCGCGATTTAACCGTGAAGTCACGTTATGTAACACTAGCACCGTGTTTGGCTCTGACCGCGACCTGCGGCGCCCCGGTCAATGACGCCTCTCGTTGACGGATAGCGGCTGACGTCATCTCTCACCGGGCCTCCGAACCGTGTCCCGTCCGTCCCGGCATCCGTGCCATGCACTCAGTGGGAGGTCCGACTCCTAGAGATCTCCCCGCGCCGCTGCCGCTGCCACCGACAAATTCCGTGACATGGCCTACAAATATCACGCCGCGGCTAATAAACATCGTCCGACGGCGGGCACTTTGTCTTTCGGTTTGTCGCTGTCGGTTCGTGGGGCCGTTTTTCGAACGGTGGCACTAGAGTGACACCGATCGGCGAGGAAAAACTCGTGAAAGCGCGGTACCACGGCGCACATTCCTGTACCCGGGGCTTGGATATCGGTTTTCGATAGCCGATTGGAGCAGTGCTATCGAACTTTTTTGATGACACTGCCCCAGTGTAGTGAATGAGTCATGGAAAATGTGTGATGGTTGTTGTTCAAACGGACCGAGATGTGCATTTCCATAGAACGAACGTGTATCGAAGAGCAGGTTTGCTGCAGTCTGCACTGATGGGTACGAGTGCGGTGTATCCCCTCCCCTCCCCTTTGAATGAGCGCATTGCTAGGATGTCACGGGGAATCATGACCACGGTGTGTTCCTCTGACTCGTGCGTGGACATTCTGCGACGCGTGCCGTCTGCTTCAACCTGTGATCTTCCGTGACATGCGAATGTGTTGCTTTGTTTCGTAATCACGCAGTTATGACGCCTCTGATCACAACTGATGTGTGTCCTCTGTTACAGAACGGTGACCACAAGTTCCAGTCGTTCTCCCGGGTGGATATTGAGGTGACCGGCGAGCAGGAGCACACCTGTTCACTGCAGGTAAGGTGACCGGGTCACGGGCCGAGGGAATTGAAAGGCAGGTGGTTGAGTCCGGTGGTGTTTTCTTGTATTGTTAAGTTTTGCTACTTTAGCCTGAGAAGTGTTTTCTTTTATTATGTGTATTGTGTGCATCGTGTACCCCGTGCCGGCGCTGGGCTCGCCAGCCGGCCGCCGAGCAGAGCCGCCGCGCCGCTCTGCGGCACAGCCTGCGTTCAGGGGCACGCGTGCCTCGGGATTGGCCGGTTGAATCACGTGGTTCGAGCTGTAGTCGAGTTAGGTCGCGGCGGTGCGCGGGGAGTTGGGGCTCTAGCATTGGACGCGGCCGGGTGTGTCGCTGGATCGCAGTGGAAGGATCGGTCTGCCCGGCCGTTTCAGAAACTCAGATCCACAGATTCATGTATAAACGGGTGTCTGAAAATCGGTAATCGGTCTGCCTGGCTGTCTACCGGGGTAAGGAGGCTCGTTTATACATGCGTCTGCAAAATTAAGGGATCGGTTTGATCTGCCGGTCTCTGTGACAGATTTGGACCCAACGCACCAACTTAACCATTTCACTTTGTATCCGACACCATGTCGGCTTGAAGGGCGGTATTTTTGGGGTAACCCTCGAGCATATCTTCTCGGGATTCATTTGTCGCATAGGTTAAGGGTAGAACCGGCACTGCGGCCGTTTCTCCGCTGGCGATTGGTGGCTCTAGAGTCTCTGACAGTGGGCGTTGTTTTCTGGTGAGTGAACTGGTTTGTCTGGTTTTCTGGTTACTAAAATACATCCTCCTGGTGTATTTATACACTCTTTGGCTTGGAATTGTAACATGTATATCATATGGCCGCAGCCGTTTATATTTTGCTTGCGTGATGTTGATATGATGTGACAACGTGGTGTCGTGCCTTGGTACATGGTTTTGGGAATTTTTCTTAATGTAATAATGCCTGTTTTTTTTTGTGACGACGACATGACTTGTGAAGTACAACGTGTGCTGTGACAGTAGAGATGTGAGACGACATCCCCCACCAGACTACCGAAGGTCACGGCGGCCGGCTGTATTCTGGAGCCGAGTCACACGCTGTCTCGGACATGCCACAGATGCAGACCGGCATTGTTAGGAAACTCGCAGGAAGTTGTTATTTCCGCCTGGATCCAACAAACTGTGTCCGCCATTCATGTAATGTTGCAGCTCGCACTGTCACGTTGTAAATGTTGCACGTTTAGCGCCGTACCAGACAGGATGTTCTGTTGTCTGTAATTCCGGCGCTCGTTTGTTGAAACACCGAGATTGTCATGGCTGGATTCTGGTGAACTACTATCGTCCGTCACACGTAAAACACTACTTAAAACGGGCGTGATGGCTACCCTCACCTGGCCATTCGTATGAATGGGCGGCTTTGCCGTTTGATCAGGGTTGTGTCATGATATGGACCAGTACCAGCTCCGTGTAAAAGTAACGATCTGAATCCGCCCACCTGTCGTTGTGGAGCTATTGGTGCCAGTTGTTGATGCACCGCACCCACGTCTAGCTCCTTCCAAAAGCCAGGTAGTAGCAGACGGAACAGGACCTTAGCGGTAGGCTAATCAGGGTGCCTGTAAAAACACATCTTCTCGCTGTGGTTTCAGATGGATATCTCGGCTCATTTGCACTCACCGTTACTCCGCTAGCCCATGGAGACTGGACTGACGTTCAGCAGTTCGATGGCCCGGAGACGGCTCGGCCGAGATCCGTGTCGATTTCGACGGACGATAGTCGACATTTGGGCCTGTCTGTTTGCTCATTTGGGCCAGCGTTTGGTCGCGGCATGACATACAAACGGACCGTTTTCCTATCTGGCGTCAGATCCTGTCTGTCCTGTCGGTCGTGCTGTCCGTCCTGACGACTGTGATTTCCATTCAAAGCTCCAGCTGAGCTCCCCTGTAGCGACTGTACGACTGTAGCGACTGGGGGTGTTTGAAGGGCAGGAGTCGCTGGTGGTTTGTAAGTCAGTATCACTTTTGATTCTGGTGACGCTGATGGCGATAACGGTGATGGTGACGTTGGTCCCACTGGTCCTGGCGGCTCCGAGTTTCCGCAGCAGTTTTCTCCGCCGCTCCGCCAAGGTCACGCCCCGTCCTGATTACGGCCGCCCCGCTGCCTCGATCCCGCCGCTGCGGCTGCTTTGCATGCCCACCAGTGGATGTCAATGCCAAGGGGAGGGCCGCGACCCCGGCCGCCGGTAACCGACTCATAATATGGGCCCGACCCGACCCGGTCCGGCGGGCACGGGGCACGCGCGCTGACTGCCAATGTCACACAGGCGGCGCACTGGCCGACCGCGCGCCGTGCGGGCTCATGTATGAACATCGATCAGGGCAACTGACTTGGAGCCGGGGCTCGTTATATGCACCGCCGCGTCCGTAGAAGGGCTCACTCAAACGGCTATCTGCGGTCGCGAACGCTGTCAGCGGAACTGAAAACAGCCCGAAAAGTACCTCGATATCTGTCGATCTTGTAGAAGGCTATTTTCCGTGATAGCCAACTTTGCTGTGGAAGTCTCATGTGAATTCAGACTCTCCTCCGTTATTACTGTTGTCATATTGCATCTCGTTGCGGTGCCCGCGGCGGCGGGTAGCGGGTCAGGCCGTTAGTATCAGACATCTGGTGGTGACCGTCGGAACTAATGGCTCCAGCCACCCCGACAATGGCCCTCCTGTCCACCGGAGCGCGAAAAGGACCGGCTGTGAAACGAGCGGCCGCTGTCATCTGCCGTAATGGCTTCGTGTACAACGCTCATGATATAGTGTAACATGGCTCTGTTTTATGCCGAATAGGATGTGGGCATTCATCCATGGAAAACCGTTCACTATAAACTACTCGGTGACGAGATACCTGTTCATTAATTGACGCCTCCTCTTCAACTACTCTCCTTTGGCCGTCTGCACTGTATATTTTATAACGTAGACTTGCTCCAGGTTCGCCTGTATTTTCCGGCTATCTCCTTTCGTCCAGCTGTCTCTCTCACCGGGTCTCCCTAGACACGACACTACCGGTCACCGCAGTGCACTGACCATGCCGCCGTGTGAAAACCTGCGCTCCGGCGCTAACGAAGGTGATGAAATGGCTCGCCGAACGGTAGCGGCGCCGGCGTGTTCCGCGTTTCCCGCGCGGCTGTGGTCGCTCTGTCCCAGTTCGGCCCGTGGGAGAGCACAGCGGAGCACCGACATGTTAATTGTGCTCCCGGGCGACCGAAAGCCCCAGATTGCACACGCGGCATGTTGATTGTCGGCTAACATGCCCATTGTCACGTCATAGAGCATTATCGTGACGAAGTTCACGTGTGCTGGTGTAATGTTTCTGTCAGTGAACTTTCTTACAGAATGTTGGCTACGGATCTGGCCTAGGTGAAAACAATAAGCTTGACACCACACGCATGATCGGCATGATTGATTGTCCGACAGAAAGAGATGGTAGTTCTGTGGACCATCAAGCTCCGTCGGCTCTCTCGGACATAAAAACGGCAGTGCTAATGTGCCTCTGTGCAAGACTACATCACAGTAGCCAGCGTTTTATATGGTCCTCGCCTGTATACAACTCATTTGTTGCCCCGTGGCCCGTGGATCTTTCTTCGTAGACGTCACCGGTCGTCCCGGGCCGTTCTATGGATAGCCTGCCGTCCCGGGCCGTTCTATGGATACCCTGCCGGCCGTCCACCCTCCGTCCGCTGCTGTATTTGGTGCGCGGAAGTGGCCGCAGTGGCTGCCCTGCGCGGATCCACCGGTTTGACAGGTCGGTCGGGCCGGTCGGACCGCGTTTGGGGAGGATTAGACCGATGTGAATCACTGTGCATACCGCGCGCACCGAGTACATTATCTGATGAACCAGCTGGCAAATTGGAGCCACTGTGCACCGGCCGTCGGCTCAGCGGGGCGCTGACCTGACGGATTCCAAAATACTAACCCGACTTGGCTGCTCAGTGTGCATGTTCTGCTTCACGGTCAGAATTATGTATGATTTTGTAGGTAGACCTTTTGGAAGCTGCTGCGTGGTTTCGAATACAGAGCATTAGCTCTAGCCATGCATCCGAGCTTTACGAAGTGACATGTAGTCGTCCCATAGCTCAACGCGTGCCACGGTTGATCCGAACTGAGGTCGCTGAGGTGGCCCTGTGACCTGACCCGTCGACCCACCAGCCACCGGCAGCCGATGCTCCCATTCACCCACCGTGGAGCGAACCGCCAGTCTAGTCCCAAGACGAATGTGTTTACCGAAGGAAACGGACTGACGGAAAGGGAAACCAGAGTGAATGGTGCACGATGTGTTTTATGGCGTGTCGTTGAACTGATTGGTCTGTGGAAGTCGTGAGTAACAAGGTGATGCTTTTTTCAGTGCTGTGCCGGTTTGTGGCATGAGTGCTTGCAATGCATAACATCGGTCTATGTGCTTCGCTCCCATTTTCGGCAACTGTTCTGTGCTCTGTGTGCTCTGTTTCTAGTCCTCTATTTATCGTCCCTGCTCTCAACCACTCCACCTCCATTGGTCGTCCCCCGTTCTGACTGACCGACTCCGTCTCCCCGGCAGGTCCGGCGCGGCTCTGAGCCCGCTCTGAACCAGCTGTGCCCGCTGCCTCAGTTCCCTGCCCCCGCCTCGCGCGCCGACGCCAGCAAACGATGGTCTGCTGCGCCCATCATAGACGACGAGCAGCAGGTCGGAGCCGCCAAACGGAAGGTGCGTGCTGACAGCGCCGTGGGGGCGGCGGCCTTGGCGGAGGAAGTCTGGTGGGTGGGTTTTGGGAGGAGTGTGGGCTTCAGAGACAGGCCTCGGTTGGCATTATGTATCCGGTGTAACGGAGTGGGTGTGAAAAAAAATAATTTTGGGCATGCTGTGTTTCAAACGTTTTGTGCATTCCTGAACAATTTTCATCAAGACAACTGCAGCGAACTGTCTACTACCGCGTTCATTTCTAACACTGGTTTACTGGGTGTGAGATAACCGCAGGTTGTTTACCGCTGCGTATCTGAACAATATTCTGAAGGAGTGGCGGTCTGTTCGTGTCGACGCGTAAATCCATTGTAGCATGTGGAATGGATCGGTTTGGTTGTGGCGAGGTGCTAGGGTCCAGGCTTCTCAGCCGAGGATTTGGTTTGCTGCTGACGCCGCATTAACTCCATATTGTTGTGTACGCTGGTGAAACGACTGCCCTGTCTGTGAATGGGGATGACATCTTCTATTGTAATGTCTGAACAAGAAAACCGTGGCTCGTGGTTTAGTCTGCTCTTGGAGAGAATCGAAGCTTACTAAACTCGCTCGGATGCACCTGCATGGAGTGGTGCTGTTCGAGCTCAGCTCAGACTGACTTCTTGACGGGCTCAGACAGCTCATGGGTTGTAAGTTACGAATGCTCCAGCTAACCGCAGCCAGCTTCGGGGTCTATTTGTCCAGCGGTCCGGCCGACAATGGTCGGTCCTCCATGTCAAGGGTCACGGCCGGGCGACGGGACACTCCGCGCTTCCAGCTGGGTGACATACCGTCGGTTCCGCTCGGGCGCCTCCTTCGACAACTGTAGACGCCTGTCTGCCTGTCCTGGGGCCTGTCGGTGTGTCTGTCGGCGTGTGTGTCGCCTGACAGAGCCGGCACCATTCAGATGTCTGAGACAACAGACAGCGCTCGCCGGGCTGTTGACTGGCCTGTCGGACGGTGCGCGGTGCCAGTAGCGACGCCAGGTGCGTTCTCGGCCCCTGACCCCGCGGATACGCTCGTGATGCGTGGTCACGGCAACCGGCGGACGCCGCCCACGACTGAGCGCGGGCCGGAAGTCGTCGGCCGCCTCCCCTCCGCCCCTCCGCTACCGTGACAGTCGCCGAACGGTGGCCACGCAACAGGGCGGACGGAGCGAGACCAAAGGACCTGTCGTTGATGGCGCTTGAATCGGCAATAAAGCTCAACACCTTGGATAATTCACGATGATGCATCAAATCTCACAAATACGTTGTCTCCCCGAATCGTGTCAAGCCATTGATTGCGCCTTTCACTACACTCAACCCGCTGTTCTGTGTCGCTCACCGTGCATTAACAGCTGCACCCACACCGCCCGCTTTACCTCCCCGCTCCGCTGCACGCTGTGAGTCACGTTTTATGCGTGAGGCGCCGCACTGCTCTGGCAGGTGTGTACGAATTCCGTCCGATCTCCGCCCCGCTCCGGAGGCCGGCCGTGGCGGCTGAGGCTGTTTGTCGCGCTGCACGTGAGCCGTGAAGGCCGGGCGTAGGGGGCCCGGCGGTGGGTTAGACTTCTGTCGAACCGCACCTGGAGTCTGGAACCGTACGCCGGAGTATGGGGGAGATGGTCGGACGAAGACACTGGCGGATGCGGTCAGATGGTGACGACCACGGAGGGACTGCGTCATTGTCTACGTCCTATGGCAGCATAAAGGGATTCTGGGTATGTCGTACTTTTGAAGACAAATATCCTGTTCATTCGCCAACAGTCGTCATTATTCCTTTTAGTTATGACGCACGTCTCATCATTTAGAACACGTGTGCTAGCGTCAGACATGGATAACCCCACTCTCCTGTTGGTTTGATCGAGTGCAGTGCGGTTAGCTGGTCAGCGGTCAGCTCGCTGCCTGTATAACATCATGGCCCTGTGCATACAGTATGCAGTGTGTACGCCTCAGTATCGGTTGGCGTCGGGCGCCACTAGTCCGCCCGCCGGCCACTCCCCGTGGCGACATTATCGCTCACGACTGCGGGGCTCACCGGCCCCCTCCCCCTACCAACGGTCATTCTGGTGGACGGCTGTGAGCTGGACATGGGGAACGGCAGAGTGGGTGGAGTGGGTGTGAACTCGGGGTCTGTTGAATTAACCATATAGCGGACTGGTGCGAAGCGTTTGAATGCACTCTTTTTATACGAGTTTTGACGAGTTTTCGAGGTGTAATTGAATAAGATGCGTGGCTCTACCTCATGGCTGATACGATTAGGTCAAGAAGTTCACCATCGTATTATAGTATTTAAGAATTGAATGGGTCGGACAATTTCTCCGGATAATCTGATTGTGACTGTGTTGGTTCCAATGTTCAGCTCTATGCAGTCTGAGAAACTGTGAAGACCGAACTCTGTGCAGGGTAAAAGCCGTCTGTTTATCGCCGGAATTCTGCCAGGGTGAGCCCTTTCTACTCTGGAAGGTCACACGCACGTCTTACTAATTATCTTTAGCCTGTAGGAACAATGTTAGCGACGGAAGTTAATTTGAATAATGTCCATTCATTAGTGTCCCCACGGCAGGATATTCCCCGCTGTTCTAACTTGAAAGTCGTGACTGGACAGTTAATCCCAGCCCATAGCTCACAGGGATTATGCGCCGTTTTGGACCGTCTTTAGTTCCTTATCCTATGTCATTCTTCGTTTCGACAGCGATATTTCAGAACTTGTTAATTTTGATGTAGCTTGAAAAGGTGAGCCACAGCCGGTCGGTTCCAGTTAAGACACATTGTGGCATGCGCCGTTCGCAGATTTTCTCAGGCTGTAGGATCATCACTTCATTGCCATGCGTGGGTGCGTTCAGGTCGACTGAATTCGGCCGTGGGCCTCCAAAACGCCGTTCATCATACCGCAAGTGGGGGCCGTGCCAGCTGCCACCGCCGGCCATACGCTCTGATTAATGTCTGTCTGTGAATCTGGAAACGGGTACTGCGCGCCGACCTTCGCAGAGAGCCGCCATTTATCATACGCAACCGCAGCCGCGTAATGCATACGCAATGGTGTGCTGTTGCACCATCGCCGGCTGGAGAAGGACAGGGAAAGACGTTTAGGCCCCCTGTTGCCCGCGCCACTATCACCAAGCGTTCGCCTCAGTTGGCTGTCAGCGGCCGAAACCACTCGCGTCGGCTCGTTTGTAGGGTAGGACGGCCCCTAAAAAACGCACCGACGGAGTGATAACGACGAGGTATATGGTCGGGAGTAAGGATATGCAGGTTTGACGAATCTCGAAGTCGCATCTATTAAATAGGTGAGGGTGGGTGGGAAACTTCTCGCCCACTCTCTGCTCCACTCGCCGTCCGTCGCAGTCGACGACTGCCGTTCGCGCCTCTCGGCTCTCCTGCCAGCGGCGCGCCCGTTCCTACACTCCCCTTCGCACCACCCCTAGTCAGGGTCTGCCCCGCGTCTGTCGGCGGGGTGATTTATCTGTCTCCGACCCCCGTCTCCCTTTGCTCCGGTCACGTTCAGTGGCGCCCGGGCAGGGTCCTAACCTTCCATAGCCGCGTCGCCGCTATGAGTTGATTAGGCCCCCTGTTGCCCGCGCCACTATCACCAAGCGTTCGCCTCAGTTGGCTGTCAGCGGCCGAAACCACTCGCGTCGGCTCGTTTGTAGGGTAGGACGGCCCCTAAAAAACGCCAAATACACCCAAAGTTGTATCCGAGGACATCTCTACAGCAGCGTAGCCGAGGCGTCGGCGGCGGACCTGATGCGTGTGGGTGCCGAGGCGTCGGCGGCGGACCTGATGTATGTGCGGTGCAGAGTAGGACGTCGACTACGGAAAATCGGAATACCGATACCAAACCAAGTACCAACCTAGGGTGCATTATACCAACAAAATACCGAACACATTAGGAATCAATTAGCAAGTACCGAGTTGGTATCAGTATGGTATCGGTATACCGAAAAGTTATATCCGAGGACATCTCTACTGCAGAGTAGCCGAGGCGTCGGCGGCGGACCTGATGCATGTGCGTGCCGAGGCGTCGGCGGCGGACCTGATGCATGTGCGACGTGCGTGCCGAGGCGTCGGCGGCGGACCTGATGCATGTGCGTGCCGAGGCGTCGGCGGCGGACCTGATGCATGTGCGTGCCGAGGCGTCGGCGGCGGACCTGATGTATGTGCGTGCCGAGGCGTCGGCGGCGGACCTGATGCATGTGCATGAGTATGTATGTGCGTGAGTTGCAGAGTAGCCGAGGCGTCGGCAGCGGGCCTGATGTATTTGCAGTGCGGAGTTGCCGGGGCGTCGGACGCATTGCAGTTGCAGAGTAGCCGAGGGGTCGGCGGCGGACCTGATGTGTGTGCATGAGTTGTAGGGTGGCCGGAACCAGGTGTTTTGTGTGTATCGCGTCGCAGGTTGGGGTGCCGCGTTGCACGACCCTTCAAAGCGTGCCTACCAGGCTCCCCGGTTTCCTTTACGATTGCGTGTGCGCTTAATGTGCCTCTGAATAGATGCGCGTCAGTCGCCGGGGAAACCATCCTCATGGTGGCGCCGCGTCAGTCGCCGGGCGACCATCCTCGTGGTCGCCAAGGAACCGCACTCCGCTGTACGTACCCCCGAGCCGTGCTCGATACGCCTCACCTGCCGTGCCGGCGTTAGTGTGCCTGACCATAGAATCCTTGTAGCCGTTGGTACTCCCCACAGCTTCCCTGCCTTCTCGCTCGCTCTCCGCTCCACTCGCCGGCGGCCATGTCGGCGTTAAGGAGTGCGTGATCGGATAATCCTCGTAGCCGTTGGCACTCCGCACGGATTCCTTAGCTCACTTCTCGCCCACTCTCTGCTCCACTCGCCGTCCGTCGCAGTCGACGACTGCCGTTCGCGCCTCTCGGCTCTCCTGCCAGCGGCGCGCCCGTTCCTACACTCCCCTTCGCACCACCCCTAGTCAGGGTCTGCCCCGCGTCTGTCGGCGGGGTGATTTATCTGTCTCCGACCCCCGTCTCCCTTTGCTCCGGTCACGTTCAGTGGCGCCCGGGCAGGGTCCTAACCTTCCATAGCCGCGTCGCCGCTATGAGTTGAGTGGCGGCCGGAAAATTGCACTGAGCTGCCGCTCTGACATGGCTGGGAAGTCTGGTTCGTGACTGTCTCCCTGATGCGTGCTTGTTTCCCGGCAACTAGTGCATTGTTTTGCAAGAGTGCGGTGAAAAAGAACAGCTCGCTCATGGCATTGCGCTTCTCACTTCCCGGGCTCTTCTCATCGCAGTGTAACGAGCTGCCAGCGCTGATGAGTTTTGCCGGAAGTTGACGGGGCGGGTGAAGTTTCGCTGTCGGTCTCGAGTATCGCCGTCCGGCGTGCTTTTCCCGCCGGTCGTGTCAACTGAGCCGGGTTCGTGAGGGCTGCACCTGTCGCTGCCCGGCGGCCCGGCTTGGAACGAGGCCCGCCGTGGTGGAGAGAGCGGTCGCGGCCAGCGTCACGGAGCGGCCGTCACGAGGGTGGTTTCACGGCGCCGGGGTGTCGTGGCTGTCACAGCTGTCACGGAGTGGTCACAGAACTATCACGGAGCTGTCACAGAATTGTCACAGCTGTCACGTTGTCAGGTTTATGTCGCCATGTCTCGCCGTGACCGGCTTGTGGTCTCGGGACATGCTCTCGTTACTCCGTGCCGTTGTCATGGGAGAGAGACCCTGAGATCGATACTCGACAGTTCACCGCTGATACAGCAACTCGGTCCCACGACTGGTCATGGCAGAGAGCTGAGCTCTGAAACAGACGGGTCATCGCTGATATAACATCTTGCTCCCACGACGGGACACGACGGGGTGTCCGTCTACTCTGGGCCAGTTTTCATCTCACAGCGTGTCGTTTTGCTTGGACCAGCTCGGCCAAACTGAGAGCTGATGTTTGGGTGCTAATGTCGCAGCGCTAATGCCGAAGTGCTAATACTGGGGAACCCCAGGCGCTCTGAGACGGAAAATCATTGCGGAAACGTCTACACCAACCGGTGGACCGGAACGGCCGAACGGACTCTGACAGGCTTGAGAACTTCCCGCTACTTGGGCGTGGGCGGTGCTAGTCCATCTATCATCGGACAATGGGAGCTATAACGTGTGAAAGATTGGCTGAGAGATGGCTCTATCGCATTGTTGTATTGTGACAAATCGCAGTCGCCTTGTCAGTGAAGATGTTTGATGTGTTGTGTAGAAGATATAAGGTATTCGTACGCCGTCAAATGACAACTAAGGAAGTGTCAAGTTATGTACTCAGTACTATAGTCCTATGTCATCGAGTGACCCTGTGTGTCTGTGTGTTACAGGCGGCCAGCTGCGACCTGCTGACTCCCCCGGAGGAGCGGGGCGAACCATCCGGGGACGAACGAGACCGGCTGCCGCTGCCCCGACTGGCCAGGGACATGAACCGTCTCTCCATGCAGATACTCGGCAACAGCGATCAAATGTGGCGGTGAGTGGAAACGAGAGTGGTTGAAATAGGGAAGGAGGCTAATAAGTAGGATGATGAGACGTCTTGGTATTGACTAGCTACTTAGTGTCTCTCGTCGTTTTAACGCAGTCGCTTTGACGTGTGACGGTATAAACCTTGTTAAACGTTGAATGTTTTTGCGTGCGATAAGCATTCTGGTGAATGACAGGGCTTCCTGTTTGTTAGATTTGTGCCTCCGCTCTCCAGCTGTGAGATGTCGGAGCTCTTCTCTGATCGGACCCGGTCACTGCTGGCTTAGGCAGTTTTCAGTGCGCGCTGGCACGCCTCCTGCCGTGCCTATCTTGCATTATCTGCGCGGGCGGCGAATCTTCAGTGGATGTTGGGAAACCTCTCGTGCTTATGCACCGCCGGCCGGGCAGCCTCCTCCCTCCATTCTGCACTATTTATTCGGCTATTTTGACGCGCCGTGTAGCAGCTGCAGCAGTGGGGGCGGCGGTGGTTCGACCTCGAGTGGATCAGGGCCGCCAGTCGCGCTGCCGGGAGCCCGCCCGGCGCGATGTCGGGGGTCACTGCCGGGAGTCGAGCGGTCCGCCGGCCTCCGAGCCTCCCCGCCGCCCACCGCCGGGACTGGCAGGCTGGGCCGGTTCCGGTGTCGGCTGTAGGGGCGGGGCGGTGTGTGAAGGCAGGGATGTGAAGGATAGAAGGAGTGGTGCATGTGGACCCGCAGGTGGATGGACGGACGAGCACGGTGTGAGGATGAGGGCGTGCGGTTTAATCAGTGTGTCGGAATGACGGAACGGTAGCTTTGAAGTTTGGTGCAAATGATCCGAGCTATAGATTCTTGTGTCATTAGTCAGCTCCCGCTCACTGCTCGTACGACCGTGAATGGTCTCGGCCAGCTGCAGTTCCGCTTGTCATCCTATACTGCGCTTTTTACCTTGCCACCTTGCACTCTGTCAGTGTATTTCCCACCCCTTCCTCCCCGCTGCGCTACCGGCATGCCCCGGTTTGGAGCGGCCTGCCAAGTTGGCGTGCCACAACCCTGTAGGTCAGAAAGTGAAAGCCGACATTGTAGCGACGTGCCGATGGACCGAGGTGTGCGCGGTCTGCATCTCAATAGCGCTGGGGCGCTATCAATCGAGTCACGCGCCGGCTGGCCGCCCGCCATCACGGAGGGCACACGGCCACACCGTGAGGGATGGAGTAGTACCGGTGGGGAACGGCTCACGGTGGAGCGCGAGTCGGTGCCGTGGGGGAGGGATGGTGATGGATGATGAGAGAAATACGAGGCGGGGGAAGAGATCGTGTCATCGGTGAGACAGGAAGTTCACCCGAATTGTGTGCTAGTAGCCGAGCACGTAGGCTATTTTAAATTGGAAGCCCTGACCCACTGGCGGACGTAATTAACCTCGATTCCGCTCAGAAAACTGGCCGCTCATCCGCATCCGAATTGGATCTGAAGACTGCCAGTAAGCTCGAGTTACGGCGTCCATACAAATGTACTAAATCGAGTGAAAAGGCGTGCCGCGAAGTCCAGGCATTCTCATACCGGTATCAAAAGAAGCATAGGGAGAACATCACGATCTTTAGAAGAACACACGTGATGCTACGAACTAAACAAAACTATTAATACGTTTGTGTAGCCATCTGATAAATGGCCCCGTTCAGTTCCAATCCGGGCCAGCTATTTCTGCGTCGGTGTGTTTATCTGAGGAATGTTGTCATCTTGGCTCTGTCCACTTTCTGTCCCGTCCACCATCTTTGAATCCGTGTCGCCGACAGGAAATAAATGATCCTTGTTTTACGGTCAATGGACTGTGTCCATTTCCGAGTCGTGTCGCCGTGGAACTCACTCGGAGTGAACTATCCCAGCGTGAATTTATGTCCCGTGAGATCACCGTGGCACTCTCTGTCTAAGTTCTCTCACGATCGGTGATGTCACTCCATTGGTCGCCGCCGGAAACTTTTATACTCTCGGCGGCATTGTCCGGTAGTCTGCGCGTCTATTGAAGCGTAATGGCGGTGCTGGCATGTAGCCTTGAAACAACGTCTTTGTGTGATTCTGGCCTCACCATGCTTCAGAAGACTGTTGGAGATCTGAGGCTTACATATAAAACTTGCTAGACTGCATCATGATTAGTTTCGAAGATGCATGGAAAAAACTGCATGAGACTTTGGCTGTCAATGTGTTTCCCAATGACGTCTTCGTCCCACGATGTCATAATGATGTTTGGGTGTTTAACCTCCTTCATCCTCCCTCACGCCCAGCTTGTGACCCTCTCCTGTCTCCCCAGGTGGGCGGACGCGGCGGACCGTGTGCTGATCGCCCGCGAGCAGCGCGGCCGGCCGCCGACCGGCAGTCCCGGCTCCCCGGACGTCTCTATGGAGGAGGACGACCGGCCGGAGACGGAGCCGGCCGACACCCAGCTGGTGGTGCTGTCCGACGTCCGAGGGCCGCTCGGTAAGCAGGGAGAATGCATTGTGTGGTGTATCCTCGGGCTGTTACGTGGTTTGGTGCAGCATTAGATGTTGGTATTTTATCACGTCGTGTGCAAGATTTTTGTGCTGTATGTTGCATCTTCAGGCCGATGTACGGTGTCTGTTGTTCCGTAGACTTTCGCATTATGTGTAGTGTTCTCTCAAATCGTCTCGCGTTATGTTGTTCCCCATGTTTGGATGTGGTGCTCGAGGAGGAGCTCTCCCTAGCCCGGGACGGTGGTGTGTGATGTTCCATCTGTTCCTCACGTTATGTGCGTTCACAGGTCTGGACGTGGTGCCGGAGGGCGACCTCTCGCCCTCCCGGGACGGCGGGGTGCTGGTACAGCGGGTGGAGCCAGACGGAGTGGCCGGCAGGGACGGACGGCTGCGGGTGGGTGACCGCATCACCCAGGTCAACGGACACAGCCTGGCCGGCTGCAACCTACACAGGTGAGACTGAGAGGACGAATCACGGCGGGAAGAGCACCCGGGGTCGGAGCCGACAGATCACAGATCTAGATTTGACAGCCGTTTGTCATGATGGTAACGACCGGACATTTTGAAATGTTTGTTTCCCATCTTAGTCCGAACTTTCTAAACTTCCCTTGCTCTAAGTCGGCACAGATTTTGCTTGCTTGCTTGCTGGGAGAACTGCGTATTGCTGCATTTTTTCCTGTTTCTGGTTTCCGGCACCGTTGCCGCCGTGCCGTATTGCTGTTGCCCGTTGCCCACCGATTCCCGCCTGCCAGCATGGTCTAACGGCCGCCCTGTGCCGGGCTGCCGGACGCAGATTAGATAAGGCCAGGTGCCGGACTGGCGTCGCTATAACCGACTCGCTGTTACGGTCCACAGAGCTGGCGGCACCGGCCGCCGCTCTCCTGCTGTTGTTTACCTGGGTTTACGGGGGCGTTCACTTTATATGGACGCAGTTACCGAGATTTGTGTTATGTAGTGGTGGTCGTTTAATTGCCGAATGTAGGGGAGATAAGATTGTGGGATATGATTTGATGACTTGATTCGACTTGATAGTTCGGTTTGCCATGAAATGCAGTACCTAAATGATATGCTGCAATCAAGTATTTTGATTGGTTTCAATCGTGGTATTGTCCTCATTGCCATATTGTTTAATGTCTTCACTGGCTGATATTTTTATCCCTACACCTTTCAATGCACTGTGTTATGCTCCCTTTATAACATCCACCAATCTCTGCCTCTCCGCAGGGCGCAGGAGCTGATGACAATGGCCATGAGTCAGGGCGAGGTGCGACTGACGGTCAGTCGGTCCCGCACCCAGCGTCCGCCGCCGCCGGCCCCCGTCTACCCCAGCAGCACCGTCAGCTCGCGGTCACAGACGCCCGTCGACGGCATCAGCCCAGACGAGAAAGGTACGCTCTGGCGTCCGTCTTGTAAGCTAGGTATCCTATGGGGATTCGATCATCTTCCACCGCATGCTAGTCTATATTTGTTGATACCACTCCCCACAGCTGAAGCCTCGAGGTTATCACCACCGCCCTCAGCCCGTCGCCGGGGTGTCCCCGAAACTGGTCAGCCGCTGCCGATGTAGCCTTCGATGGACAGCGGTGTTCGATCAGTGGCGTGTTTTCCTCTAACGGTCCGGCCGCTGACGGTAGCGGTGACAGCGGCGGCACCAGCGGAGGCGGCAGGGACTGGCTATGACAGGGATGATACCGATTGTGTCAAACTGACTCAGCAGTTAGACGCAGTGACGGCCACCGCGCAGAAAAACAGCCTACTGGTTATGGAACGTTCAGTTTTGCCCAAAAGGCGCAGTCGATTCTGCCGTGTCAAGCCATGAACTTTTGTTGGTTTTTGCTGGTGGTCGTGTGCGATGTTACTTTGATTGTTATTATGTTTTGACAGGTCCATTTTTGGCGTGTTCGGCTTCGTATGCTCTTTTGCGCATAACTTGCACCTAGTTATATCTGGAAATATTTCCCAACGATGCATGAATCATGCTGATTTGCAGTAACAAGAAAACGTAAGACCCGTTTGTACAGCTTCTTTTAATTAAAAGGTCTTGCCCGTTCAGTGTTTATCAGTAGTCATTTTAAACCGGTTGGATTTTGCGTCTGGTAGTGGAATTTTCCGGTATCCATCACGTTCGCCATTATTCTGCGTAGTTGCGGCCTGTAGTTTGTTGCCATTCATTTTGCTCCTGGCATCTAAACACATTAGGAGGGCAAACAGCCATCAATGAATTCCCCAGCCTCCGCCAACACATTGCTATGCCACCCTCCCTACGCCGTGACTAACCTTCCCTCCCGTTTTCTCCCCGCAGCGGTGTCTCGCGTGGCCACGGTGACGCCCACCAAGAAGGTGCCCGTCTCGCTCTCCTCGCGTACACAAAACGTCATCATGACGTCCAACACGCGCAAGCTGGGCCGCCGGATGACGGTGTCGCTAATGAAGGGCACCGCCGGACTGGGCTTCAGCGTCACCACACGCGACAACCCGGCCGGAGGGCACGCGCCCGTCTATGTGAAAAATATCCTGCCCAAGGTGAGGGTCTGAGTACGTGGGTGGAATTAGACGTGGGAGGTGATGGCTGACTTGTGCTTGAACGTGTGCTTTTATGATTTGAGGTTTTCGACGAGTGTTAAATGGTATGTTTATGCCACGTTACAAGCTTAATGGATGTCTGGAGCTCTGGTCCTGTTGTAAATTTGTTGTTTTGACTTTCAGTGGTGCGATGTTTCCATATTCGATGTTTTCTCTTCCAGATTCTTCCTGATCCTAACTAAATCCCCGTCAAGCTTACATCCTGTGCTGGTGTTCTACGCTTCCACATTGTCCAGTACTCGCTCAGGAACGAGAGCTGAATCCTACAGTAGTGATCATTCAGGGAATGTCCTGACATCGCCGTGGACGATGAAGTAAGTGACACGTTCCCTTTCTATGCAACCATGACCAGTCTGTTCCCTGCATATTACCCCCCCCCCCCCCCCCGCCGTATTCCTGAATTCAGCTCATTCATCTCATGTGTTTTCTCATGCGCGGTATCCCTCCCAATTCCATCAGCAGAACTGAATTCTAGAGGCGATCATGGTAGCCTGTGGATCTATTACTGTCTACATGCAAAAGTCTTGTGTACTGGCTCTTCTGCACCGTTGGTAGGTCTCTCCCATCTCCCTCTGACACTGTCCCCCATCTCTGCAGGGCGCGGCGATCGAGGACGGCCGTCTGCGTCCCGGTGACCGTCTGCTGGAGATTGACGGCTCCGAGGTGACGGGTCTGAGCCAGCAGCAGGTAGTGCAGGTGCTGCGTGCCGTCAGTCCCGGTCAGACCGTGCAGCTCATCATATCGCGGCACGAACAGCCCGACGAGAAGAGGACCGAGGAGGAGACGGCGCAGAGCCAGCAGAAGGTACGGATGAGGAGAGACTAGAGAGGGAATAATGGAGAGAAGGATGGAGGGAGGTGGAGAGGTGAAACAGCGGCTCCCTTGTTCAGAGCGAAGGACTTGATGGCGAACATTGCACTGTCATTGGGAAAAAGATCGTTTCGATGGTTGCTAGGATCGATACGGGCTTATAGTGAGAGGGGGACATTTGGAGCTGTTCTAGCCCCGGTATGTTCACCCTATGGCGTGCGCTGTACCGGTCTCACGTGTGCAATTTTCTGACATCTACACCTGTTTGAGCTGTACACAATGCCAAGTTTTCGGCGTCGCGCTCCGTGCCGAATTAACCCGCGCCCTGCTGGGGGTCCTGGATTTCCACGCCCTGCTGGGGGGGGGTGTTTGAACACCCCCCCCCCCCCTTGTAACTCGGCTCCTGGGCCACGTAGCGATACGCGGAAGGCGGCGTTCGAAAGAGCGTAAAAAATAATGACGAAATCACTTCGGTCAATTTTTTGGTCCGGTCAAAGGTCAGGTCACCAGAGGTCATTGAAGGCAAAATTTCGCCGATTTCCAGGTCGAATGTCGAAAGTTTCCAAGAAGCCAACGCATAACTCGAGAACCAATAGAGCTACAGCGCCGCGGAAAAGCGCATTCGATAGCCCTATTAACGCCCTTTCTGAATAATTCTCTCAGATTTGACCTAACGTCAACGGTTTTGCCTGCAGGGGGCAAAAACTGTAAAAATAGCCGATTTTTTCGAAAACAGTTTTTCTGCAATAACTTTTGACCCAAGCCTTGTACGAGCTAACTTTTACCGGCATCGTGTTCCTCTCGTCAAGACGCATCGAATGAACTATGACTTGACCTTGAAAGGTCAACTTGAAAATTTGACCTCGGGTCAAGGTCATGACCTGACCGGAAAGGGTCATGTTGCATATCAGTCGATCCGTATCGTCGAGCTGAACACATCTAAGGCGTTTTCATCGCTCTAGCATGCCTCTATCAAAAGTTATTTGCGAAAAACTGTTAGATACCATTCGTGACCTAAGATGACCTCAGGGCATAAACAAGGGTCACGGACACCATTTTCAAGTTCAGTGTGTCTAAACCACTTGTAATTCGGTGTTTGGGAGTGTTTATAATGTCTTTCATCCAAAAGAGGCGCATTTCAATTTTCTCCCATTGACTTATAATGGGGAGGTCGCAAAATTGACCTGACCTTAGGTCATCGATATCAAAATTCTGAGATATACATTTTGTACATGCTATTGCTCTTAGCAATCGCTGAAAGTTTCAAAGCGATCGGTCACTCGGTGTAGCTATGAGAGACATTGAAAGTTTTTATGAGGTGAGGTCACTTCAAGTGACCTGGTGACCTGACCTTGAATGACCTTGGTCTGAAATTTTCACAACATGTGTAGAATTGATGTATGGTAAGGTGTACCAAAAACGGCGGCGCTCCGCGCCGCCGTTTTTGAGATATTCGCGAAAAACCACAAGGGGGGGGTGTTCAAACACCCCCCCCAGCAGGGCGCGGGTTAATAATGTGGTGAGCGTGGCTGCGGATAGCGGTTCGGCCGGCCAGTTTCCCCGTTGGCTGACGCCGGCGCCTAGCTCGGTTTTCCGCTGTCCGATGGTGTCTCAGATAGGTGATTGGTGACGGCTGATGTTGGTGGGGGGGGGGGGGGCTGGAAAGGCCCACAGAGCGGGTCATATTGACCCGCACCCGTCTAGATGGAGGCTGGGGATCGAAGGCTGGGTCGATTGGGTCAATGATGCTGACGACATGGATGACTTCTGGTCCTACCGTATGCTATTATCTGGTATTTTATTGAGCAATGCTGCGAAAAACAATGTCTTGTAATCAGCCTTGTTTTGACTGCCAACGATAAAATTGTTGGTGTCCAAGGCGACGGAACTCATATATTTTGGCGGTACCGGCTCTTGACAGTAGGTGTCGATTTATCGTATTGGATTTTAATTCGTGCTCGTCTTTTTCAGAGTGAACCTTCGTCTCCGCAAGAGCAGCAGATCAAACGAGCACAGGTGCGTCTGCCCCGATTGTTATTTCTAACACACATTTCCACATGAGTCCTGACCTGCATAATCATTGAAAGGCCACTTTTCTTATCTCATTTCTCTGTTTGAATCCGAACCATGAGAGGTCCCGTTACGAGTAGTTTCAATGTTTTCGGTTCGCCCTCCCCCACGCTGACCAGCCCCGGCCTTCCGTCCATTTCAGACACCGGAGCAGCCGCCGCCACCCGTACCCAGCGTGGGACAGGACAAGGAGATTCTGGTGTTCGACATCGCATTCGACGGATCCGAGCGGTCCGCACTCGGTATGTCAGCGCTGTGGGGTGGGGTGGGACGGGTGTGAATCAGGTTAGGTGGTTAGATTTCTGTTGAGTGATGTGATAGGTTATAGAAGATTCTTCATGGCGCCGAGTTGGAGGACAAGGATATCTTTTTTCTGATCATGTAACTCATTGACGATTTCCTAGCAGTTGCTGACATCAAACGTATCAATGTGTGACAGTTATGCCCTTTCATATTCTAGGTCTGAGCGTTAAGGGCAGGACGACGCCGTCCGAGTCTGGCTCGGTCGACACGGGTATCTACATCAAGAGCGTGCTGCGGGAGGGTGCCGCGTCCCGCGACGGTCGCCTGCAGCGGGACGATCAGCTCATTGACGTCAATAATAACTCGCTGCTCGGCCTGAGCAACGCGCAGGCCATGGAAGCACTGCGCCGCGCCATGAGCCAGGAGGTGGGTGATCGCGTGACGCGTCATGGCTGGCGAGAGAGGGGATGAGGAGCGATGCCGCCCGATTATATGAGGTAAAATGCTGAGTTATTTTGCGACATTGGGAGATATACGTGGCATTGCTGTTCTAGTTATCTAGTTGATGATTAATTTTCATTCCATGGGATTTCGTAATACCCGTCCGTTGGATACCACGTCTGCATGGTGCGCGCATCCTAGCTATGGCACCGATCAATAGCTTGTGCCTGGGATGCGGCCGCGGCCGACCAGTATTTGTCGTTTTTTCCGCCGCGGCGGCCGGCTCCGTCGGCGGCGGGCGGGCGGGCGCCATGAGCCGGTAAGTGGGTCAGCGGTATGTGCAGCTACTGATGGGTGGCGCCGACGGCTGCTCCGCGCAGTGTGTGCGAGCGGAGAGAGCCGCCACCGCCGCCACCCAGCCGACCGACCAACGACAGACAGTATTGGGTGGCAGCGGCGGTGTTATGGGCGGCTAGTGGATGGTCATGAGTTTGGCCGTGGACGTCGGCCGTGGCCATGAACGGCTGCCTCCCGTCGGTGGGGCGCTCCCAGGCTCGCCCGCCGGCCGTGTGGGTAGGACGGCCGGTCAGGAGCGGCGGTTATGGGCGGCTGGTGGCGCACTGGTGCCAGGGCGAGTCATGGCAGCAACGAGTCATGGCCGACGGGCGGGCGGGTGTGTGTATCTTTGTTTGTGGTGGTGAATTTGGAGCCAAAGTTTGCAACTTAGCATCACCGCTAGTGGCTGTTGAGCGGTGTGTGTATGTGGCTGTGAGCGGTGTAATGGGAGTAATCAGTAAGTAGATTGCAGATGCGTAAGAGAAAGTTCTAAGAACTAATTAATATCTGATTAATTCAGTTTAATTATATCATGCCGCCGGAAGGGATAACATTAATAATGATATGGATAATGGATATTCCTATTAGAAAATGGTTAAATAATGTCTTGTTAAGCATTGCAGGAAAACACCAGAAAAAGGCGCCTCTAATTATGTTATTTGCATTCAGGGTTGGCAGGGGGTGGCAAAAACTGGTTTTTGCCAGTGGTTTTAACCGGTTTAAACCGGCTGGCAGAAACCCTGGTGGCAAAAACTGGCAAAAACTGGCAAAAAATCAGATGGCCAAACCTACAACTTTTCTAGTTAGGAATGGATTTGAAATGTACAGAAATGCATTTAATGCATTTCTGGTAGTTATATAGATGCACTTAACATTCTGAAGTTGCCTCATTACTTATCCCTGCTTAAAATGTCTATGCAATTATGCATGTCGGTAGACATCCACAACGGAATGTATTTCCATGTAAGGGGAGAGTGGGACAAGGCGGCCTCGGTAAGTAGGGTGTCATGCGGTGCCGTGCGCATATCAATGGCAGATGCCTCTTCGCACTTCTGATTGTGCAGGACTCACCCAGTCACCCTTGCATTGGCTCATTTATTACCCCCAAAAGACATCTTAATAGCTCCTTATGGATAGCCCATGAAAATGTTTCTGAGTTAGGTATGAAACATTTCAATGGTCAATGTCACTTCTGTTTGAAAGCATAAAGCTTTCACCGAATTCTCCTTAAAATGTTTCCTGTTCAAAATCATGTCTAGGCATAGCATTGTGATATTCTGAGTTTTTGCCAGTTTTTGCCACTTTTTGCCGGTTAAAACCGGTTTAAACCGGCAAATGGCATAAACTAGTTTTTGCCGGCAAAAATGCCAACCCTGTTTGCATTGATACCATACGCGCGTGTTTCACACATGTCTGCTGAGCGAAGATCGGGTGGGTCATCCTGCCGTAAGGTTTTTACGGGTGTCCAAAAGACCATGCTGGTAACCGTATGTCTCGGTTTCACAACAGGGTTCCAAGCCGGGCATCCTGACGCTAACGGTGGCTCGGCGGCGGGCGCCGTCTCCCGGCTCTGGAGGCCAGGACCCGGTCACCGGCCGGTCGGCCGTCTCCACTGCCGGACAGCTCCAGCTACCAGGTGAGCCGGTCAAAGCATTCTGGTGCTTAGAAATTGTTGATCTAATGTGGTGGTTGTCGGAACAGAACACTCGGTAATTGTAGTGCTGATTTTTTTTTTATCCCTTTGAATTGAAATCTTATCAGCTGGGTAGGATAGCAATCATTCATTACCGACATTGACTTTTATGAAAACGGTCTCTAGATAAAAAAATCATCAAGTCCAGGAATTGATTCCGTGATTTTTTCAATCAGTGGACTTGGTTGATCGTAGCTGCTTCACCGCCGATACCTGAGCCTCATGACCTCTCGCTACCCCTCAGGTGACGGCGCGGCGCCGTGGCGGACCGAGCAGCTGGATCTGACCTCGGCCGGTCCATCCGAGGTGACCATCACCCACCGGCGGGCGCCGCCCTCGGTCGAGCCGCCGCCGGCCGGCAGGAACCCCGTGGTAGACCGGCTCACCGGGCGGAACAACATCGTCGGAGAGGCGGCTTATGGCGCGGTGAGTGGGTGGGGACGGGTCGGCTGTATACGGTAATAAATAAGTGGATCGTGTTGTGGCTCTTGCTTGGCTTATGAGCTGCAACTGGTCGGATCATTCCGCAGAGTAGCAGACGTTGTAATCCGATTGTGTGATAGCCAAAGAGTTAGGTCTTAATTTCATCATTCCATTTCATTTATAACGGGCCTTTCAACAAATTGGGTATTTCAGCTCCTGGCACAACACACGCGTCGCTGATGCAATATTGCATGCGAGATCAGATTATAAAATGATGCCACGCTACCCAGGCGGTTCGACGCTACGTTGTAGTGTTATGTGATATCGACGGTGCATCTGCCACCTAGTGCAGATGAAGCTGGGAACGCTTCGTACAGGTTCGATTACTGTGTCCTTTTTCACACGATGCTTTTACACCCTTGCCTCTTTGACCGTGCCCCTCCCCCACTCAGAGCCGGCCGGAGCCGTGGTCGGACGGGCCCGGCGCGTCCGTGCCCCCTGCTCCGCCGCAGCAGCAGCGGCTGGCGCCGGCCGGCGGCGGTCTGCCCCCCTCGGCCACCTTCTCCCCGACTGTGAACATGCCGTCGGGCGATACAGTGGTGATCGAGACGGACCCGCCGTCGGCCTCGCTGGCCTCGCTCAGCAGTCAGCAGTCGGACGCTGACACTGATGCCGCCTACGCCAGCCAGTGAGTGAACGCGCACTGGTTTGAGGGTAGGGTTGACCTGCAATTGCGTAAGATGTTTAGTGCAGATAAGACGTTCATGATTATTTATGTACTGAGGTACGTCATGTTTCATCATAAGAAAGAATATCTGGCAACATTTTGGTAGTCTGTAAACGAAATAAGAGTCGTGACTCGTGGGGTAAAGATCTTGCGTCGCTAAATCTTAATTTACTGTTAGCTAACTTTCTTCCCCTCATCTGTTTGCTAGGACGTCGCTGGAGCAGGCCGGTGTCGGTTTCACCCGCGACCAGCTGGGTCGGCAGTCCATCAGCGAGAAGCGGCACGCCTCCAAAGACGCCAAGAGCACGGACACCTACCAGCGCACGAAGCGGGCGCGGGAGGAGCGCGAGGCGCAGCGGCGGCAGATCGAGGCGGAGCTGCGACTGCAGGAGGCGGAGCAGCGGGCGAGGCCGACAGGTCAGTGGTGGCGCGGGCCGGGGTTGCTGCTAGGAGAATACCGGCAGCTTTATTGCGAGCTTGTCCCGAGGCTAGGCTGAGTGGGTGGGGATAGAGTGCGAGGAATCGGAGACAAGAAGATGCTATGCTTGTTTGTAACATACATAACCGCTTCTTGTAGTAATGATTGTGACTAACTTTGTTGTGCAATTATCTAACATGTGACTGTATTTCGTGTGCCTCTAACAAAGCATCCCATCGGCCATCGGCTCAAACCGCTGTAACTGATCATGGATCAACATGCCTATCGCGTGGCCGCGCTTCATGCTGTCCTACGTCCGCTACATAACGCTTTCCGATCGTTGTCATTGTGTCATTGTCCTCTCACCTCTGTATGTATGTGCGTGCCGCTCCTCAAATGTGCGTGTCGGGCTGCGGAGTTTGCGTGTTATGGTGTGCGCCGCTGTTGGCCCGTCCTGTGAGCGTACCGGTGATTCCGGCAGGCGTGGCCGCCGAGGCCGGCCGTAGCGCCTCGCACCACTCGCTGGCTCAGACCGACGATGAGGGGCCGATGCGTACGTATGCGTGCATGTGCGGTGACGGTTTTGGCTGCCCGTTGTTGGACGGTCGGTGGCGGGGGATTCATGTGTTTGGTGCAGGGCACATCTTACAGGGAACAAGATTTGAAGTCGACTGATCCGCTGCTACCTACTTATTTATAGAGCTTGGCTTAGCTGGCCTGCTTTGTTGTATTATATGACAAGGTTTGGGTTGTTACATGTTCACGATCAGCTGCGGTTTCTCGCTACGTTTTTGTGCACATTTCCCTGGAATCGTTGTGGAAGAAAATATTCATGAAACTCCTATGGCATGTGTATGTCCGTTTGCCTGTCCTGTCTAGACTTCCCCTCACTCATGATATCAGCAGACGCATTATCTGCTCCGAATTGCCTGCTTCGACCTGCATCGATTTCTGAGCACTCATTTAGCAAGCATTCCTAGCACGCGTGCACAAGCTGCCTGAAACGACAATGCGCTTTGCATTTGCACCTCACCCCTTCCCACCCCACCCCACCCCACGCCACTCTTCAGATTAAGTTTTCTACCGAATGTTAATGCAGTAAATAATCCCCTTTCTGTTTCCGCCGTTACCCGCGCGTCCCCATCAGGCGGGGTTGGGGAGGGGCAGCCATCGTTATTCGGGGATTGACTAGCGGGAGGGTGGGGGAGGCTCGCGTGCCGCCACTGCCGAGGCCATTGTGGCTCCGTCACGCTCTCTTGTTGGACCGACGGCCGGGACTGGCAGCGGTGTGCGGCACGCCTCAGTCGGTCCTGTGCGTGTCCCCGTGTCCTGTGCCGTTCGGTCTAGTGCGTCGCGGTGCTGGGTGGCCTGAAGGCTACTCACAGACTGGGCGGAAACATTGCAAGACTAGGCACTACTTACGACAATGCATTCGGAGATATGCAGGCAATTCGGAGATACGACTGTGAAGTATCTTTACCTTAGTAAATAGTGAGTCTGAAAAGATGCGTTGGCGAGGAGTCGGCCGCGGTCGCCGTCTCCCGCCCCCGTCGGCACCCGTCTGCCGCTGCAGCGCCTGCCAGGCGTGTCGTGTGACGTTCGCCGACCTCTCCCCCCGCCCGGCAGGCGACGTCGGCCCCAGTCTGGGCATGAAGAAGTCCTCCAGCCTCGAGTCGCTCCAGACCATGGTGCATGAGGTGAGTTGGATGAGGGGCTGGCGAGGTGGTGAAATGTGTGAGTGACTGCTAGTTAGTTACCGTTGACCGACATGTTGATTTCTTGCTGTGGGTGGCTTTGACGTTTTTCATTTGGCTCCGTGTATCACTTTTCGGTAGTGGTTACTGGTTGTTATCGTGTATGATTTCAATATCTCGTAGTACTGGGCTTCTGTAGACTTCTATAGCTCTGTATGCAGAGGCCTATGCTCGTAGTCATGCTTATAAGAGTATTTGAATGTACTCGCCCAGCAGCCACAGTTCTACCATCGATCTAACCCCCTGCTCTCTCCCCGCCGCACAGCTGGCACTCTCTGAGGAGCGGGACCGGCCGTACCCGCGTCCCGGTAACGCCAAGGTGGTGCGTGGCCGCGGCTGTAACGAGAGTTTCCGCGCGGCCGTGGACCGCAGCTACGAGGCGCCGCTCGGGGACGAGGCCGCCGCGCAGCGCACCGCCATGGATACCGGTCAGTGGCGGTCTGACGAGCGAGGGAAGGGAAGAAGAGATCAATTGGTTATGGAGCTGTGGATTGTGCTTTCTACAGTTGTGTATAAACTTATATTCCATGTTTTACCAGAAGTCCTGTTTTTATAGGCATTATTGTAAATGCTAGTTTTTGCTCAATTTTGATTCCACGTTTTACTAGAAAGTCTGTTTTCACGCAGTTGTAAATGCTGCTTTTTGTTCCATGACTGCGACCTTGTGATGATTCAGTCGGCCATTTCCTTTTTCTCGCGTTGTCTGCATTGTCTCCCTTTTTTCCTAGCAAATTCTTCACTTTCAAGCGATATAGAGCAAATATGTTAAAGAGTGTTTTCTTATCTTGACTACGATCTTCTCTTCTTCATTTCCGTCTCTTAGTGTCCACCCCTCACGCTCACCACCTGTAACTGACTCCCACCTCTCTGCGCCTCCTGCAGTGGACGAGGAGGCGGCCGCCGCCGACGCTGACGACGCGCTCTTCATCCGAGACCGGACCGTGCGACAGAGCTCACTCAGCACGGGCGCAGTCGACGGCAAAAAGGGCAAACGGAGATCGGGCGGACTGCTCAAGGGGCTGGGTAGCATGTTCAGGTGAGTCGGCTGGAGACACTGGCGTAGCTGCTGGCAATAAGGCGGGCCACGTTGGAAAGTCCGCTGATTGATAGTGAATTACGATGGAAGTGTGAGTTTCCATGCTGCTGCCATGCACCCGCTAAGACCTTGTTCTTGTTCAACCGAGCTGACGTGCACCTACAAGTATCATGTCAGATTCTAGGCAGTTGGTTTAAGCTTCAGCCTGTATGCTCTCCTTTGGGTTGTTGCTTAAACAGTTTCTATGCGCGCGATGGCATGACGTATCTGACCCACCTTGCGCCCATCCCTCAGGTTCGGTAAGCACCGTAAGGCGGCGGACGGCGGTGCGCCGGCAGCGCCCGCTCCTCGTCTGACCGCCGAGCAGCTGAGGCAGCAGCAGGAGGAACTCAACAGGATCGCGGCACGCTACCGACCGGACGGCGCGGCAGCTTCGGCAGGGCTGGGAGGCGAGTCTCGACACGGCGCGGCGCCGGCGCAGCGGGAGCGACAGGAGAGGCAGGAACGGCAGGAGCAGGGTCAACAGTCGCAGAGGCACGGCCAGCCGCCGCCGCAGCAGCACAGACAGGTATGGAGGCTGGCAGGAGATACTATGAAAACGGGGCTCGGTAAAGGATGGTGCACACTCCTGCCCTTTGTGTTTGCCCCCCGGGACTGACCTCTGTGTTTCGCTCCGCTTTCAGAGCCCGCCGGCTGTCGTCGGTCCGCCGCCGCCGGCCCGCTCGGCCAGCCGCTCGGAGCGTGTTCAGGAGCTGCGTGAGCAGCATCAGCGGCGGCACCGCGAGCGGCAGCCGCCGGCCGGTCACCGCGCCGACACGCCCGAGCACCAGCTCAGCGAGGTAGGCCGATCACGGCGTGAGGCGAGCGCAGGAGGGGAGAAGGGTAGAAACGGGTCGGGTAAGGAGAATGTCCCGGCGGAGTGTAGTTTTTTGATTGTAAATGCGAATTGCGATATACGGTAAACATCAGCCATTCATGGGTTGTTCATGATATGGCATACAGCTGAAGCTTAGCTTAATTCATGACTGGTGGTGGTATGATTAAACCAATAACAACATATATAAATGTACATATAAAACATTTGACACCAGCTGCTGCAGCTCCGATAGATAATCTCATGATATCGGCCACAGACAGTGACATAACAGTTTACCCTTTAGCTCGGCTTGTAGCTATCAGTCGCATACCCCGGGTGTAGTTAGAGCCGCGCCTCACGGTTCGGCTATCTGCGCCGCCGCCGGAGCTGACGGTTGGGCGCCCACAGGCCGGCGAGCTGAAGCCCCAGGTGCCGCCGCTGCCCTCCCACCTGGTCAGTGACCGGCTCAACAACAACGTGCACCGCGAGCCCTCCCCCGGCCCGGCCGGCCCCGGCGGCTTCTGGCGCGCGGGACCGCTGGCGGCGCGCGGCGGCCGCAGCAGCGAGTATTTCCGCAACCAGCGGCCGGCGCCGCTCTCGGCGGAGCGCGCCGCTCTCTGGGTTAGTGAGCATGTGCGGCGGAGAGACCCGAGCGGCACGGCCGGCGCAGCAGCACGCTTGGCCCGGCCGCGGTCTGCCTGCATGCCGGCGGAGGCGAGCCTGGTCGCCACTAACACTCAGCACGCGCGGAGGGCGCTGGTGTCCGCTCCACTAACTCAGCACGCCCGGCGCTGGACGTGTGTGTATGACGTGTGTGTCACAGGTCACAGACGCACGCCACCGCACTCTGCGCTCGATTCTGTCTCGGTCTTGGTTGGTCCAATCTCGGTCGGTTTTCTGTCACCGTCTATAGTTCCTGGTTCGGCGGCAGCTCCATATCTGTGGAGTGTGGAGTCTGGCCACTGAGTCGGCTGGACAGTTTGTCTTGGCTGGTTGTCGGCACGCTCGCGTTTTGTCTCTACTCTGTCTGCCTGCCCAGGCCCTGTGGATCCCCTCTGAAGCATGGCATACAGCTGTGAAGGCTGCATGTACCGGAGGCTCTGGCCTCCAAGCCCAGCGGCATATTGCACCATTTGTGTGTTAAATGTTCGCAAACCGACCGGCTGTTGCTCAAACTTTTGATTGTCGTTCTTCGTGTTTTGATCGAACTGAACTGCACATAATTTATGCCTGGTTTTGTAACTAGCACTGATTGTATGTTGTGCACGTACGTATGTTTGGCATGCGTGGCATCTATTCTGTTCATTTACCTAGGTTGACAACGTCTTTCATTTTGATGTTGAAATCTGTCATCAACTGCATAATCATTTCTATCCCAGACTCAATGAAAAAGCATAAACTGCAGTGTGCAGCAATGCAGTGAGTGTGACCACAACGCTGTGCACCAGCCTCCCTGTCTATTGATGTGCAATCTACATGAAATCTACTGTTGTTTTGTAGGCCTATTACCGCATGTTTCTCTACACCATTCCCGTGACTAAGCCTCAATCGTCAGCCCTACTTATCCAGCGAGATTCGGTGCCCTGGAATCGTCTTTATCATCGCTCAACATACTGTGTTTTGCGTGAACAGGACACGTCTGGTTCTGCTGGCAGGACGTAGCTGGTAGACCGCCTGTCGTGGCGTCTCGATCAGATAGTTTACGTTGCTGATGTCCGTCTCTTTGCGTCCACAGCAGAAATCTGAGAAGTCAGAACCAGCCCCCGTTCTCCATCTGATTGTGTCTGCGTCTGTCCGTCCACAGCAGAGATATGAGGAGCCAGAACTGGACTTTGTCTTCGTCTGACCGTGTCTGTCACTCTGCATCCACAGCAGAGATCTGAGGAGTCATCTGGGTGGACAGGCCAGCCCTCCAGCTGAACCCGTCTGACCGTATCAGTCCCTGTCCGTCCACAGCAGAGATCTGAGGAGTCAGCCGGGTGGATCGACCAGCCGCCGGACCCGTCCCGTCGGCCGGCCACCCGGACGGGCATGGCCGAGCCGCGGCACACCCAGTACCCCCTGCACGACGAGGGATCACTCTACAGCGCGCGGTGAGTGCTGGACGAGTGGTGGGAGATCAGAGGTGATGGTCAATGTTTGGCGTTCAGTGGAAGCGGTTTAGATATTTGAGTAGATACCTAATTTTGGATGTGCATTTCCTTGGTGGTAGACTATTAAGTCGCATGTTGTTCAGTGTCTAACGTGCAGGATCATGCGTTTGTGATGATGTGTTTGGTGGTGGCTAGGCAAGCTCTGTGTTGACAAAGACGTGTTTTGAAATGCTGCCTAGTGCAAAGCTAGTGTGCATCATACGGTTGCCCTCTGGGGCTTTGTGAAGTTACTGTTTTAACCCTCGCCGGCACAGGCCATTTTGAGTCCTTCGACGGCACAAGGGGGGGGGGTTGGTACGACCCCCCCCCCTCGCGTTTGGCCCCTGATCGAGCTAGAGCTTCGCGGAAAAAACGAGCGTGTTGCCCGTCACGAGAGGAAGCCGATGATACCCAATTTTAAGGTCCTAGGTCATCGGGTGACCTTCCAGGTCAGGTCAATGACCCGAAAACCGGGAAAATCGAGACCTGTTAGAAAGTCGTAAAGTGTGGCTGCTATGTGGTTTTCCGGGGTGCTGATCACGAATATCGTGTTAGTTTTGATCATAGATGATGTCTTTAAGCATTTAGACCAGGTCGGGTCAGGTCAGGTCAGGTCAACCGGTAGGGGCTGTGACGGGTATTCGTAATACGTGTCAACCGCCTCGGACAGCTTCGCAACATGTTACGAAGGCACCAAAACCACTTCGTAAATGTTCAAATGGTTGCTAAATTCGAATTCAGCTCCAAAAACTAGCTTAGAAACATGTAAAACTCGAAAAAGTGAACCGAGGTCACCCGAGGTCACCAAAGGTCAATGACCTGACCTTCAGGTGACCTTGACACCCACCCTAATGCATGAGAGCAACATCAAATCACATGCTTGAACGTTTGAAACCACGAAAAGCTTGCAAACGCGCCGCTAATGCGCGCCGACATGCGCCGAACCGCGATTTCGGCCAAACATGGTCACAGAAAAGAGGTCACAGGTCAAAGGTCATTGGGGTCAGGGTCATGAAATTTTCAGGGTAGGTGTAAAATTGATCAATGCGAGGGTACTGAAGGTTTCGTCGCGATCGGCCGCTTTTTACGCGAGTTATTCGCGAAAAACCTTAGGGGGGGTTGCATCAACCCCCCCCCCCCCGCTGTGCCGGCGAGGGTTAAGTGTGTAAGTGTTGTAGGGTGGTAGGGTGCAACCAGCGTATGATAATCAGTTGTGTGTAATCCAGCTTGTAATGATGAGTGGTGTGTATATCTGCCGTGGCGGCGCGCTGGTTGGTCCAGGCAGCGCCGGTCCTGGGGCAGCTCGGGCCAGCTGCGTGTGAAACACGCCAACGCGCGGGCCAGCCGGCGCAGCTGGGGTCGCCAGTCCGGCACCAGCTACACTCTCCTGCTGGCGCCCCTCCCCCGAAAGGTGACCGGTCACCGTCGGCCGGGGCTTGTCCGCTCCGTGCCGTCCGCAGCTTCCGGCCGTGTGGCTGTCTGTTTTGTCCGGCGTTGTGTTTGGGTTTCGTCCAAGTCTTCGTATGTTGATCCCGGTTATGTGCTGGGTGGTGTCCGGACAAAGCTTTTAGGTTTGTGATTCTCGAGACGCAGAGCGGAATGATCGCTTTAATAGCGGAGTGATATTATTTATCTCTATCTCTCTGATAACCCATTCTCCCGCTCACCAAATGCAGCACAATGAGCCCCGGTTGAGGTGAAGTCCGAGTGTGTGTGGCTGGTTTCTCGGAGGCTGCGGGCTGGAGGTGGAGGTGTTGGTGCGAGGGTGCAGACTCTGGTGAAGGCTGTCTCTCGTCTGTACATATGTTGCGAACTCTACACTTCCCCCTTCCTGAGTCCCCTGGGTTTGGGAGATCTCAACCCTCGGCTCTGCCAATTACTCTCCGACTTCCTTTCTTTCTCTCCTTTTCTTTCGCTCTTTATTTCTCTTTATTTTCCTCACCCCTCCCCCTCCGTTTCTCGCCTCCCTCGCGACTCCAACCTCCTACCCTGATCTCCTCCTCTCCGTCTTCCCTCTCCTCCCCTGACCTACCTACCCGAGCGCCGGGCCTCCCCCACTGGCACACCGCTGGGACACGGCCCCTGCTAATATGTCCTCAGCGCCGGCCGGCCCAAGCGCTGGAGCGACCAGGTACTGCTGGAGCGCCTGGAGAACCAGTTCCAGTACGAGGCGGCCAGGTCGGGTGGCGCCCCGTGCCCCGGGGCCATTGATGGGGCCGCGCCACAGACCGGGACTTACACCGCCTATATTCGGCGTGACACGCGGTTGGTGGCGGCCTGCAGCGGTGACGGTGCATGCGCTGGGTCTGGGTGCGATGGTGGTAGTTGTGGCGGTTTGGTAGTGCCTGCGTAGAGGTGTGATTTTTGTGTCATTTTGTCGGTGCTTTGATGTGACTGTTTGAGAAGGGTGAGTGCTGGCTTAGTTGCATGTGCCAGCATGTTGGTTGTTGCTTAAATTTGTGGTAATTTGTTCATCTAACGTGTGAGGGTTTTTTACGAAAACAGTTTATTGAAATATTTTTTTTCAAAAAGGGCTTGAGGTTTTTTAGTGTTTTACGATATTTCTATTGTAGCTATTAGCCTGGTCGCCTGGAATAGAAACCCTCAGTAGTACGCGACACGCTTCTCATATTGTAGTTGCCGTCGTAGCACGGTGAAATAGCTCTATCACCTCCTGCGCATCCAACAGCTGACCCGCATAAGTTGCATGGCATAGCTTCCGCTTACCCACGATTGAGTGCATCGTGTTACTTGCCTGAGCACGACCTTTCCTGGCCCTGCATGTCAATGCAGATCTGAACATGACTTGGCATCAGCGTGTGCCAGCCTTTGCAGTATAGCTGCGGACGATACCCTCCTGGCTACAGTCCATTGGTTGGTTAAAATCATACTGATTCCTCGCCTTGTGTTGCTGTTTGTGAACCATGGCATGGAAGCCACCACTAACAATCTAACTACTCCAGTCGTGTGTTTGTGTCGTCACCGAGTCCATATCCCCCACTCTGCCGTCTCTCTGTGCGCGGCGTCTGACGTTCGTTCCCCGTCCTCCCGCCAGCCGGCAGCACCAGGTGTACCACTCGCAGCGCAGCGGTCGGCCGCTCGGCCCGGACCCGAAGGCCGGAGACTGGACCGCCGCCGGGTACTTTGAGTACGAGTCCGTGCAGGCCATGATGCGACTGGGCGGCGGCGGCGGCGGCGGCGGCGTGTCGGAACACTACTCGAACCGCTCGCTGCCCCGGCGCCACGAGAGGATGAGGGCCGGGCCGCACCCGGGCTACCCCGCGCCAGGTGAGGGGCGGGCGGCTGCTTTGGGAGGGATGGTGTTGATGCGAGTCTCGGCATGGATTTCATGTATTGGTGTGTCCTAAGATTAACCCGCGCCCTGCTGGGGGTCCTGGATTTCCACGCCCTGCTGGGGGGGGGGGGGGGGTGTTTGAACACCCCCCCTTGTAACTCGGCTCCTGGGCCACGTAGCGATACGCGGAAGGCGGCGTTCGAAAGAGCGTAAAAAATAATGACGAAATCACTTCGGTCAATTTTTTGGTCAGGTCAAAGGTCAGGTCACCAGAGGTCATTGAAGGCAAAATTTCGCCGATTTCCAGGTCGAATGTCGAAAATTTCCAAGAAGCCAACGCATAACTCGGGAACCAATAGAGCTACAGCGCCGCGAAAAAGCGCATTCGGTAGCCCTATTAACGCCCTTTCTGAGTAATTCTCTCAGATTTGACCTAACGTCAACGGTTTTGCCTGCAGGGGGCAAAAACTGCAAAAATAGCCGATTTTTTCGAAAACAGTTTTTCTGCAATAACTTTTGACCCAACCCTTGTACGAGCTTACTTTTACCGGCATCGTGTTCCTCTCGTCAAGACGCATCGAATGAACTATAACTTGACCTTGAAAGGTCAACTTGAAAATTTGACCTCAGGTCAAGGTCATGACCTGACCGGAAAGGGTCATATTGCATATCAGTCGATCCGTATCGTCGAGCTGAACACATCTAAGGCGTTTTCATCGCTCTAGCATGCCTCTATCAAAAGTTATTTGCGAAAAACTGGTAGATACCATTCGTGACCTAAGATGACCTCAGGGCATAAACAAGGGTCACGGACACCATTTTCAAGTTCAGTGTGTCTAAACCACTTGTAATTCGGTGTTTGGGAGTGTTTATAATGTCTTCCATCCAAAAGAGGCGCATTTCAATTTTCTCCCATTGACTTATAATGGGGAGGTCGCAAAATTGACCTGACCTTAGGTCATCGATATCAAAATTCTGAGATATACATTTTGTACATGCTATTGCTCTTAGCAATCGCTGAAAGTTTCAAAGCGATCGGTCACTCGGTGTAGCTATGACAGACATTGAAAGTTTTTATGAGGTGAGGTCACTTCAAGTGACCTGGTGACCTGACCTTGAATGACCTTGGTCTGAAATTTTCACAACATGTGTAGAATTGATGTATGATAAGGTGTACCAAAAACGGCGGCGCTCCGCGCCGCCGTTTTTGAGATATTCGCGAAAAACCACAAGGGGGGGGGGTGTTCAAACACCCCCCCCCCAGCAGGGCGCGGGTTAAAGAATGTGTAGTGAATGAATCTCGTTTTACATGGAATGGAAGGATGAAAAACGAGTTGGAAGGAGAATGATTAGGTTCACGAGTGCCTGTTTGTGTTGCGATTACGTTGCTTGTTGTTTTCCGAATGTGACGCTGTTTGTTGCTTTGTCTGCAGGTCTGAAGCACGCGGTGTCCGCCGGCCCGTCGGGCCCCCGCCGGCCGCCGCACCCGTCCAGTCTGGGCATCCCCACCCTGCCGCCGGGCGTGCTGCCCCAGTACGGCCGAGCCGTGCCGGACGTGCTCCGTCGCGGCCCGCCGCACCGGCCGCCGGCCCTCAGCCCGCCCGGCAGTCGCGTCTGAGTCACACTGACATCTACCGGGCCGCTTCGAAACTGAAGTTCACGCCGCCGCCGCCGCGGACTGTGCGCCACAGGAGTTTTATTCCTGGGCGCGGTATAACTTGTATTGTTTTTCTATGGGTGATGCGTTGACCATGTATTGACTGATGCTCGCGCCTATACTGGACATTCCGAGTCATTCCCTACCGCCCGTCGAAGGCGCCACTGGGGCTGTGGCCGATGTTTTACGCTTGATGTACCAATGTACCGCCTGTATGGCGCGCGCGGCGCCGCCCATTTTCCAATGTATGACCATGTATGTATGGGCGCCGAGCGGCGGTGCGCGCCTGCCTTCGTATCGCCGTGATAGCCAGAGTCTGGCCGACTCAACAATCCGTCCTGCTGGCTGGTGGCGCCGTCTGCGCGTGCGTCGTGACCGGACGCGGCAGTGTCTCCGACGGCGCCGGTCCCAGAAGATTGTGTGGCAGTGTGGGTGCCCGGCAGAGCCCTAGAGCCGCCGGAGACCAGGCCAAAGTATTGTATGGTTATCTACCCGACAGTGAATACTGAATATATTACTACTGTGACATGCGTTCTACAGTGTTTGGTGGTATCTGGGAGAGGGGAGTTTGGACAACACTGACCAGCGTAAAAGGCACCGTTCTGGACTTTATTTCACGACACGCCACTACCTGACGCTATCAGGTATTGACGCTCGGTTCCCATGGAAGCGTCGGCAAAATTCCCAGCTTTTGCTTACGTTTCCAAAGGTATTGGCGCTCGGTATTGGCTGGAAACGTAAGCAAAATTGCCAATTTTTGCCTGCCTTTCCATAGAAATCGAGCGCCAATACCTGTAGGGTCAGGTAGCGTCATGCGCTGAATTAGGGCCATGGATTATGGAATTGTGATTGATATAGCAGATACTACTGGCACGTATGATTTGGGTCGTCTGTTTCGGCTCCGATTATTCCTGGACGTCTATCCGCGGTAGTCCAGGTGGCGGCAGGGAACCAGAACTGCCTGGTCAGGGTCTTACGAGCACGGCCAGAGGCAGGCGGCTGCTTAGTCGTGAGTTTTGCCTTATTATAAGCACTGGTCTCGCGAATATTGTTGTCATTGCAGACACCGAGTATTAGTCAGTGGTTTTGTCGCTAGGTGGCAGCAGCAGTAAGCGCCTGCGTGATAGACTGCACCGGCTAGCTCAGCGAGCGGTCTATGGTCTCTGAGAGCCCGAGCACTGGCGGATCGGGGGGGGGGGGGGGGGGGTGAGTTTACATTCGTCCTACGAAATCGTGCTTCCAGCGCCGACTAGTTGATCGGCACGGGAGAGGACGTCATAGACGGAGGCCGCCCTCGATCATTGGCCAGTGCTTTGTGTGACGTCACTTCCAGGTCAGACAAAATGAGTTTTCCTCCTGGTCAGGCTACAGGTGCAGGTTAGGGAAATCCCGTACGGAACACAGGCGGGTCTACACACATTTGAGGGCCTGTAGATGTGGCCGCAAATTATCTTTATTTTTGCATTCTCTCAGAGCGCCACAACTTAGTGTGCTGGCAAAATCATTCCCCGCCTCCCAAGTTAGCACTTGGCGTATTCACCGCAATCACACGCTGCAATGATACATATATTTATCCATTATATACTCTCATATTTGTCCGCACATGATATACTCGCTCACGAAGTACAAAACCCAGCCTCCTCCAGTGAGGCGAACCGTGTACAGCCAGCCCTGGAGTATGCTCAAGCCATACGCTAGCATTTGTCATGTGAAACCATCAGCAGGAACTCACTGAGTACTTATTCCAACCATATTCAAACCACCTGCTCAAGCAATCGCACACGTAGAAAACGGAAACTACTCAAGTACAAGGAGCTATGACTGCCTGTAAAACCCTAAACTTAAGCCGCCAGTTAACATGACGACATTATAAAACAGAGAGTCACTGCACATGATACAAAATAATACCCAGGACGCCATCCTGCGCTTCAATAAACAGCCCCATTCGACTACGTTCTCCTGTGAACGGCTACACGCCACCGCTCCAGGTGTACCTAATACGTCGCTCTGTTACTAGTCAGGCCGTCCCAGTCCCGTTCTATATCTGTAACAAGCATCAGCTGGTAGGAAACCAGGCCGCGGCATACTGCGGGTCACACCACCCGTAACTTGCCGATCACTGGGTCAGGTCATTACTCATATCCCAGGCAAGAAACACTGGCACTGTGCGCTCTGCCGTCCTGCCTCTGAGACCCCCCTCCCCCTCCCCGGCCAGCCCTCTCTCTTCATTCTGGTTACACAGTGGGACACTCTGCCTTCAAAAGCCCTTCCCAAACCGGTGGTCACTGCATACTGACCGCCCACTCCAGGTACGAGTCTCTGTCAGCTCTGCCGCCAGTTTGATGACGTCACAGGTCCACTCACGGGCGGCGGATGACGTCACAGGTGCACTCACCGGCGGTCCATCAGCTCCAGCCGCTCGAACTGCTTCCGAGCGTTCCGCAGGTTCATCTTGGTTGACGCCGAAGCTGTCACAAAGGGAGGCAGATAAGAGAGCATACGCCAAGATGTTGATAAGACATCTTAGCGATAAGATAAGCCTTACATATTGATCCTTTGAAAACAAGGAACATAAGTCTTTTGTAAATAAAAAAACAGATTGAGAACAAAGCTGACTAGCAGAAATCATGCTTCACTTGCAGTCAGGAAACAATAAAAGAAAACGAAGAAACAATGATCCACATCAAGCTAAAACAGATTTATTCTACTTAACAACATACAATTAGAACACGCCATCCCTTCGACAATTCAGCAACCGACACTTTATAAGCGCTCCAGAAGACGATCGGGGTGGGGAAGGAAGACAATTACTCGAGTATGATGGTATACATAACTAGAAGACTGTCACCAAGCGCAAGATGGATGGGAGAAGACTGGATTCGGCTACTCACGTATGCTGGTGTCCGAGAGAATCACCATGCAGTAGGTGTTGGCCGTGAACGTCTCGATGAACGCCGAGAAGTTGGAGTTGCGCACCTCCATGCTCTGGCACTGAGCCGCCAGTTTGCTACGGGCGGGAGACACTATTCGTGAACGGGAGAGGGTTGCTGATTTAGGCTACGGCGTGTCAGCCACGACGGCCATTTGCGTGAAAGAGAGAAGAAAGATGGTGATGGATGACACCCTTGTGCGATACCGGTTGTAGAATTCATTGAGACAGTTGACATATCGAGAAGCAATACAAACAAAACGCCATACCATTCAACGCATATTAATGGGATCGAAGAATGCCATCGAGATAGCCGCCTTTGGCCACTGAGTACGAACCTGCAGCTGAGTTTGAACTGTTTGATGATGTTCGAGACCTTCTCGAGTCGGTGCGGGTCCTTGTGGTCCTTCCGCTCGCAGCAGCTGATCACCAGAAAGGTGGCCCTCTCAAACAGCAGCACCTCGTCCGCGTCTGCGGACATACAGAAACGGAGAATTTTAGGCGCGAAGAATCTGAGCATTGACAAGAATTGAGGATTTATGATGTTTGGGCTCATAAAAAAATTGTACACACTACACTGTCATAGATCCATGGCGCATGTGGCACGGCGGTGTCCCATAGGTATTGGGTATGTGACGAAATACAGACCGATACACACACATGAGAAGGATACAACGCATCAGTGTTTGAGGAACACAGACACAGGGTACTTCACGATACCTGTCAGTATCGTCAATGAGGATAAGTAATCAGGTGCACAAGGCTCAGAGATATTCAGCGTTAAAGCCACAAACTCGGGAGGCTAGAACCGTGACTACCGTGTGTCGAGTACCCTTGTATGAACGTGAGACAGGCGTGAGTTATACGCCTGTCAAGCAATTAAGGCCGCTTAACATCTCCGATTCCAGTAGAACACCGGAACTGTTACTCAGGGATCCGACGGGTTGGAAAGTCATAGCGCTTATGCCGCGTCTTGTCGTCACGCTATACGCAGAGACTCTAATTAAACACGTCTCCCTGTGTGATCAGACGCGGTTTGCGGTCGGGGTAAATCACGGTTACTGCCGTGAGTCTGAACGGCACGTAAATCACCGTCACATTTATCCACGGACGGTAACCGCGCTGTGCGCACCGAAGCTACCTATAATCATGATACCTGAGAATCGAATGTGAATACACGACGGACGGGACGGAAGGTCTTATTATGTAACATAACGCCAAATATTAGAGTTGTGGGCTTGCAGTGCCATGTTGCCCCGTTTTGCTATTATCGGGGCATCTTCAGCTGCAAAATGATGTAATGCAACAGGCAACAGCACCTATCTCCATCGCTCATCACCATCTCGTTTGTTAGTTCTTAGGTCCGGAATCCTGCGCGAAGCATGTGTAATGGAATTATGCGATCGTCTTGAGATTACGGCAATGCTCAGATGATATGCGTCATATCATTAGGCTGTCGCCTCCAAACGTTGTCATGTAACGCGTAGTTATATAGAATGCGGCGGATGTCTCACTTTCCACACATACACAGTGACACACAGACGGTGACGATACTTACCAATAATGTCGGCAAACTGCTTCAGACACGACTCCAGCATCCGAACGTTGGGAATCAGTCGGTAGACAATGCTGGACCACGCCTGTTGGAGTCGACAGCGTGGAGAATCACATACACACGCCCTGCATAGCAATAGCAAATGTTGACACTGATTTTGATTTATCGATTTTTTTACCAAACGAGCAGTGAACGAAACTGCACAATCCTCTAAGGGGCTGATGCGAGAGTATGTGAAATGCCATGGAGTGGACTGAGCATTATGTACGCGTTGGTGTCTAGTGTCTACTGTCTATAATGACGTTTGCCTTATTCACTACATGGTCTAAGGTTAAATGTACTGATCATGACGAAAGGACACTAAACCGGTCGTTGTCATCTCACGACAGTATCTGCGCAGGCAGCTCACCTTGTAGAGTGTCTCGTCCCAGATGGACGTCTTGAAGCATGTGATGTCGAGCGGCTTACTGCGCACGCGCAGCTCCTTCTCCCTCTCCCGGAACACCTGAGCGGGGCGGGACGGGCGGAGGAACTCAGTGACACGCTGCTAGCTGTACGGAGCGGGGCGTAAAGGAGTATAGGCTAGTATTTCACTCAATGATAACGGTTTTATAAATACGCGTCGAATATCTGCTGCCACGTTACTTTGTAGGCCACAAAAGGTTTATTTTACACAACACCTATGTAAAACACATGGGATAATTTATAGGTGTTCCAGACCGCAAATTTGGTGATAATATTATGTCCATTGCAAATTAAAAGAGACAGCAATTAAATCGCACGAGTCCATTTAAAAAAGGCAGGGCCTATTTGTACAACTTCCCCTCTCTTAAGCAGCTTTTAGTACACCCTCCTGCCGGCAGGACTACAACCCCGCCAACTTCGCAGCAGCATACTCCGACCCACCTCCTCCCGCGAGTCCTCGCGCAGCAGGTCCATCTTGTGGATGAGACAGAACACCTTGGCGTCTCGCGAGTTCTCCAGCAGCGCCTCCAGACACGACTGGTAGTAGTGCAGGTCCTTGTCCAGCTCACGGGACTCGATATCGAACACGTAGATGAGCACCTCGACGTTACGGAAGATGCTGTCCCGCTGGCTGGCGAAGTAGTTCTCCATGAAGGCCTCCTGGCCTCCACAGTCCCACAGGTTCAACATCAGGTTGCCCAGGAACCGCACGTGGCAGTGCTCGACGTCGACTGAAGGCGGTAACGTGAGGGGAGGGGTGGGACGTGAGGTATCGGGGGAATTTGAAAAGTTACGGTATACTGTGTACATTATGAATCATGGATACGAGTAGCGAGATGTTGAGTGAGATAAATACATCGATTTCGAAACAAGAGCGACGTAGACGCGACTAATTTTAAGAGCACAAAGGTAAGCAATGCTAGGCAAACGTTCCCGTGACTGCACACGCGGGTGAGAGACGTACTAGTGGCACCGAGCCGCCTGGTGTCGCGGGCAATGTAGTTCGCGAAGATGATGGAGCGCATGCTAGTCTTCCCTGAGCCGCTCTTGCCCATCAGCAGTACCTGAGGAGACCAGGTCATGTGAAATGTTGCATCATTTGATATAAACTACCCTAATTCAATATATCCTGTAAACTACAGCATCACAGATTCATGCATAATAAATAAAACAACAAACTAGGGACATCAAACTTTATTATGAGTTGAATCAGTATTCAAAAACAAGACAGGTTTCACATGAATACTAAATCCAAAAATAAGATACCATGCACTATGCTCTTTTTCAATCATGCATGCATGTAAAAAAATGTGCCCCTGAACAGTGCGATGTAAATAACTGAATGAAAGTTGGGTGATAACATAGGTAGGTACCTACTACCTACATTAGAAGGACCAAAAACACTTATTATCAATATGACATCCATCATGGACATACCTTCTTTTTCAATGTTCCACTCATGATGGCCTTACAAAGAGATGAAAAGTAAGGACCTTCAGAACCTGAAACAAAAGGAATGTTACCTACTCTGAAACTGCACAGATATGCATAGTCATTATCTTATGATGGTGGTAACTGGTAACTGATAACTCTTAGGTCACATTACCTTAGCTAACACACAACAAATGTGTGAATCAATATTTAGGTGGGCATATGATGTTACTATACAGTATACTGTCTAGTCAAAATAGAGCACACAAGTTTGATGGAAGTGGGACCTCCAATCCCCAGTGCTTTTTACATCCTCATTACTGTAACAGAAGGGAAGAAATGATGACAAAACATAACCAAACCTAAGCTGAAGCCAACACATAATAGCCTTGCTGGTGAAAATTGCCTTTAGAAGAGACTTGTAATTTGATAACAACGAAGCCATATGGTCAGGAGCAATAAATCAACCTGGAAAATTCTTGTAACAGTCACTTACCTCCAAAAATATGCTAACTTCCCCCCAAATTGTACAAAAAAAAGAGCCAATACTCGAGTCTGGCAGCACTGATGCTGAGATTGTGAAACAAGCAGTACAGTGGATTATAACTTCTTAGTATTTTCATTTTAACAGTAACTTAAAAAAACTAACATAACCTAACCTTATATTAGCCTAACCTGAACCACCAACCAACCCATTACCCAAGTTACCCAACCCAGCCTAACATAACCTTATCTGACCTAGCAAAACCTAACACAAAACATAAAATGAAATGTTGGTAGGACTCTAGTGTCGCACTCTCACCTGGTTCTCTCACCTGGTAGGGTTCTCCTTGCCTAGCAGCCATAAGGATATGGTAGTAGACATGATGGGAACCCATGATCAAAGGACACGCCAGTTCACCAACAAACATTGCCCGTCGTCTGTCGCTGTGGTTTAACTGGATTTGATGTGTCCACTGGTAACATGTCTGTGTAGAACAATCACTGATTTCCTGATAATAAATGCTTTTAACAAGTCATTGAAGTGAGTTGAGTGAGTTGGAACTCACTCAGCAAACTTGTACAGGTCATCATGTATCGCTCGAGACAATGCAGTTTTGAAGGTGCTCAGGCTTCCTGCGGCTACTACATTATCAGGCAGTCCGTTCCAGAGGGCTACGCTTCTGTGTGAAAAACATCGCTTGCGCACATCTGAGACCGCTCGTGTTACATGGATTTTGAAGCGATGCCCTCTAGTGCCACTATGAGGAGGCCGAGTGAACATATCCTCAGGCTTAATACAGCTAAGATCATGGAATATTTTCCAATATTGGATTAGATCAGCTCTCAAGAGCCTACCTTGCACTGAGTACAAGTTCAGTTCACTCAGCCTCTCTCCATAGGACAATCCCTCGAGACCTCTGATATTCCTAGTCCACATGCGCTGTACCCGTTCAAGTTTCCTGAGATCATCTTTGTACCCGGTGTTCCATAAACATGACGCATATTCTATCAACGGTCTGACATGTGTTGTAAGCAAAAACATCATAAATTCAGGTGTTCGGCACACAGTTGACTTTAAGAAGCTCTGACAAAGTCCAAATGCTTTGTGCGAAACAGAAGATACATGTTCATGAAATTTGAGCCTGTCGTCTACCAGCAAGCCTAGGTCGCCATGAGCCTTGCGGGTCGGTAAAGGGCTGCCATCCAAAAAGTACTCTGGAGGAGCCTGCTCTCTAGAATTACGAGTGAAGCGCAACACAGCACATTTGTCTCTGTTTAAAGTCAACCCCCAAGACTCGGATGTACGGTGCAGTGTGCAAATATCTGTTTGAATGGATTGAGCAGCACCAGGACAAGCATCTGACATAGGTGGATTAACACATGCATATAGCTTCAAGTCATCAGCGAAGATCTTATAACTAGAAGTTAAATTCGAGCCGATATGGTTTATATATATAAGAAATAACAATGGACCAAGCACAGAACCTTGAGGGACCCCGCTTTCAACTGGTCTGTAGCTACTGAGCTGACCTTTTACAGCAACCTGCATTTCCCATGCAACTGCCATGCAACAGCTGACTGCGCCAATATGTAAACAATCTATGTGCCAAGCTTGTTGGCAGTGTGGGTGCTAGTGTCTTGTGAATTATTTAAAAACACTGTAAGTATTCAGGTAAAAAGCATAACTTGGTGATATTTTTGTGTTGCACCATCATGCAACAGCTAACTGGGTAGAAACCATACAATACCATACCAAAATGTATTCAAGAATTGTGTAGGCCACTTGGCCTGATGGTCCCATTCTCATCAAGCAGTGAGTCAGAGTGGATCAATCAGGATTCCAATTCAGGAATTACAATTAGGCATTGGATGCCATCCCAGGGGGCATATTCTAAGAATTCCTCCACTTCTTAGGTAGGATAAAGGTGCATGCATATTGCATTATCATAAAATTGTAATTCATAACCAACAGGTAAACTTTTTTGTCTACAATTGTTTTTAAAGTTGCATTGCCATTGGTGAAAATATTTCCATGAAAAAGTTAAATGACCAATATTGATATACCAACTTTGTTCCTTGAGTACTAGTGTCATTTGGTGTGATGCAAAAAAATGCTGTTAATATTCAAGTATTGACACTTTTCAAGGCTAAAATAGTGTATCATTTCCTTCATGTTCATATTTTACTAATTCCTTCACTTCTTGCATAAAATAAAGATGCTGGCATAATCATACAATTTTAATCCTTTTGTTTAAATTGACCATCCCACCTTCACATTAGTTTTGAGTTGAGATAGCCAAAATGGGGTCCCTGGCTTTCACTTACCGGTTTCAGCACTCACAAGATCGAGAAATGCCTCAAATCAAAAATATCTTATTTCAAAGTTGCAGCACTTGGATTCAGAGGGGCTAATGCATTAGAATGCCCCCTCTGAATGTGACATCAGTGCAGATCTAACGATTTTAAGCCTTTTACTAAAACGTTTGGTAGCAGGTGGTGGTATAAGCTAGGTACTTTGCGAGCAACAAGTGCTGCACTCTCAAATAAAGCTGCTAGGGACAGCGGAGATCCCAAAAAGTAAACAAAAGTAAAAGTCTAATATGTTGAAAACCGATGAATATTTTTGATGAAATTCGGTAAATATTTGTTTTCATTCTTTCTGAACCCCAACCCAGCGACATCACTTTCATGCCCATTCATTAACTTTTTGAAGGTGGGAGGTATTTATAGTCACCGTGGTGGGAGGGTTCCTTTAATATTGTTTTTAAGTTGCATTGCAATTGGTGAAAAGACTTCCGTGAAAAAGTTCAATGACTTTACTTGGAACCTAATCACTTAACATATCGGTAATAACAACATCACCAAATCACACTGAAGCCAGAAATAACATTAATTTTAAAAAAAACGTACCAGTACCGTCCCTTCAAATGCCACAAGTTCGAAGCTCAGGAAATGGCATCTAGCTTTTTATGGCCGTACTTCTCTAGCACTTCAATGATAAAGAAGAACCACAGAAGAACCCTCAAGAAATAAAAAGGCCACAGTCCTGTTCGGTTTCACGAATAAGCGCTCGTCTATGCCGATGTTACCATAGCAACAAATATGAGTCAATGCCCTCGTTTCTAAATATTTTGAACATAGTCCATGACTCTCCCCTTCAATATTTTACGGAGTATGGCAAAATTTAAACAATTCTTGAATAATAGTAGCTAAAAATTGCAAGCAGCCTGGAATTGGTGGTGCAAAGGATAAAAAGAGCATGACATCAGGTGAAAGACTGTGCAGTTTACAGTGCTATCGAACAGCTAGTGCTCACTATTTTTGTCGAACCTGCGTAGTATTTGTACAATAAATGTCATCGTCAGTCAATCTGGCATCAGCTTTAGATTCGCAAATGCATTTTTATCGAATGCTGCCGCCGAGATTTCTGTTGAAATATTTGCCCTCGCTCAGCAAACGCCTAGATTTCGGCAGCAGTCGACTGTGAGCTTTGCGATATGGGCGCCAGGGTCAGCAGGGAGTCAGGGACAGCTGCCCATGGACAGCAGAGCGTCAGAGACAGACCTGTCGAGGACCTAGTGATGCGCTAAGAACCTCATGAGGCGCCAGGGACGGTAGGACGCTATAGCGGCTACGGACATGAGTGCTAACGACTAGAGATCAGGGTCGCCAGATCAGTGGCAGATCCAGGGGGCATGGCCCCCCTTGGGCCTCCCGGGGGGCACCATGGATCATTTTTTATCACGGATATCACGGATATCACGGATATTTTTTTAAATTCATCACGGAGGTCACCGACGGGAGCTTCAACCCGGAGGTCTCCAAAGAGGGCACCATCCAGAAGGTTAATCGGAATAGGGTACCGTTTTCGGGGTCTCCCGGAGGCCCATTTCTGTCCCTCGCCTCGGGTGGGGCTATTTCCAGGGGTCCGCGGGGACACCATCTCGAAGTCTCCGGGGGCACCCCAGGTTCTCCGTGGGCACCATCCCAAGGTCGGAGGGGGCACCATCTCGAGGGTCCGGGGGCACCATCCTGAGGGTCTGGGGCACCATCCTGAGGGTCCGGGGGCACCATCCCGAGGTCTCCAGTGGCACCATCGCGAGGTCTGGGGGCACCATCCCGAGGTCACCGGTGGCACCATCGCGAGGTCTGGGGGCACCATCCCGAGGGCTGAGGGCAGAGGTGCACCATTCCGAAGTCTCCGGGGCACCATCCCGAACTCTGTCTCCGGGGGCACTATTCCAAGTTTTCAGGGGCACCATTCCGAAATCCGAGGTCTGAAGGAGCACGCTCCCCGGGTCTCAGGGGCACCATCCCGAAAAGTAAGTGGCCGAAATCCGTGGCTTTTTAGAGGGGGGGGGGGGGCACCAAATGCCAGGGGGCACCATAATTACGTATGCCCCTTCCCCTTGACGAAATCCTGGATCCGCCACTGCGCCAGATCGGCAGAAAGGCATTAGGGCCATCAAAATCGTAGGACGCTAGGACGCACTAGGACGCTCGGGACCAGTGGGACGTTTGGGAGTTGGGACGGCCAGAACGACACTTAGGACCAATTGGCAGTGAGACGCTTGGGACGGCTAGACTAGAAGGATACTTTAAGTCTAAACCAGTAGGACACTAGCGACCCGCAGGACGCTTACAAGTTACAACTAACATGACATTTGTGACCGGTAGACATACGAGGCTCGGGACGTAGACATGTGGCCTAGGGCGTTTGGGAACAGAAAGATTGGACCATAAGGGAGATTGATGCCAGTGAGACGTTAGGACTCATCAGGGTACGCGGGACCAACAGACCAAGGGCACTCGGGACCAGGAAGTCCTTGGGCGCCAGCCGCTATGGACCAGCAGGTCTTTGGGCGATCGGGACCAGAAGGTAATAGGGCGCTCGGGACCAGTAGGTCCTCGGGCGCTCAGGACCAGAAGGCCCTAGGGCGCTCGAGACCAGCAGGGCCTATAGGGCGCTCGGGACCAGCAGTTCCCAGGGCGCTCGGGACCAACAGGTCCTAGGGTGCTCGGGACCAGCAGGTCCTTGGGCGATCGGGACCAGCAGGTAATAGGGCGTTTGAGACCAGTAGGTCCTAGGGCGCTCGGAACCAGCAGGCCAAGGGCACTCGGGGCCAGCAGCTCCTAGGGCGCTCGGGACCAGCAGCTCCTAGGGCGCTCGGGACCAGCAGGTCCTAGGGCGCCCGGAACCAGCAGATCCTTGGGCGCTCGTGACCAGCAGGCCAAAGGCGCTCGGGGCCAGCAGCTCCTAGGGCGCTCGGGACCAGAAGGTCCGAGGGCGCTCGGAACCAACAGGTCCTTGGTCGCTCGGGACCAGCAGGTCCTAGTGCGCTCGGGACCGGCAGCCAGCAGGTCCTAAGGCGCTCGGGACCAGCAGGTCCTAGAGCGCTCGGGACCAGCAGGTCCTAGAGCGCTCGGGACCAGCAGGTCCTAGAGCGCTCGGGACCAGCAGGTCCTAGAGCGCTCGGGACCAGCAGGTCCTAGAGCGCTCGGGACGACCAGCAGGTCCTAGTGCTCGGGACCAGCAGCTCCTAGAGCGCTCGGGACCAGCCTAGGCCGAGGGCGCTCGAGAGTGAGAATCAGCAGGCAGCCAGGGGCCAGAGCAAAGCCATTGCGCCTCACATGTAATTTTCGTGTCCCTTCGGCTCTGGTCAAGGCTCTGGCCCTGGCTGACAGGCGTATTTACAAATTGCAACCGAGCTCCGCCGTGGGGTAAGGTGGGCAGGGGTTTTCGCACTACGGCTGCGGGGTTGAACTACCGTCTGTGGTAGAGAGTTCAGGACGATGGCGCGTTTCATACGAAATCTGGCGCAATGTTTGTTTGCTTTTGAACTTGTACTGTTATTGCTGTGAATTCTTGAAGTCAGTTGGTGACATACCAGGGAAATAAGCTAAAATTAGAGCGCTCTATTTATTGCTCCTGCCCCATGTTGAAGAGATACCCCTAAAAGCGTGATCTTTTATCGGCCCTTACGCAGCAAGGCAGTAATTCTCAGACCGGTGGATGGTATCAATAGAAAGAGAATGCGTCAAAGATTAACATGAATTAATTAACATAACATTAAAATGTTAATTAAGCGTGGAAATTAGTCCCAAACATAAGCTAATTATTGCTCCTACCTCGGCGACGGCGCTCCCCGCAGTCGGCGGAGAAGCTAAAATAAAAGCCACCATCCTCCTCCGTAAGTCAATTTTAGAGCGGCCGAGTGGGCCGATGCGGGGCCACCAAACTGAGGTGAGACGTGGCTAGTAATTGCAAACCGCCATAGAAATCAATATCTTAAGACGTACAATATGGGATGATTACTCTGAAGCTGGAGTGAAAGCATGAGTAGATTGCAAGAAACGAAATGCATAGATTGGTTGAATTATGTACAATAGGCACAGCTCAGATAAAGCCATTTCTATGATGTTGACATATGACATAACCCTTCCTCTCCTCACCTATGACCTAACTCCTAAGTGCATTGGCACAAGGCCCTATATACCCATTGGCAGTTACCGGCATAGTTTTTGAGCACGAGTGTAATTCGCCATCGGACCGCAATACATGTTGCCAGGGTGCTGCACTGCAATTACAACGAACATACGAATACTGCCTTCATTTGTAGGCGTTTGTTTTTTAGGCGGTCTTTGACGTGCAAGGGGGGCGGGGGCATACCTGTCGACAACTTGAGTTTCTCCGAATTTCAAAAACTCCCAGAATTTCAATTCCTTATGCACTGTTGTAGGTACAGCTATGTTCACAAGTTTCCGTTTCCTCCTGTTCTAAAAAGGATGATATTTGTCGATTTCGTGCGTCGCTGATAGGAGGGTGCGTTTAATAATTAGGCCCAACGCTTTCTGCATCCGCGAGTACCTTCAAAAGGGAACAACAGTTTCCATTTATTACACTATGGGACATGTGACAAAATGACCACTGGAACACGCATGAAACGGAGCTCATATTCCTAAAAATGTCTACAATCACTTCTTTTCTGACACTATTAGCAAATACCATCTCAAGTTAGGTGGTTGACAGACAGTCAATGCAGATCTGGGGAGACTGAGTGATGCCAATTCACCACTTAACTGATAATGAGGGCCGAGGGAAGAGAAACATGCAACATGCACAACTGACAACTTGACAAGTGACAAAACACTACCACTATTGCGCAGTGCACAACAAATTACAGCAGCCAGCCCAAAAATGCTTTTGGTGGCTAATTGCAAAACAAGTCACTAATAAATGTCTTAGTTGCAGCTGAACACTGCACAATAATCACACTGTTCACACACTGAGTGAGATGCCACAGGTGGTTTGAATCACACTTTGGTTCAACTGCAAATCTGAAGTGTTGTCATGAGGTTCATGCCTCCATGATCACAGCACTTTGGTTGTGGTTGGCATAACACTTGTAGTCTGCAGAGTTCCACATGAACTGCAGACACCTCATCTGGTGGTCTTCATGTTGCTCAACTTCTTCAGGAGGCAAATGTCGACCACCCAGCGGAAGCATGGTCCTGCAGAAAAGAAAGGTAATGCATAAGGTACAAACATTATCTGCTGAAACAGCTCCTTCTGTTGGCTGTTATTAAACTTTTAACATAGGTAACATAACAACATGTATTCCATGTATATTACATTTGTTGAAGTAAAATACTGCCGGCTATTTCAAAACCAGAAAATGAAATTATATTGAGGCATAATTCACCTGCTCAGCGATCAGTATCAAATAATAATTAATTTAATATTAGGCATATTCTATATAACACATTCATAGAATATTATACTTCACGTTACAAGGACTCACAATCTTTCTGTTGGGTGTTTGATTGACGCATTAACTAAGTTTGTCTTAGGTTTTATTATTGCAAAAAATTCATATTGCATTTTTGTATGAAAATACTGCCAGCAATAACAAAACAAGAACATGAAATGCCAATGAGCAAGCCGCCATTCCTTAAAATGGATTACTTTGAAAGGAATTTTAGTTTCTTTTAAGGAAAAGGAGAAATGATTATCAGGTAATTATCAGAAAACCACTCAACCAGCAAGTGGCTGGGTGGTTTCACAGCAAACATCAAGCCAAAACATATACTTACATCTATCTAACAATTGAGCCATTTGACTACTACAAGGATATGTGAGCAAAATAAGAATCCAATTATCCAATGTTGACTTCCTTGCAAAGTTTATGCCTTATTTTATGAAAATGTGTCACTAGAATATGATACTTATCATCGAATATTATTTAATTTACGATTTATTTCGATCGGAATGCACATGGAGTCCCGCGCCATTTTCGTCGACGATGAATATGATCGTGTTTCATGAAGAGATAAGGGGTTTCAATGGTCTTTCAAAGCAATAATTTGATGCAAAAATTTGTAGGAAATAATATGAAGCTGGTTCAAATGGCCATCAACCATTTAAAACACCGAAAATACTCACGACTCCGTCCCGACGACCACGCAGCACCGCGAACGCCACACTACTGGCACAATGCCAAAACTGCTGTCACAGTGGAAATGTTTTTTTTTCTCGATTGCAATTGTGGAATTATTTATTAAACAGAAGATGCTCTTTCCGAAAAACCGACTGATTTCATACACAGATGCATGGAAAATAAAAAAATCCCGGTAAGTTTATTTGTATTGTTTTGTCGATTTTGACATGCTCCTAGTTTGCAGCCATATTTCGATATGTTCTACAGGGAGTTCAGAATTATTTCAGGACCAATCTTTTCCTCATTCATTTTCCCGTCGATCATGAAATTTTTAGAGCGGAACAATTGGTTTCCAGGCGGTCCGAGCGATTTTCGTGAGAAGGGTGCAAAAATCGGCGTCATTTTTAGAGCCTCGACACCAGCTCAACACAGGACCCTATGGGAGACGGTGAAGTAGCGGGAGCAATAAATAGAGCACTCTAATTTTAGCTTATTTCCCTGGTGTGTCACCGACTGAAGTGGGAGTGTTTCAATAACAATTTGTGGATTATTTGAGTTTCTTTATATAAACATAGAATAATATTATGAAACATTGTGTGGAAACTGCAAATACTGATATGATCAATTACTTAGTTTGGGAATTGATACACATTTTGTAGCGATTTGTCTGGCAAATGGTGTAACAAACCTCAAGCCTATCATGATCTGAAGCTGCTGTAACAAATCAAAATTGCTTTGATGTTACATAGTACCTTGTTGGAAAGACTGGAGCATGGTTCAAGATGATGTGTAAAAATTCAAGATTTGTGCGAAAGCTTGTGACTGAAGAACCAAAACAGTTCGATATGATGGCTCAATCAAACGTGGAAATGGAAGACAAAAGTAGAGTTTCAACGTTCCAGCATGTGAGAATAGCTTCAGAAATTCATAGACCTTGTAGCATTGCATTCTTTTTATGTACATTTATAGGTTTTGCTAGGGTATTTCAATTCATTGTGTCAGTTGAGATATAGATAGATGGATTGCGGAAAATTTCTAAAATCATTGTATGGTAGCTAGGTACTTGTTCGGTAAAAAGGTATGTGATGAATGCCATGAGATTTTTTTGTGATTTAATATATGATCGTTGTGGTACCTACAAAAATGCAAGCTTACTAGCAACTAGTTTCTGAATCAAATCGAAAGTATTTGCCATGAATGTAAATATGTACCTGCAAAGTATGTCAATAAATTTGTGTGATGTTGACCAGAGAGTTTTATCATCAGGGCATTTATGTCGCTTCTTACATTAGGTGTTAAGCATAGTAATTACGGATGAACTTTGTGCCAATATCTTCAATGCACAATGTATGTAGCATGTCTACAACCCTCACTGATCCTGCTATAGCTATAGGCATTTGGCACCAGCTTGACCAAGGGCATGAACTTCACAGCTGCACAACCTTTTTTCATGTACCACCAGTCACTTTTTTACTTAAGGTGCACATAGCACTGCACACAACAATGTGCAGAGGGCCTACACAAAAACAACATTAGTGTGCACTATGCAAAGCATTGTACCCTGATTATTTGAATTTTTTGATCACTCAACAGTCAGCAGTCAGGAGATAATTATTGAATATCACATTTATTATACATCACTTGTCAAACAAGAGCATGATGACACACATTTTGACAAGCAATCATGGTAGTACCTATTCCAATAAGTTGGACAGTCACCTCCCTGGGCGTCATTTTTCCAGGAAGGTACCTCTGCAGGTGTTGTGGTAGGCTAGGTTGAATTGGGTTAAGTTAGGCGAAGTAAGGTGGTTAGGACCAGGTCAGACCGTAAGGCCTGGTCAGGTTGATTTTAATCTTTCATTCTAATTTGACATAGATACCTATTACCTATGTTTTTGCTCCAGCCTAAATTTCATTAGGTAATGAGTTAATTTTGCTTTGTTTATATCTGTCTTGTTTTGTGTTTTTGTCCCTTATATTTTGCCCCATAGGCAAGGGTGGAGCTTTTCCAGGGAAGGTGTAGGAGCATATGATTGGAGGCGCTCAACCAGACGGCATAGGAGGGCACAGTTTCTGAACGCGCACTGATGCCTGATTCAAGCCACACTGTCTTCATGCGGGGCGGCGCGCTACTTAAAAGTCCCTAAAAGAACGGGAAGTGATGCCGATAGAACCTTCAATCATTCTGGGCTAACGCTTATGACCTGGAAAAAGTCGCGATCCCTATTCAATCGAAAACCTGTGGGGCGTGGGCTCTTGTTCAGCAGGAGGTGTATGAAGAGCCACCCGCCATAAGCACTGCTCAACCGCAGGCACAGGTTTAGACGGCGTTGGTCCGCATCAAAGCCAGTGTGCTGGAGAATCCATTGGCTGAAATGCTCCAGAACATTCATCACTGTGTTTTTATGAAAGGTGGCTACAAGCTCAGTTAAAAGAAAAAGTACCAGATTTTTTTGCTTTTTAATTACAGCGGGAAGAAAGGTGTTCGGATAATTTCGTTACACCCCCTGTTATGTTCAAATGGTTGCTAAATTCGAAATCAGCTCCAAAAACTAGCCTACAAACATGTAAAACTCGAAAAAGGAACCGAGGTCATCAAAGGTCATTGAGCTGACCTGACCTTCAGGTGACCTTGACACCCACCCTAATGCATGGGACCAGCATCGCTGCATCATATCACATGTTTCAACGCTTGAAACCACGTGAAGACTGCAACCGCGCGGCTAATGCGAGCCGACATACGCCGAATCGCGATTCGGGCCAAACATGGTCTCGAGAAATAGGTCACAGGTCAAAGGTCATTTGGGTCAGGGTAGGTGTAAAATTGATAAAATCGGGGGCATTGAAAGTTTCGTCGCGATCGGACGGTTTTTACGCGAGTTACTCACGAAAAACCGATAAAGCGCACCCAAAAAGGCAGAAATATGCACATGCGATATCCTATACTGCGAAAAAAGGTGCATCATTTTTTAACGTCGCCGACAAATTGTAATTACCCTGAGCTCAGGCAAATGTATGGTAGAAAATCCCCCAAGTGAAATACACTACGGCGGAAATAAAATACCCTACGGCGGAGCTCGGTTGCAATTTGTAAATACGCGGCTGACAGCTGGCTTGTCATGACTGTAGTGCTGAGTCATTGAAATGTTTGTAAATAATTTTCTGGTATTTTCTTTTCGAATAACTAATTTTAAATTGCCCAATTTACTTCTTTTTTTAATGTATTCCTTCCGAAATAAGTAATATTTCTTTTGTTTTAAAACATTTGCAAAACTATTGAAAGATATTTCTCCACCACTATTGTCAGACGGGTGAACGTACTCATCGCAGGTTGGGTGTGTTGTGCCACGAGACGTGATTACAATTTGTTGCAGTGAGACTACGTCATTGATTGTGTTTGAAAATCGTGACCGAAAATGCGAATTACCTGATCGGATATATTTCTTTCATTGGATTCCATCCCAGGTAAGTCCTTTTCGTTGTTAAGTTTCGTTGCGGCGTTTGCGACGCAATTCGTTTCGCAGGATAGCGCATGGAAACAAGTGTCATGTTTACGTATGACGCAGTCCGTATGTGCCGTATGTTGCAAATCAGTTTGTTGAGGCTGTCCTCTTTGGTTGAATTTTTCTTCATTTTAAAGTAAAAATTCATCTAAGAATAAAATGGCCTTTTCATCAGTTTTCTATGAACAAGGAAAATGGCTTGTGACTGTGCTATTTTTTGCTCATGCTCAGATCGTTTTTTGCTTCAAACTATCCATGAAAAATTGTTTTTGTCAATTTTGATGTTGCCTTTATTGAAAATGTAAACTATAGAGGCTTCAGTGTTGAAAAACTTACCAGATGCAGAATCAAGAAGGCCCACCGATGATAACGGCTGGGGCTCTGATCTCATCGAGCATCAAGCTCCTTTCTGTAACCTCTCTAGATTGGGATGTTGAAGGGTGCATGACTTGTGGCTTGTGAGGGTTTAGACAGGATTTGTAAACATGCCATGTTTTTACATTTAACATTTTTACATTTTACAGTGTGGTGCCCTATTTGCCTATTAAGTATCCCCTGAAAGATAATACCATGTGATGTAATATTTTTATTGCAACACTTCTCTAAGTAAGTCCTACCTTGGTGAAATTGCCCTTTTTGCACTATTGGCTCAAATTTGAATAAAATTGTACCATATTGCCATCTTATATTAAACTTGAAAATTGGGTAAATATGAAGATGAAGTCCAAGTAGATAAGAAAACATAATCTAACCTTATCTGCTAGCATGCTTAACAACCTACCAACCTACAACCTACCAACCTACAACCTACTAACCTACCAACCTACAAGCTACCAACCTACAACCTACCAACCTACAATTACCAAGTAATTGATAGCCTACCATTTGGATTTCATCTTCACAAGTCACATACCGTAAAATGGGGTGTTAAGGGACAGTGGGGTGCTAAGGGACAGTTGCATGGGAAACACTTTGAGTCATATTAACTTCCTAATTTGAGAAGGTTCAATAAAAACCTCAGTGTGATAGTTAACACTGTTTTGCTCTTGACCACAGGACAAAATGGTATGGTTTTTCATGCAACTGATTTGGTTCAAAAATGGATTTGAAAATCATGCTACATTTTCACAAAACTGAAACATCTCCAAAACTTTGTGTGTACCACATTAAAGGAAGACTGCCACCTTCAAAAAGTTTTCTCAGATCGGCCTATGATTTATTCCCTGGACAAAACAAAATTTTAGAATTCACCTGACAAAGTATCATCACGTGAATCGCCAAAAAATTGTCGATTATCATACAATTATCAATTGGTTAATGTCTAGCGACAATGTTTACACATCACTAGACTTCAAGGTCATAAGATTATTACATTTTATTTGAAAAAGTAAGGTATTTTATGATTTACTAATATATGATTTCATAAGAAATTGGCCATGTTTAATTTATTTTGCATTTAAGTTCGTAAAACATTTAAAAATCATGTCTCATTTGGAATGGGTCTGGCCCATATGTTAAACCCCATTTCCCACACTTTTTTGGAAAAAATGAACTACTGAATATATAAGTTTAACTTTTATTTTGACACTCCAAAATTCTTCTCTGATCTCGAAACAATCAAAGTTTTGACATATATTTACCAAAAGATAAGAAAATTCATGTTTCAAAGTTATCGATAAACAGTAGACATGTCGGTTTTCTTGGACTAAAAAAAATGGCATCAAACTGAACTTTGGTCTCCGATTTCTCGCAAACGGGTTCGAATTTCGGAAAACCGACTTCAGTCTGGGACATAGGTGGCTCAGCTCTAGTGAAAACCGTTTTGTGGAAAAAAAGGTGGCAGTCTACCTTTAACTAATGGGTGTACAGGGAAAATAAATGCATAGGTGTATTGTCACATGTATTGCACATGTTTCCTGAAAAACTTGTGCAAATTCACCCATTCATTCATCATCCTCTTCCTCTTTTCCGGATACATGCATATTTTGAGGTGGATGGGGACAGGGAAGAAGAAAAAAAAATAATATCTAAATATAATTTCTTTAAGTTTTCTTTCAGTGGGCATGGAAAACACCAAATTCCACATAAAATGCTGGCAAGTTCATGCTTTTATCTCTAACACATCTTAAGTTATGTCACAAAACATCTCAACACTCTCTTTTACAATGATGGGTCAATGGAGACTGATGTAGGTAAATGTGATGTCATCATAAAAAGGCTAAAACAAAGAGGGCAACATAATGACAAGTGACTAGCTTCAACATGGGTTTTTATTGATGACAGAAGGGTACTTTTTGGCTCTGTTTACCTTATAATTAGCACATTTTCCAGAAGCTTAAACTGCATTGCACGTAATTGGCTAAAAAGGTCATTAGTGGTGAATGAACCTGACTTGTTTTGTGACAGAATATACAAAACATTACAATAAATAAATTGTGTGCCCTTCCACACCCCAATTGTGGGCATTTGATGACCATTTCTTGGAATAATATAGGTGTCCCTTAACACCCCACATTGGGGTGCTAAGGGACAGTGATGAAAAATAATAAAAAATAATATGCAGGTATAAATCTTAAAAACTTTAATGTGGCAGGCATGCAAAGCACCAAATTCCACATAAAATGCTGACAATTTGATGCTTCTATCTCCAACCCTTCTTGAGTTATCTAACAAAACACCTCAAAACTGTCCCTTAACACCCCATTTTACGGTATACCAAAAATTGTTCATATGATTATTAAATGTTAAAAATCAGCCTCAATACAAACAGATAATAACATTTATCCAACCTGACCTTACCAGCTTACCATACTTAAAATGTAACATTGTAGGTAACCTCACCTGACTCAACTTATGGTCGGGTGTAACTCATGAATGTTTTGTTAAACAGTATCATATGTATTGATGTGTGGTCTCACTTTTCAACCTTAGAAGGATGACTTTTTCTTTTTGTTTTTGTTTTGTGAATTTTCTTCATTTTTTAGGATGCATAATGGGAAAATTACGTACTCTTTGCCTCACTTTGCCATAACTGATGTCATTTTAACAATTTCCATAATATTAACCCGCACTCTGCCTATGGTGTTTTTATTCAAAAGGTGTTTGGCTCCAAGTACGTTTTTCAACTAAGCACACGTTTTAGACAGCGAAAAGGGCAAAAATTAAACCTGAAAAATCAAACATCGCCCGATTTTAACATGTTATTTCTTCCCGATAATTTTCATATGTGCGTTTTGGAGCTGGATATTAGAACACTGAGGTGATGTCATGCTGTGGAACTTTCATTGCAATGTAATGTAAAACTACCATTGACAGAACCTCTTATTAGATTTGGATGTCACAAACAGTGAAATCCAAGATTGCTTCTCCGTTCCAGTGGCAGCTCTAACCCCTACAAAGCCAAGGAGGGCCCTGCTCCAACCTCCTCTATCTTGCTCTTGGAGGAGTTTAGAGGTGTTAGGAAGTGCGACTGGAACAGACGCTATGGCACACTTAACATGAAAATGGCAACCGTGACCCCTGTTTATGCCCCTGAGGTCATCTCAGGTCACGACTGGTATCTAACAGTTTTTCGCGAATAACTTTTGAAAGAGGCATACTAGAGCGATGGAAACGCCTTATGTGATCAGCTCGACAATACGGATCGACTGATTTGCAACATGACTCTTTCCGGTCAGGTCATGACCTTGACCTGAGGTCAAATTATAGTTCATTCGATGCGTCTTGACGAGAGTATCACGATGCCGGTGAAAGTAAGCTCGTGCAACGTTTGATTCAAAAGTTATTGCAGAAAAAAAAACTGTTTCCGCCAAAATCGTCTATTTTGGCAGTTTTTACCCCTGGAGACAAAACCGTTGACGTTCAGTCAAATCTGATAGGGCTATCGAATGCGCTTTTCTGGGGTACTGTAGCCCTAGAACATGGTGTCCGGAAATTATATGCCCCTCCATAAGCTCGCCGCCTAATTAATGAACAAAGAGCCCGCGGGGCGTGGTTCATTTCCCGATTTACCCCTCGCCCTGTCATACCCATTCTCCCATCCGCTCTGGCATCCCATAGATCAAGATGTCCAGAGTATCCGCGCTGATGTTCAGTCACACCTTTTACAGGTTCCTCTGATGTACCGTTTTCTGTGGCAGCTGGCCCCATCTTGCTGAGCTCGTCCTTCTGATTGCCCAGAGGTTTTCGATTGGGATTGGGTCAGAAGATTCGATTCGACTTCCTGCTTCATTCCAGCCTTCACCACAACTTCAGCGCGGTGACGCTTTGTCAAAGAGTGTTCTCTCACCGTAGCAGACGCCAGACACCACGTTCAGGTGTGAGTGACGCCTGCCAAACACTGGCCCCTGGCGCCTCACAATTGTCAAGGTCGGGTGACCGGGGTAGGTCACGTGACTAACGGACAGCTGTGGATAGCCTGAGGCACGGTCTCAGCAAATTTACAACAGCTCTTTAAGCGCACGGCGGGATTATAGCTGATTAAACAAGGTGCAAATAGTTTCCGGACACCCTCTAGTTTCCAAGCTATACGTCTTTAAAATTGTCGACATTCAACCTGAAAATAGGCGAAATTTGGCCTTCAGTGGCCTCTGGTAACCTGACCTTTGACCTGACCAAAAAAGTGACCGAAGTACTTATGTATTATTTTTGGCGCTCTTTCCAACACCGCCTTCTCCGCATCGCTACGTGGCCCAGGAGCCGAGTTAGAAGGGGGGGGGGGTCAGAACTCAGACAGCAGACACCGCCAGCAGGGCATGAAGTCCAGGACCCCCAGCGGGGCGCGGGTATATCGTATTGTATTAATTTAACCCTCGCATGTGTGCGGCGTTTGCCAGCTTCTAATGTGTAGGGGGGGGGGGGGGTCGGTTGGACCCCCCTTGCCGTTTGGCCCCTGATCGAGCTAGAGCTTCGCGGAAAAAACGAGCGTGTTGCCCGTGACGAGAGGAAGCCGATGATACCCAATTTTAAGGTCCTAGGTCATTGGTTGACCTTCCAGGTCAGGTCAATGACCCAAAGTCGGGAAAATCGGGACCTGTTAGAAAGTCGTAAAGTGTGGCTGCTAAGGGGTTTTTCGGGGTGCTGATCACGAATATCGTGTTAGTTTTGATCACAGATGATGTCTTGAAGCATTTAGACCAGGTCGGGTCAGGTCAGGTCAGGTCAACCAGTAGGCGTCGTGACGGGTATTCGTAGTACGTGTCAACCGCCTCTGACAGCTTCGTAACATGTTACGAAGTCACCAAAACTACTTCGTAAATGTTCAAATGGTTGCTAAATTCGAATTCAGCTCCAAAAACTAGCCTAGAAACATGTAAAACTCGAAAAAGTGACCCGAGGTCACCCGAGGTCACCAAAGGTCAATGACCTGACCTGACCTTCAGGTGACCTTGACACACACGGGAGTAACATCAAATCACATGTTTGAACGTTTGAAACCACGGAAAGCTTGCAAACACGCGGCTAGTGCGAGCCGACATACGCGAAATCGCGATTCCGGCCAAACATGGTCTCGGAAAAGAGGTCACAGGTCAAAGGTCATTTGGGTCAGGGTCATGAAATTTTCAGGGTAGGTGTAAAATTGATCAATGCGAGGGTACTGAAAGTTTCGTCGCGATCGGCCGCTTTTTACGCGAGTTATTCGCGAAAAACCATGGGGGGGGGGTCCATCCGACCCCCCCTACAAATGCGAGGGTTAAGAATGGAATGTCAACTCATTTTCAAAAACCAGCTATCTACCAGAAACATGGGTGCCACAAATTATTGCTGAATAATGTAGAAAGCCAATTGAATAACCATGCTCTGAGCTCAGTTTTTGGTATGAGAAGTCAATTCATGAGTTGGTTGCATTCCTTGCTTTAATTTTCATTTCCAATGTAAATGTTCTCGGTTGCCAGGATGATGACGGTCAGTGTTTCTGCCTCTGGGTTCTTACCTTGAATGTTCTTACCTAGAATATAGGATAAGAGGCAAGGGAGCCGGGCTCATGGGATGCTGCCTCTCTCACTGTCTGTTCATGTATTGGTCGTATCTGTTTTTGAACGAACTGATGCTGGGTCTCCCGTACCCCGATGGCACGGATCACCGTCGTTTTTCCGCGTTAGCATGTTGTTACTGTTTTAATTTTTGGATTGATCAGTAACTTGTGGCATGAATTGATCAATTGATCAGCCTCAGATCTGGTACACTCTGTCTGGGGGTGGAGCCGCTGGAGAACGTGCGTTCTGCCCGTGGACTGGGCTGAAAACACCGATACCTTTTTCTGGAGTCGATGCCGAAATAGCATGCCGATTCGGGAACCGATTTGAATCGACTTGAACTTGTATGAGAATCAGTGTCCGAAAATTGGGCGATTTGGGTGGGAAACGGCATCCAAATGAAAATCATTTTCCATTCTCTCTTCCAATTTTCAAGACCAATTTTCCACTCCCAATTCCACTGAGAAAGAGCAATAGCGTGGATGGTTGGTTTGCATCCTTCTGTCTGCCACAATTGTTGATAAATCATAAATTGTTTTGATCCTTTCCCACTCCTTTTGGGCCTTACCTGACTAACAATTTTTCACGCTCATCCCCTTTTGGTTAGCAGTTATCCCCTCTGATACCCAAGCAAAAATATACTTTTTGGACACTGATGGGAATTCCCAAGTCCCAACCTAACATATTGACCAATACACGAACCCAAATGTTCCAGCGGGGCGCTGCCGGTCGCTGAATTGTTTGCTGAGTCACGCTCCACTTGGTATTATCATTTATCGCCCTCTGTCTGCTCATCTGGCGGTATTTGCCGCTCTTGTCCGTTTGGCATATTCTAGCTGTGAGGCGGAAGCTGCAATAACGCTGCCCCTTCGTCCAATTGGCAACATGAATATGATCTCACAGGAGCCATAATAAGATGGAGCAGCAGCAGTCGTCCGCCTCGCCGGTTGCCCGGTAACGGGTGCCACAGAGGTGCTGATGGACCTGGTCGGTCCTCTGATCTCCTGTCTGGCCGGAGATGCTCTCTGTCGGCGCGGAGCCTGCCGTGTAAGGCGCGCCGACCTGTTGGATCCGTCCGAGCGCGCCGCACCGCGCCGCGTGACGACTCAATTTATACGGCCTGCGGGTGCCGAGCGCCGCACGCGAGCTGTGCGTCGGTGAGCGCTCCGTGCGCGACCTCATCTCGCCGAATAACGGCAGCTGCTCTCGCGGTGTGCAGATGTATCTGGCGGCGCGCGGCCGACCTCTGCATGACACGTCCGGACGTCACCGCCGCCCCAACTGATAGCCGTGTCACTCGGCTGTCGCGCCAAGTGATTTGTATTCGGGATATTTTGGCCGTCAGTTTTTTATGCGCGACTGCCCGGCCTTGTTATTGTTATCCTTGAGCACGGACAACGCCGCTACATGGCCAGTGCACACGATGTGCGCTCGATATGCAAATGTATCAGGGGAGTACTGCGGAGAAATCGACACGCCGATCGGCGGTGGCGGCCGCGGCGGCATTCCTGCCGTTTCCGTCTCATCACCGCTGCTCTGGAGCAGCCATGAACGCTGGACGCGTCGTGTCGCGACGCCGCGCTGACCTCCGATCTCTCAGCGTGATTGCGGGGTTCCGTTTGACGAAATGCATCATTGAATCGTTTGACAGCGAGGTCGTGCGGCGTCGCTGGTGTTGTCACCTGCGTTGGGTTTGCCACGCTTGTTTATCACAATAGTCATGCTAGTTTCATGGCGCCGCCCTTTCTTGAAAATGTCTGGCGAGCTGGCCTAGTAATTCCTGCCCTTGCTCCTAAGTAGCAACCACTTCAGCTGCACCAAGATGCAGACGCGGCACAATTCCCTTTGCTCCCGGAGAGGACCCGCTCTCCTCGTGCTGAGCACCACGTACCTAACGCCTCCGTTGAGCGCTACTGATGCCGCCGAGATTGGTGCGCTGCCGGTCGACACGCGAGCCGTCCGAGGGCCGTGTAATGCTCGGATGGAGCACCGCGGACCAGCGAGGAATGTTCGGATGCAGAGAACGGCCTCTGGGCGGGAAAGGCGCCTAATAGGTATGACCGGTCAATGTTCTGTCGGTTAGACTGGCTGGTAATGAATAAGAACGCTCAGCTTTGAATGAGCACTGACCACTTGACCACGCTAGATCAGTGGTCGTCCGAGTCGCCGTTGCAGTACTGTTGTGGTGGATATCTTTGAAATATCACTACCTTGAAATGCAATGTGGAATGCTCAGGTGAACGGTAGGGAAAATATTCCATGCATTACATAAAATAACAATTTAGTTTTTTAGCTCCCTTCACCAATGCAGATATTCGAAGGCCCGCTGTTTACCAATCATGGCCACAGCATCTTAGCAGAACATTGCTGAGGCCTCCACCTGCCCAGTTGTTTCTGTCCGCTGTATCCTTTCCGTATGTGAACGATCGGACGGTTTGACCCGAACGGCGGAGATGCAGGGCCGATCCACCATCAATTTACAACCTGTGCAGCGGCGGCGGCGGCGGCCTGCATACAGAATACAGATACCAACGCCGTGGCCAGCGGCTACCCGGCATTCCAGCGTCCACCAACGTCACTAACTTGGGTCGGGTAGAGCTGTGCGACAACCAGGCGGGCCACACGCCTCACTTGTGACGAAGAACAGCGTCCGCTCCGGCCGCTGGGCTGGCACGCAGGCAATTCAATGTCCCAAAATTTGTCGATTTGGGTGGGAAATGACATCCAAAGGAAATTCATTTTCCACTCACCACCAATTTTTAAGAACAATTTTCCACTCCCAACCAAGAAAACCTAGATTTTTTTTACCTCTAGAAAGAGCGGTTGTGTGAATGCCCGGTTTAGCATCAAACATTCTACATACATCCTAGAATAAAATCCATGTTTTATGGCGTTTCTCACTCTTTTTGGATCTAATCAAATCAGCAGTTTTCCACTCTCTCCCCTCTTTTTGGTGGGTAATTTTCCCCTCTGACACCCCAGACAAAACTCAATTTTGGGACACTGCACGCAGGTCTGGCCGGCCGGTGCGCGCGGCGGCTCCGCGGGTCGGCTGCGCGCCTGCCGCCGCCGCCGGCGGTCCGTGCTCGGCCAGCTGGCCGGCTGGGAGGGCGTCGGTGGGCGGCCGCCGAGAGCCGGCAGTGCGGCCTCCTCCGCCGGCGAGGCGAGGGTGTTTGTTGTGGCTCGGCGCCGCGCGGTGACAGCCTCGGAGGGTGCCGACGAGTGACGAGCGCGAGAGCGGAGGTGTTGTCATCAGTGAGCCGCTGTGGATCTGGTTACAAGGCACGTGGTGTGAGCGTTACGACCAGAGGTCTGTGTGACGGTCAACTGAAGGTGTGCTGAGTTTGAAGCTGAGGTGACGTGTCCAACCTCGAAGACAACCTGCTCATCTGGCTGTGCTATCTCCCAGCGCCTCTCCTCTGCCGCTGTTTGGCCGCCGTCTCTGGGAGCAGCGCCGAGCCCGCCACGGCCGGCCGGTCCTCACGGTCGGTCGGCTGCTCGAGCCGCGGGCGGAGCAGGCTCCTCGGCCACCGCCGAAGGTATGTGGGCCGGCTCTGCTCTCCAGGCAGGCCGTCCGACGGGCCGTGCTGGCCAGGCAGCTACATAGACACCAGCCGTCCAGATAGACACGGGACACCTACCCAACCAAGTGCCGTAGCATGCACCGTAACGCCCTATGTTGGGGTGTTCACCTATGGATTTCAGTACCTATTGTGTCATGTGCGGACTCAGAATTAACCAAGACATCATTTAGCGACTGTGTCTGGCTATACGAGCGAGAATATCCCTGTGCCAGCTATTGCTAGCCATGTTCTCTCGGATGAAAGATGAGGATATCCTTATTTATTGGGTATGGTGTCTCGTACACTCGAGGGCAGATTGATATTCCACCACTCCCTACCCATCGGGCTCCCATGGCCCAGCACTGGCTGCTGCGAGTGTTGCCTGTCCTCAGCACTGGTCAGCACTGCCTGCCAGTGCCAGTGCTGCCAGTGCTGCCACTGGCAGCAGCCAGTGCTGGGCCATGGGAGCCCGATAGGTAGGGAGTGGTGGAACATCATTCTGCCCCCGAGTGTACCTATAAAGGTTTAGGTTTGTGCTGTGGTGGTTCTGAGTTCTGACGTCATGTTGACATTTGGACGCGTTTCGGCATCAGTTTGTGCCAATGAGCACGAGTTCGCCCGGTCGTTCTGACGTCAGAGCGGCTGTGATGCTGCATAGGTCATTGTGATAGTCGGTACCACGCCGGGATGATCGATATGGTGTGTCACATGTCAGTGTGAACGTCCGAGTCACGCTGGATGACCGTGGCGTGGCATGTGTCGGCGCCATTGCCGGCGAGTTTTTGTGGCGCCAGGGCAGCCGTGCTGCGGCATGTGCCGTGTGAGCGCTGGTGGGCGATGCGGCCGGCTGGTGGCCGCGGAATGCCCTGCGCCGGGCGATAACGCCGAGTCTTCGCCGGGTCACAGGGTACTCGGTGGGCCCAACTCCGCTCGGTGGACCAGGTCACGGGTGATCGGGACGCCGGGACAGGCTGCTACACTGGACTGAATGGAGGTTAGTCGATCGATCCTGAACTGATATTCAGCAATGAAGCAAATTAATATAGAATTACATGGTAACTCGTGATTTGACAGTCGGGCTGAGTGGATCATACGTCGGTCTCCAATCGAACAAGTTCCGCGGAGCCGCTCGCGCTGTCGTCTCTGAAGTAGGCCGGCCGGAGCTGTCATCTGGACACGGCGGCGGCCCGCGGTCGGCGGTGGAGACGCGGTGGACGCCACGTTCCTCCGCCCGGGCGCCGGCGAACATGGCAGCTACGCCTGTTCCCCGGACACATCTGCATATGTAGCTCCCGGCCCCGGCCCCGGCGGACGGACGGACTGTCCGCCGCCGCGACACGGGGCCCGCTCTGGCGGCGCAGGTCGATTCGATCTGAGCTTCGATCCGGTTTGGTGGTTGGCTATGGGCTATGTACCAAATGGAATCTTTCCGTTGGTGGATGACCGGTGAATATTGAAGTGTCAGACGACTTTCAATCTATTGATAATTCATGCTTTGCCCGACAGAACCCATTCAGCAGTGAATATTCTTCTTTAGCACAGGGTCCCAACAAGCAGTTGTCAGTCTCGTTCAGCCCAATATGTTTGCCAATGGTTTGCCTGCAAAGCAATTTTCGATCCAGTGGTGAGTTGACCGTCTGATTACATCCAATCCAGCGGTGGTCTGATGTGCCAACTCTGAGATCTGCCCAGGCGGCGGCTGTGGCACAGCTCGCCGGACCGGCAGGTGCGCTCCGCGCTGGCCATGGCCATGGGAGTTTGTGGCTCTCCAGTCCGGGGTCAAGGCACCAGTGATGGGCATTTCCCATCCATTGGCTAGTGGATATGGCGTTATTTGTTGTTTGTGGTTACTTTATCTACGTTTTGCTCGATGTGCTCGCCCTCTCATAAACGCTCCACGTATTGCTTTTAGTAGTTGCGCGAAAGGCGAGGAAGTCGGATAACATTTGAATGATTGTTGTATGCCATGCATTTGCACCGATATCTTTTATCTGGTACTTCCCTCTGCCAGGGCTAGGACGGAGCTCAGCTCAGCCGTGGCGATGGCTCCTACTCAAACAAACTGAACGACAGGCTCCTCAGGGAGCCTCGTCCCCGCGGCTCGGCGTGCGACTCAGTTCATCTGGCCGTCGACCGGCGCCCGGCCTCTTTGTGTCACGTGCCGGCGGCGTGTAGAGCACGTGATGGGACACCGTCGCAGCTGTGCCCGAGATACGGAGTGCTCTGCTGGTCCTTGCTGGGCCGCGCTGCTCAGCCGTGCATTCGGTCACGCCGGGTCAATCTGTATCAATTTGTTTTCACTCGCATTCCCATGGTGTGTTTTGATATGGCTGGACTGTTGTGTCGATGCTGAACAATGGCTGTGTCGTATCTATGGCCGCCGTTTCCATCATCATTTATCAGCCGTCCGGGCTGAGCTCCAACACCTCCAATTTGGCCCGTCGACCCGGGCTGATCTGGCGTGACGCGCCGCGAGTGATGTGCGAGGGGCTCTGGGCGGCGGTGGGCGCGCGCGAGCAGACGCGGCTCTGCCCGGCGCCGCCGCCAGAGGTCGTCAACGACCGGCTGGTCGGGCTCGGTCCGCCCGCCTGTGGACCGAGTCCAGTCGCTGCTCCGCCCGCCGCATGGCCACGTGGCTGCGGAGGGACTGACTCAACTCAACTCAGCTCTGCGGCACCGTGAGACACGGCACCGCCCCGGCGCCCCGGGCCGCTGAGGTCACCGCGCCGGGTCGCGGAGGCGCTGCTGACTCGGTGGGCGCCGGTCGACCGACCGGGCCGGGCCAGCTGGCCGCCCACCCGCTGACCTTGACGCCGCGACCGACGACGCTGGCTGACCGTGGCCGGCGACCCCTGGCCGGTCCGCAGCGCGGCGACCGGCACGGCCCCGGGCACCGCGCTGCACCGGGCTCAGCACGGCACGGGCACGGCTCGTCTCGGTGACCGGCACGGCGCTGCTGGTACAGCGTGTCCTAGGCACGGTTTCAGGCACAGCACGGCGTATACATTATGCACCATGACACGGCCGGCACGGTCCTGCACTGTCCAGCTCCGTCCTCCCCCGTGCTGACTGATGAGCCGTCCGATATGTGCTGCCGGATCCCGAAAGATGCCGGCAGAGACTCACTAATGGCCACCTGATCCGGCCTGCCGCTTTCTTTTTTCCTCGTATGAGTGCAGTTTCCAGGGTGCTCCAATGATGCAGAGATGACCTTTGGCATTGTTATATGTTAGGACAGGAATCACCCATACTGAAGCCATATATCATACTTACTCTTAAGTCTTAAGAGAAAAGCAGGCGTTTGCTGCGAACGATCAGTTATTTTTGTCACGCTATTTGCAAACACATGTATGTACTTTGGCTGTCGTTGTTCTTAACATTTTTCTCCCTTTGATTAATCGCTGGTAATAACTAAACCCAAACACAGGTTCAAGAAACCCCTGGCGGCTGCTGCCTGGCTCATTTTCCGAATGTCGCGTGACGCATAGCTTAATTATACCCAGATTCCGATCATCAATTTATCATTTATTGCGTCTATGGCATTGATCAAGGTCTGCTTAGATGGTAGATAGAGTTTTGCCTCATTGTTTTAAGTGAAACTGGTCGTAAAAGATATAAGGTTGCCGGCTGACTTTGAAGTTAGCGGCTTTGCTGATTGAGAATCCGCTTTTATGTGTGTGTGAGGGGTGTTTTATGGGCTGGACCCATTTCACGGGCCGGGCGCGCCGGTAAGACGCTGGGGTGATCGCGGCGCTGCTGCATGAACCTGCCGCCTGGCAGCGGGCGGGCTGCCTCTGTCCCGCATTTGGTGAGCAGCGATAGACCGCCTCTGTCGCCCGGGAGTCCACAACGAGTCAGCGATGGCGGTGATTTTTATCCGCGCCGATGTTCCACCGTACATTCAGTCGGATTCCGCGAACGACCGGATACAAATCTGCCTGTATTATCCGGCTATGACGCACGGCCGAGCGGTGGCCGGCGCACTTCAGCCGGCAGCGGCGACCCCGACCGACGGAGCCCGCCGCCCACCGCCGCCCGCTGCCGCTGCCCGGCCGGCCGGCTGACCAACTGCGTCACAAGGCCACCGGGCCTTTTTACCCGCGCCCTGACACGAAACCATCACCAGTGATGTGTGTACCAGCTGGTAGCTGCCGCGACCCGGCCGTGAGTCGTGGGTGATGCACCGGTAGGTCAGTCTGCCCTGCCGAGAGTGTTCTGTGCTCCAAACAGGTGTGTGCGCCGGGACGGAGCCGGTGTCCAGCGCCGGGCGCCCTGTCCGCCCCGTTCCCCAGCCGCTGCACCGGCACACGATTTTTGTTCGCCGTGAAATCATCGCCTTGGCAGACGGCAGTGGCAATGTGTCCTTGGCGGTGGACCAGCGTCCTTTGTGACGTCACTGCTGTCCGGTGGCCGGCCTACCGGGTCGCAGCAGCGAGGTTCGGTTCGTCTGCACGGCTGAGCGCCGCAGGGTCTCGGGGGTCACACTCGTCCCTCGGTACTGGACGCCGGGATGATGCGTCTTTGATGACGTCACCGTCCTGCAGTGTGACCTCACCAGACCTGAACCGGGCTGCTGCACTGCCGCTGCGCGGCCCGAGCGCCGGCCGCATCCGTGCCGCCCTCGCTGGCCTTGCAGCGACCCGTGGTGTGTTGACCAGCCCGCCGGGGCCCCGCGGCTCGCCCGGCCGGCCGGAGCCGGCCACGGCCACTCACGTGATCCAACAACCGGCTCGGCGGCGCCGACAGCGCCGTGGAGAAGCTTTCCTCCCGCGCCGCCGCGCGCCGGGATCGCCCGCATGCGACGCGCCGTTCGCGGAAGCGAGCGCTCGCGGCGCCGGCCGACGGCGGCCGAATGGAGAGTCGCCCTGGAGACGGCGGGCTAGGGGACGAGGCGAGCGTCGGGTGGAGATGAAGTGGCGACTGAGAGGGCCACGCTGAGAGGGGCTGCCGCAAGAGCCGCTCAGTCAGGAGTGCCGCTCCGTCGGAGGGAGTGCCGAGTGACGGAGTGGCGCCGCGGGAGTGCCGCCTGACGGAGTGGCACCGGCAGGAGCGGAAGCTGAGGAGTGAGAGAGACGGAGCCTCCAGCCGCCGGGGTGAGCCGCTGAGTCGCTGGGCGCTGCCGACCGGCACCTCCCGGCTGGTGGGCGGGTGACTGACGAGCGCCGCCCGCCACCGGGATGGGAGGAGATTGCGGCGGCGCTGACACTTTTACCCGAGTGTGATTGATGACGCCACTCAGGGCGCTGCACGCGGCGCGTTTTCCGCCTTTTTTCCTGTCGGCGGAACCCATAAGGAGCCGCAGTGATGTGAACCGCCGCTGGATTGCAGGATGCACGCGGCGGCTCCGGGCGCATCTTCCAACCGGTCCGCCAGACTGATTATTCACACAGCTCTACTGATGACACCGCGGGCGGAGTTTCTCTTCCGCCATTTTCCGCATTCCTACCATCCGGCTCTCCTCCCTCCAGTTAGTAATTATTGAGCCGTCCGCTCTTCGAGCTAGTCACTTCCGACATTCGTTTCGTTTTGCTCAACGCAGCTTATTGTCCGTTCGCAGGTTAAGGCTTGAAACGCTTACGAAACCGGTTGCTAGGCAGACCTGTGTCCCTTTTTGAGTGGTTTTCGACTGGGACGAACAGGTGGCCAGTCTCAGGCAGTGCCCGACGAGCCAGTCAGCTGGCCGCCGATGTCGCATTTCGCCGGGTTAGCCTTCGCTGGGGCCGGAATCTCTGCGGGCTCCTCGCCAGCTGGGCAGCCGTCCAGCTCTGTGGCGGCCACGACCTCGGGAGGACCTCGATCATCGTCCGACGACGATTGATGGTGGAGGCGCTGGTATCTGGCCCTGACGGTTTCCGAACCCATCGCTCTCCGGCTAATGCCCTGGATCGATGTGTCCAGTCCCATTGGGACACACCGGTCGACCCCTTCCCACACACGACCCGCCGGCGGACGGTGTCATGTTTGCCGGCCGCTGTCTGTGGCCGGCGCCGACCGCTCGCCCGTGTTGACAGTAAACGCTGACGTTTATGGTAGCTCCGCACCATTACCGCCGGTATGGCTGCGGCCACATTATTAAACTCCCGCCCGCATGCAACTTGTGTTTGCTGGGCTGCAATGCTTCCGCTATTGCGCTATAGAAGTTGAACCTGAGAGGTCTGCCTCAGCTTTGTATGTATAATTATTTACGAATAGAAAGTCAAGGGAAACTGATTGAATCTGGATTGAATGGTACTTGTTCCTCTTTCATGCTGTATTGGTTCACATCTGAAATTCTATACTGACTTCGAATTTGTAAGCTGTTGCTATCAGAAAGCAACGTAACTTCCGAGTTTCGAATGGATTCAATATAGAACGTTGCATACCCCTGAGACAGCTGCTAGATTGCATTGGCATTCTTTATCGCTGTCGATAACCGTGGCTGCTGAAGCGCGGCAAACACCGCCTTACATTGTGCCGGTCTGTTGGCGCCCGGCGCCGGGGGCTGAGAGCGGGTGGACGTAGCTCGGATCGGCTCCGGTCAGACGTCGGTCAGGCTCTGGTCAGGCGCTGGTCTGGTGCTGGTCAGACGCTGGTCAGACGCTGGTCCGGCTCTCTGCACGGCGCTGGAGCTCGTCTCTCGCTGCACCAGCGGCTATTAACACGCGGAAGAGCCGCGGCTGCTGCAGCGGCGGCGGTGCGGACGGACAGACGTCCCCCGCCGCCGCGCTGCAGTGTGCCTGCCGCTGCCGACTCAGCGGCTTGTTACGGCGGCGCTGGAGCAGCAAACACAGAGCGCGTTCTGCTCGCCGAGGCGGAACTGGGAATTAATGTATTCAGACAGCCTATCAGGCAGCAGATGTCGGGACAGATGTCCGGCTCAATCGAAGAGCTCTGATCCGAGGTCTGAGGGTGACAACAGATTCCTACCTAAGCCCCTTCGGTTGGTAGAACATGCCGTCGCCACAGCTCATCACACAGCCGGGGAGGCAGCGGCAGTGCTGCGGCGGCGGCGCAGCCTTGATAGCGCGCTGGATCGGTGAGGCGTGAGACAAATTCACCTTACCTTGGTGATTGAGCTGGCCGGCTGACCTTGGCGGGGCGGCCGGCCTGCGCCCGTGGAGCGGCGGCCCCTCAGGATGCCCATACGCGGCGGCCGGCGAGCCCGCCCCTGGCCGCAGCGCAGAGGAGATCCCTGTGATAGCGGGCCGTCCATGCAGCGCGGCGCCGGCAGGTGCGCTACCCCTGTCCAGCTGACGGTCTCGCTGGCGACACGGCCACTAACGACCGCGACATTCCGGCACCCGGGCGCTGAACAGATGGCCGCCTAATGATCTGCCGTCAGGGAGGTGATTTTCTCAATCAGTCGCGTCGCGAATCGTTAAAATACCTGCTTCTGATCGGGATTGAGCATCTGATAAGCAGCGGAGCTGCGCTGCGCTGAAGCAGATAGAATCCTAGTCGCTGGGATCTGACTGGCTGCTCGGATCGGTTTGGATGGTGAATGGTCGTTCATCTCGGACGACCGGTGTGCTCACTGATCAGTCTCCGCGGCGCTGGCAGCTGGCGTCACTGGCTGCTTCCGCCTCGGTCCCCGGAGAGCGGCCCTACCAAACCGCATAAGGCCGCCGCGCTGGAACGGGGGCGGGGACGAGCAGCTGTCGTCGGTGCGCCAACCGGCAAGGACATTCACAGGAGACACCGACCCCGGAATGGAGAGAGAAGGGAAGGTCTGTTTTTTGCTGACAGTTTTTCTTGCTGAACCACACTCGGTATCGTCTCTCTTCTTTCGTCCCTTTATTCAGCCACCCAGAAGCCATTCTTGTCTTCCTCGATATCATGTTATGCTTCTATTTTATATAGCTTCCCTTTTATCTCTCACCCTTCCCCTCTCTCTCTCTCTCTCTCTCTCTCTCTCTCTCTCTCTCTCTCTCTCTCTCTCTCTTTCTCTCTCTCCATACCATGCCGCCGGCGACCGCAGGCCGTCGCCGCCACGGCTGCGGCGATCACGGCGTGGCTGTGCCTCGGCCGTTGGTGAGCTCAGTGCACCCAGCCGGGGTGTGGTCGCACCAGCACCCCGGCCGCGGCCGCTCCCCGGTTTGATAGCGCGCGATGACCCTGGGCAGGCCGCCACAGACGCTCTAATTTGGCTGTTTGGCGGCCAATTTGGGGGAGAAATCATCATACCGCGGGATAATGCTGTGGCGGCGGCAGCCCGACGGGGTATGAACACCTTGAAGGGCCGGTATGTGGATGCTCGGGGTTCAAGGCCTGCTGCCAGACTGATAGGAGCTGTGAAGCTGGTGTTATTTTTGCAGTGGGTGAAATGTGTAGTTTGTTGCAGATCGATTACAGTTTGGCTGCCCTTCATCATGTTGCCAAGGACAGGGTGGGATCAGTTGTCGTTTTTGCTCGTTTTTACGTGTTGTTAAGACTGCAGATTGTAAAACATATGTCCATAATTGCTTAATACGTTACAGGACTTTTTCCGTTTTAGGGTAAACTTAAATAAGCAGGACGATTAGCGACTGCGGCCGACCGATACGATCTCTCTGGGTATTTAGCAGCGCCTACGGACTGGCGTGATACCGGGATCATGTGCATTTAGCTGCAACCCGGACTGGGCCGTGGACACAGCAAAGATATACCTGTATTACCATGCTAACATGCTTGCATTGATCTTGACAATGCTGAATATCTTGATCAACCAGGGAGCTAAAATTATCGACTGCAGCAACACGTGGCCCTATATCGCGGTGACCTTGCTCTGTGAGTAGCGTATCGTCGTCATCAGGTAACCCACATGACGCAGCAGAGGCCAATAACGGCTCCGGCTTCAACGCCAAAAATCGCCGGCTTATCGGCCTAAGCCTTATGAGACTGCGATGCAGTGTGAGATTCAGTGCTGCCGTGCGCTGCCGGCGCGGTGGGTCGGACGGCTGCCGATTGCAGGCAGCCCGGAGGCACCAATCGGGCGCCGCCGTCCGTCCCGCACCGTGTCCCATCTGGGGTCATTGGCCGCGCGCGGTGCACTGCGCAACCTGCAGCCGGTGCCTCTGCCGGCTGCGCCGCGCCGCCGGCGGAGGATGGATTGCGGTGGCTGTCAATGGACTGGGTGCGTATGCATCGGTCCTGGCAGCCTGGCGATTTTGTCTGGGCATGTGTTGCTGCTGCCGGTGGCTGTGGATTGTGGAGTCGATGAGCTATACCACCGAGGTACCGGACCCCTCTACCGATGTGTCATGCAGCTCTAACAAAGTGCCGGCCACCCTGCCGATGCACCCGTCTGGCGTGTGACCGGGAGGCCGCCCTCGCGTCCCCTGGCCCGCGGTCGGCGGCGGTTACTGCGCCGTGCCGGCTGGAATTTCGGCCGCTCCCTGCCGCGCCGTCGCGTCGGCCGCCCAGCCGGTATCTGCTCCGCCCGGGGAATATCTGGGCCGGATTTCGGCGAACGGCCAGCCGCCAGGGATGGCCAGGAAAATGCTGATGGTCCATGCTCGGGCAAATTGACGCTATTTAAGCTGTTTGCTAGTCGGAATCGGACTTTCGTGACGTTTTGTTACACATTGCCTTGTTGTTGGACGGTGGGGTTCACACTTTCCTTGTGAATCAGCCGGCTGGTGTGGGGACACTGTGCTCGCACACAGAGCTCACCGATGCTCCGGCTCCGCCCGCCGCCGTGCTCACGGCATTTTTTGACCAACCGTGCCAACAGGTGCATTCCGATGGATTGTAAAAACAATCGTAAGTGATTGTTTACCTGGATAGATTTTTATGTACGCCTTCTGCAGAATTTAACGGTGTGCCGTGATATTGCTGTCCCGAAGAGGCGAGGCCGAGCCCGATAGCTGACTCAGTCGATCGATTTAGAAAAATCTATAGGATAATGTTCACAAGGGTGCAGCACCATATACGGAGGCAGGAGTGTGACACGAAGGCAGTGCTACTCTGTATTGTGTTATTTCCCTCGTGTTATCGCTTTTGAGAACAAATGCATTCATCATGATATACACATGTCGCCAGCCGGAGATTAATTAATCATTGGTGGTTTTCCTCTGAATCCACACGTTGTCGACGCTGGTTTCATGGAGCACGCCTCATTGTCCTGCGGCGTGGCTGGCTCTCGCGGGTCCTAGCCGAGCAGAGTTCGGTGGCGAGGACTTTCCTCTCTATAATCTGGGACACGTGTCTCTCACGGCAGCAAGAGGAGCACATTGTCCCCTCTGGGACGCAGACGGCCCCATTCCCAGACGAGCGCTGGTCAGCTCATCTCACGGAGCGCAGTTTTCTTCCCTCTCTGAGTGGTCGACCGACGGCCGCCCGTCTGTGGCGGCCTTCGATACGTCGCCCCGGGCAGAATTGGCGAGCGGCCGCGAGCGCCGGCTAAAATTAGCACTCCGAACGCGCCCCCAGTAACCCGCCGGCGGCTGGAGCGCTGCGTGATCGGCCGTGATCGCTTCGTGAGGCCGTCACGACCGGTTCGTGAGCGGCTCGGACGCTACGGGTACTTTTGAATCGGCGCGGGAGACCTGGCTGCTGTCTCATGGTGATTTGGGAATGGGTTGATGCTTCTTGTCAGTCATATTTGAGGTCAACTGCTACACTTAATGAAAGTCAATTTCATGCTTACCCTTTACTAATTACTGGTTAGTCTGAATAATGAGTCAGTGACGAGATATTTTCTATTCATCAATTTCTTGCAATGTTTTTATTGGTTAAGTGTTTCTCCCAAAGTTATACTAGGTCACTATAACGGCTGTTATCTGTTTTGCTATTCATAGCACTGTTACACATAACTGAAGATCCCAAAACCTGCATACTTTTCGATGATACCCACTGACGTACATCCCAGATTAAGCGCCAGTTATGTAATCCTTTCATGACGCCAGCGCTGGCAGCGCGTCAGCACTGGGAGCCAGAGCCAGTCGGTGGACTTTGTGGTAGTGCCCGTTGCTAGCCAGCTGCGTTTTTTTTTTCTTGGGCACAACAGGGTGTGCCAGGCCAGGTCAAGTCCGATGAAGCTGTAATGTGTTTGTGAATAAATATCATCCTGCCATGGCGATTAGGGGCGACCAGTTGTGCCCTTCTCACCACCTGCCAACACTGCGACTCCGCCGGTGTGTTTGCATCACTGAGACGCCGGCGGCTCAGTCTTCAGTCGCCACCTCCCTCGGCCGCTGCTGATAAAAGACTCCCTGTGTTGATGTTTAGGCCCCCGTTGCCCGCGCCAGTATCACCAGGCGTTCGCCTCAGTTGGCTGTCAGCGGCCGAAACCACTCGCGTCGGCTCGTTTGTAGGGTAGGACGGCCCCTAAAAAACGCACCGACGGAGTGATAACGACGAGGTATATGGTCGGGATTAAGGATATGCAGGTTTGACGAATCTCGAACATCTGTTAAATAGGTGAGGGTGGGTGGGAAACTTCTCGCCCACTCTCTGCTCCACTCGCCGTCCGTCGCAGTCGACGACTGCCGTTCGCGCCTCTCGGCTCTCCTGCCAGCGGCGCGCCCGTTCCTACACTCCCCTTCGCACCACCCCTAGTCAGGGTCTGCCCCGCGTCTGTCGGCGGGGTGATTTATCTGTCTCCGACCCCCGTCTTCCTTTGCTCCGGTCACGTTCAGTGGCGCCCGGGCAGGGTCCTAACCTTCCATAGCCGCGTCGCCGCTATGAGTTGATTAGGCCCCCGTTGCCCGCGCCACTATCACCAGGCGTTCGCCTCAGTTGGCTGTCAGCGGCCGAAACCACTCGCGTCGGCTCGTTTGTAGGGTAGGACGGCCCCTATGACGCTGGACGAGTCTGTCCTGGGTCCGTCGACCGCCCTCTGCGGGTGTGAAATGCGCAGAGTTATGCGTCGGACCGACTCGGCCCCGACCGACGACCGACCCTCGCTGAACCGGGTGGGAGATGGACACGGTTTGACAGGCCGGTGTGGGTTTCTGGAAGACGTCGGCACAGGACAGATGACATATGACAGACGGCAGTGTCGTACCCTCTGACCTCTGCCGGCAGAGGGGAGAGGAGAGGGGGACGGCTCAATGATGGTCTCTGTTTCAAAGACTGGGTGCCGATGATGTGCGTGAGACGGATCCTGCCCTTGGCAGAAGTTCTGCGAAAATCTGGATTTGTATTAACTTGTGTAATGTATCTTGCCGCCCTTTGAACGCCCATAAGACGCATTCTACCGCGGTGACCGATGGGAGCGGACGCAGGGCGCTCCGCTCTACTCACGGCAGCTGTGACCGCTCGTCGGCAGCGGATGGGGCCCCGTTGTCCATCTGGTCCCCTCAGACAGCCCCAGCCGTGTCCGTCTCTCCCCGCACAGGGGCAGTAGCTCGCGCCGACCGTGAAATCTCCGGCTACCATGTAAGGCACGGGCGAGGGCAGGCCGGCCGTGCTCAGACCGGATTAGCGTGCCGAATATGATGGTTTCATGGTGAGAGTGGCGACTTAATGCATTCCTGCGGCGGTTTGTGCAGATCGCCGGCCGTGACCAGTGTCATTCATATCGGTGTTAGTCTGCCGGCTCCCAGAGACGCGGCAACTCGGCTTAGTCATCGGATGTTTGATCCCGGATCATCCGGAATAGGGCAGTATGGACCTGACTACAGCCGGTCCCGGACTCAGGAGATCACCTGTGGCGAAGCGACGGATGTAGCCAGGGGAGACGTCCGCCGGGCGCGACTTACCCCGCTGCCGCTGCCCGCTACAGTCCCTTGCTGATACCGCGATTTGTCAGTTTGTCCTAATCTGTGCTCCTGTCAGCAGCAAGTGCCAGCGGAACGGAGCGCCGGCCGCGCCAGGTGCACATAATTTGCGCTCGCTGCCTGCAAACGACATCGGGCAGGCATGTTATCACTCCATCTGCATCCGCGCCTGTTGGCCATCGCACGCTCGGCCGCGGATTAGCAGGGCTCGGGTATTGCTAAAAATGCGTCTGCCCGCCGCGCGCTGAGCGGACCGGACCTGGGGCGCTGCCGCCGGGAGATGCCGGACAGGAGCGGGCCTGTCTGCTCCCGCGCGGCGCCGCGGCGTGGCGTTACCGAGTGACGCAGCACTTTTGGCCGCCTTTATCCTCAATGTGGTGTACTTTTGCGGGGACAAGTGTTGGTCAGCGTTTTTGCTGCTGCATGGCTGCAGGACGCTGGTACGATGGTATTGCGTGTTGCGCGCACGCAACGCAACCTGCCAAAGTTGGAGGGTGACAGGGGGTGGAGGTGGTATGATTTGTCCAGGTGACGTGGTGGGCCCGGATTTCCACGTCTGTTGTCAGGCTGAGTGCGAGTCGGTGTCGCACGCTGTCGTGCGCGCGCTGTCGTTTTTCATAGCATTGTCTGTGGTGTGCAGACCTGCCTGAATCACGGGCGGGGATCCCGGCGGCAGTCCGCAGAGGCCGTGCGCTGTGAACCCCTCCCGACCGCTCAGTGCAGTGGGCGGTCCGCGGTGATGGCGGACCCGCCCGGCCGGCCGGTGACGCCGCCGCGGCAGCCTGTGTCCACCCCAGCAACAGGTCGGCGGCCGTCGCGGCTGTCCGTGCCGCTGCTGCTGCCGCTGCGGTGGCGGTGACTCATTACCACAGCTGCGCGGCCGGAGAGCCAAAAACAGCCGCCCGGCGCCGGTACAGCGACACAATGGGAGAGACTGCGGTGGCGGCTGCGCTGGAAAACACCGAAAACATGGCCACATTCCGAGGATTGTCGGCGCTGACGTGTCCGCCACTGTTGGCCGTCTCTGTAGTTCGACTGCATCACGAGTGTTTGATCTCATATTAGACCACAGTGTAGGTTTGCTTGTCTTCTGAAGAGCACCACCGAATTAGGTCGGCTTTCCGGCTCGTTACCTGAAGAGCCAATTGACTCGCGACCTCTCGACATCTCAAGTGTCTGGCCCGTGGCCTGTGGGTGGTATCGGGGTGGGTCGGCCGAGCCGGAGCTGGGCTGGCCGACAGCCGCGGCGGTCCCCGGGGACCGGCACTGCTGGTCCGCGCCGCGCTGGGAGAGGACCAGCTGCGTCGAGACCGGCCGCACCTGCTGTCTCCGAGAGCTAACTACCGAGGGAGGTCTCATTGGAAGTGTTTCCAGGGACGGGAGCATCTATGCAGCGAGCGTTTCGAAGGCTGAAAGGAGCAGTCAGGAGCACGGAACGGAGCCGGCCGTTGGCTGCCTCCCTCCTGGGCGCGGTGGGCGCCTGGCCAAGCTGGCCAAGCTTGGCGCAAGCCAGGATGTAACAGCCTGTTAGTCGCTGAGCCCGCTGCCAGGTCGGCTCAGACGTCGAACAAGCTGCTCTGACGGAGATAGATGACTGCCGCGCTGTCAGCCGGGGTATCCGTCACGCGGGGTCGGCCGGGCCGCACGGCTGGGGTCGCTAAACCTGCCCGCCGCACTGTTGTTGCCACCCGGCGCCACCGGCACTGCTGTGGGCCGTGCAGCCCCCCCCCCTCTGCTCCCCCTCTGCTCCGCCCCACCCACGCTCTCTGCACCGCCGCACCAGTCGGCCGGCCCGCCCGCCCGCTCGATATCAGGCTGCGCCGTGCGCCGCGGCCGAGCCACTGAGCTGGCCAGCTGACCACCGCCGCTCGCCGGATGTTCGCCGTCGCTCGATACCAATCGAACGTCGACAGGAAGCCTCTCCGATCGGCAAGACAGGAAAGGTGATAGGACAAACCGTCCAAGCCCAGGACGAAACTGATTAACCCATTACAGCGACGCGTGGAAAAAGCGGCAACAAAAAATCGTCCGGCTTTCCGCTGTCGTCGCAGTGAGGTGAACGGCCGGACGGCCGCCGCGAGCGAACGACGTCCTCGGCCCTGGAGACGTTCACGGACATCAGCGGACGTTGGCGGACGTTGGTGGACGTCGATAGACGTTGGTGGACGTTGGTGGATTCTGGGTGATTGTGCGATGCGGTGCGCTTTGATCCGGCGGCGTGCGATCGGCCGGCCAGCTCCATGTCGTGCGTGACGAGACGGGACCACGTGGCGGCGCCGAGCCGATGACACGGTGCAGACACGCGGCCGACACGCCTCCACCGCTGTGCCGCACCCAGCTCCGGCACGGCCGCAGGTACGGACAGGTGCCGAGCCCGCCGCCGCGCTGACTCCTCGCCCCGCGTGCCGATGGCCGCCGCCGAGCGGGCCCGCCCCTGCCACGTGGTGCGCGGCCGCTGTGTTTTGTATTTGTCGGAGGTGCGCGCCGCTGCCGGCCGACTCCAGTGTCAAGGTCCCCTAACCGCCGCGCGGCGGCCGGCCCGCGAGTCAACGACCGCGGCGCCGCGCTGGGCCGGTGGCTCGTCGCTGACGTCACTGCTCGGTCCGAGTCGGCAGCCGGCGAGTCCGGGGAGACTGCGGCAGCGGCGGACCGCGCCGGCCGGGAGCGTGAAGCGCGGCGCGGCTGTTTTGGATACAGTGGCAGCAGGTGGCTGACCCGAAACCCGACCCCTACACCGCGCGCCGCCGCGCTGCCGCATCGGGCACCCGTCCAGCGCGGTGCAGCCTTCCGCGCGCGCCAGCTGGCCCGTGTTTTGGCGGATGAAGGGGGGGGGGCTGACCGGTGCACAAACAGCTCGACGGGTCCGGCAGTTCCGAGCCGATTGGCGCGCCCGGCCGAGGAGGAAGGCGGCGCCGCTGCTGAGTTGATGGTTCCTTCCCGCGCGATGGCTACCTGGGCCCGTCTCATAACAGAATTCGACAAATTCGGAGGAAGTATGCGCCGTAGCTTTAGGTGGACACCATCCATATTGTCAGATATCTCTGGGCTGCAGTATTTCATACGTCCACCGTCATGGGCTGTCGGTATTTCGCTGAGCCCGTGTAACAGTCCGTAGTTTTCCGTGCGTCTGTGTGATGAGAGTGTCCCGTCGTCGGGACTGGTTTGGGAGGCGGCGCCGCGCCGGTGTGCCGGGCGGATGGCAGCCGTGGAATGCCGCTCCCACCTGACGTCGGGCCGCGCCGGGCCGGCCAGCTGACGGAGCCGTCACCAGCCGGCCGTGACGCCCGTGACCACCGTGACGGAGCCAGCATCCCGTCCCGGCTGAGTCGGCTCACGTCTGGTGGTCCTCGACCGGTGACTGACGCCGCGTCCGAGTGGAGCCGCCCCGGACCTCGCACCTCTGTGTGGTCTGCTGGGCGGCGGAGATGCCGAGTGTTTGCCGACTGCAGTCCGGCGAGCCGCGGCGCCAGCACCGTGAAGGCAGTCCGTCCACCGCAGCGCCGACCGCGGCCGGCCGGCTGGTCGTGACCGTGACGCGCGCGGACGTTCACCCATTGCGCTATGCACCGCACGCTGTGTGCACTGTGCACGCTGCAGAGTGCACGGCGCGGCGGACGCACCGCTGTGGTCGCCGGCTTCCCTGGCCGGCTGCCGTTACCGGGTGGATACCGTCACCCTATCACATCGCGCAGCGACCCCCGTGACAAGTGCGTGACGACCCGTGACGGCTGCGTGACGCTCCGTGACGACTGCGTGACGCTCCGCGTGGCTCGTGACGGGGTGACAATGGCCGTCACGGGTCGGCCGGCCGGCTGCGCGCACCGCCGACTGAAATAGCCCGGGCCGTGTGGGATTTTACACCGCGCAGTCCCAAACAGTCGGCGAAATGGCTCAGAAGCTAAAAATGCTAATGCCTCGGTAATGGGGCGGAAAGTTAACTAACTGATGACATCACTAACTGGCGGTTAACTCTACCCTGCAATTACTGAGAGCGCCTGTTTATTAGCGAATATTGCTGTGTGAGTGCAGCCACTCTATTGGAGCGACTACCGCTGGAGGGATGGGGAACGTGCAGGCGTGGCTCATGACGAGCAGTAGCGCCTGAGGGCGAGCGGTAGCCACTTCCCAGGTGTCAAAATCACGTGGAGATCGGCCAACGGACGTCCTAGCAGCTTCTTAATTCCGCCTCCGAGCTGTCGAAGGCAAGGGCTTCTGTCCCTGCCGAGCGTCAACCTTGCCCTTTTGACAGTCGCCTCCTGACCTGTCCTGACCTGACACTCGCTCCGTGTTTCGGGATTCTGTCAAAGCTGGGCTTACAGGGCTGCGCGCTGACACGCTGCTCAACAGCGGCTGCGAGCTGCCTTCCTCTTTCAGTGCGGGGCGAGTCTAGCTGGTCGGCGATGGGTCTGTTACTCTCAGAGCTGGGGTGCTAATGACATTGGTGGCAGGTGCACGTGCACGTCGCTCGTGGGCTGATAGTGACGTCACTGTCAGTGGAGTGACTCTCCAATCTACGGTGCCTCCTTAACGCAAATACTGGTCACGATTGCAGCCGTGCCCCGAGATGACTGATGAGCTCCAATGACTAAGCAGGCGCCTGCTGATGTCTAGACAAACGATGAAGTTGTTTTTGCGCCTCAGTCGAGACATGTGGCCCTCGTCGCGGCGCCAGACCATGTAAGCCCAACTGGAAGCTGGTGGACGGCGCGGGCGGGGCGCCCCCGGCTCGCGCGGTCGTCTCCTCCCTGTATCTCTCCCGGTACGGTCCTATGACGTCATTAGCTCGACTGACGTAGGCGTACAGCCAGGAGCGGACTGCCGTGCTGGGGAACACGGCCCGCCGAGTAGCTTGGTTTCGGGCTGAGTGGGTGAGCTGAATGCCGTGGATGCCTGGCGCATTGTGCTGCCGGCTTGTTCGTTGAACAGCAGGGGTGTGACGGCAATGAATGGACACGAAAGTCGCCCACTGACGTTAGGCAAAACTTCCAACTGCTGGCCGAGTTGAACTGTTTTTAAAACACCTCATTAATCCGTGATTTATGTGTTTGGAAATTGTATAGAGCGCTGGCATGGGAAGGGTCAGTTTTCGCCGGAAACAGTGAGCCTGGTTATCCGCCTCTTCGCTGAAACCGACTCGCCGACTGATATGATTTATTAATACCGACGTGCCGCATTTTATCGGTTTGCAGGGAGCGGGAAAGTGGCCGTGTGTTGTGAGTGCCGCGGTCCGCCTGTCTGTCTGAGTGTGCAGTGTTTGCTGTTGCCGCCGTATGGCCCCGTCTATCGCTCTGTGAGGTGACGATGGTAGAGGCTCGGCACCGTGGTCGCCCTTGACGATGGAAGAGTCACCGTTGGACGGAAGGATACACACCCGGCAGCTCTCCGGAATGTCTGGAGCTGCTGCAGCGGAGGACGGGTACCGTTCGTCGGCGGAAGGCCGGGCCGTGTCGGTATCAGACACCGGTGGTGACCTACTCCAACCGGCGGCGCTCCGACCCGACCACGGGTCCCGGCTGCACCCTCCGCTGCCGCGGACACCGGTAACAGCTCACTGCAGACACCGCCGAACCGCTGCTGACGGCACCGGCCGACCGGGCACACTTCCCGGTACAGGAAGTAGTCCTGCGCCGTACGCCGACCGCGACGTCCGGACCAAGGTCCCTCCCGTCGGCACAGCCCGCCTCTACAGGCGCAAATGTTGCAGCTCTACGGCACTATCCTGCAGCTCCACTTCGCGTGCCGCCCGCGAGCCTCACGGCTGAGCAGCGTTACATGGCGGGACGACTCGCGTTTGAGGCGATTTTTGCCGGCGGATTGTGTTGACTGTGCCGTTGTACGGAGCGGTTGTATTTGGAGCGAGGACCGCTGGTCAGCTGATGGCTGGTCACGTGGTCACGTGGACCGCTGCTCGGCACGGTGTGGCGCCAGCCACGTGATGACTGTGCTGTGATGAGCGCCGTGCTGCATTACTGAGGCGGGGGTCGTGCGGCGCTGCTGAGTGACGGACGGGCAGGGCAGGGCCTCTCCCCTGAGTCACTGACCACGGCTGACCTCAGCGGCAGGCCGGCGACCCGCGCCGCCCTCGCCCTCGCCCTCGCCCTCGCCCTCGCCCTCACCGCAGTATCGGCGGGGCCAGCGACTGTCCCACGGCGGCTGGAATCTGTCGGTCTACACTCCACGGCCGTGTGCGCGCCGTCCGTCCATCCGTTCTGCCTACAGACAGACTGGCAGGCAGACTGAGGCCGACACGGAACATCCGCTGGCCCGACACATCCTCAAACACACATACTTCTCGGCTGTGACCTCAGGGTTCTCGAGCTTCCGTATCGTAACCCATCTGCTGCCGCCGAGCGGAGCTGGAGACTGACCGAGGCTGGCACTGCTCCACCTCCGAACACACATCTGTCCGTCAGGGGCACACTGCGGGTCACCGCACTCTCCCTCCAACTCTCATTGTCAATGGATGTATGCGTTCGGGCTCGGCTCACCCGAGGGGCGGCCCCAGGGATGCCCGGTGTTCGTGATCGCGGTTTGGATACATGGGGACGGCGGGGTCACGGAGTCCTGCTGCAGGAGGTCCGTGAGGGACTGAGTCACGGTGCAGATGGTACGGCTCGCTGGTGACCGATTGATACGTAGTTCTGATGAGTGATGGCTATTGAACACGGGTGCTTGAACAAGCACTTCTGTGTCGGCCGCACTCTGCCAGAGTTTCCTCCTTATCTCAAAGATTTCTCGATTCTCATGAATGTTTCACTGGAACCATTGTTTCTCAGCGGTTCGGCTCGATCCGGCGCTAGTTTCACATCTCTCTCTCGCCTCTTCTCACTCTCCGTCCCTCCGAGGAAGGCCACAGGGCCCAGCCGCTGCCGGTCGGCTGCCGGTCGACGGTCATTCATTAGTGGACGTGTGGCTGACGAAATCCTGCCGACCGGCCGACAGGGGCCAGCCGCCGACCGAGGACAGGAACCCCTGCTGCGGGCGGGGCGGTCTTGCAGCCCGCGGTTTTCTTGTCGACCGTGTCAGGCAGCTGGGTGATGTGAATTGACATTTGTGGCCAGCTAGATTCACTGAAGTCATTGATTAAACATTGGCTATCGGTAGGAGCTGGAGGCTGAGAGATTTTCTTTTCACTTCAGGGAACGTCGACATTTGTTGAGGGATAATTGTGATCGGGGTGATTTCGGCTGAATTCTGGACTGTTTGACGGCGTGCTGCGGGTCGTTTATCCGGCCATATGTCGGCTATCGCTGGGTGCTGCAGGGTGGCCGGTGGCTTGCGCCGGGTCCTGGGTCCGTGTCGGTGGGGTGCGCCGGGCCGCCCCCCCCCCCCCCGCTGCCGCTGAGGTGACCGGTATGACGTGCCGGTGCCGTGCCGTGCCTCCCGATGATCCGTCCGATACACGTCGGCCACATGGGTTTCCACTCTGGGCGCCGGCCGCCGAGCCGGACCGGCGGGCGCGGGTCCTGTCGGACACGTGATGGGCCGCCGATCACTCGGAGGTGACCGGAGGACCGGCTCGCGGCCATGGGTACCCCCTCGTTCAGATGCACCGCTCTCCGACTGATGAGAGGAGACGTGCAGAGGCTGCAGTGACCCATGTACGAGTAAGCCGGTTTGGGCTGCTCCGTTAGCCGTCCGATTGGCGTCGTGGGGTATTATGTAATGAAATAGCGATATAAACACGCAATATGATGTATGTACACAACCAGTGAAAGTGCATGACAAAGCCGTTGTGTGGCCGGGATGCCAGTTTATGGCAGCTTTGGAGACGTCTGCTGCCTGTGAGAAACACCAGCCTGCTCTGTGATTGATGGATTGTGATCGCGTTCAACTAACAGTCTGTTGGCCTAATGGCCGCCTGACTGAGTGACAGAGTTTACGGAGTGTGACCTGGTGAGCGGCTCTGTCAGACTAATTACCCCCGACTCGATCGGTCACTGGCGTCACTGCCAGCTGGACTCCCGCCGTGTGGCCGTCTGGATTCGCGGGTCGAGCGGAGCGGTGACTTGATGCTGTTATTTTGATCGAACTTGGAGCGTTTATTTGGCCGCACGTCCCGCTGTTATCCCTTATCAACCAACCATTGAGCTATCTGTTGTCCGCCTATCTGAGGGTCGATCATCGTGCAGAATGCGGCACGCTATGTCAAGGGTATGTCCCGCGCCGTGGCCATTCATTCGTCCCGCCTGTCGGATTATGATCGTTCGGCATGTGCTGAGTGGCTAATTTTACTGTATAATTGCATAATCCGCCGCGGTGGCGGCCGGCGGGGGAGCGATCGACGGCGAATAAATGCTTCACCGAACTGCCGTAACGATCGGGAAAGACCCGAAGGTCGGCCGAGATGGTCGGAATGGTGAATCGGTTCCGCGGACACGCGTCGGTTTCACAACGGACATGGTGTGTCCTCGCCTGTGCCCGACGGGATCCATGTTGGGTCTGTCGGGGTCCGTGCTGGATTCGTTGGGCCATTGTTCGACAAAGTCCAAAAATACACCTACCACTATAAGTACAGGGAATTGGGTCCGTTAGGTCAAGGTTAATGCGATGTTTGGTATGGCCATGGATCTATGGCCATTAAATGCAGAAGCAAAGATAACATCGATTTTATACACCGGGAATATTATGCTATATATGACAAAGGGCTATTTCCACCGTTCTTTGTCTTTCGGTATTTATAAATACCGTCGCTTAGGTTTTGCACCGCCAATCTGAGGCCTGGACCATCCCTGTCTATTGTCCATGCCATGTCCGCTCTGTCCTTTGCTGTCTAGTGTCTGTTTTATTCCTGTGGCTGCATATCACATTTCCAACATCATCAATATACGCTGGGGCCTGCGCTGCCTCGGCTGCTGCCTTGGAGCGGTGCCAGCTCGCCCGTCCGGCCGTCACACCCATCCCCTTCCCCGTGCCTTGGTAGCGATGCTCGAACGATGCCTCCAGCGCCGGCGCGGGCTATGCCGGGCCACGAAACTTCTTTTCCTCGTAGCTTTGATCACGTTAGTTATGGTTTGCGGAATACTGCGCATCAGACCACCGACGCAAGCTTATCATTATTCTGCAGGAAGATTAGCGTCTTATCATTTGTATGCAGTAACAGATGGGCCCTATAATCACTAATGTCTACCTCCATGATAGTTGAGTGAACGAGTAAGTGTGTGTTGGTGTGCCCGGTGTCATCCTGGCTGTGACCTTTGCCACCCTCCCGAGCGTCCCGCCCCCGAGTCGCACTGCGCCACTCGTCTGACCCTCCCGTCCGTCTCTGTGTGTTGGCAGTGAGCGGGCCGGCCGGCCACCGACGCCATGGTGGACCCCAAGAAGACGGCAGTGAAGGAGGATGAGGAGCCGGTCACGGCCGAGGCGCTGGAGCGGCGCGGCAAGCGCTGGGCGGCCAACTTTCTGAAGCGCGAGCCGTCACCGCGCCTGCTGCACCAGCTGTTAGATAAGCTCCTCAGTCCGCTGAAACCCATCAGTGATGAGAACATTGTGGAGTGGATGCGGTGGATCATGGCCGCCGACAAGACTCCGGAGGAGTTTGCCGAACAAGGTGAGAAAGAGGAGGGTGGAGGGACGACTGTGGTGGGCAGTGGGTGTGATTTTGGGCAACCATGCTCGAGGCGTCGGTAGGGCAAAATTGGGTGGGGCGGGAGACTGAGATACGAGCTGTATCGCGGCTTGTGCAGGCATATGCAAGACGCGGATCTCACTAATTTCGGCCGATGGGCCTAGCGCTGGCCGTAAACGGCTTGATAGCGCTGTTTGTGAGCCATGGCTGTGGTCCGCGGGCGATTGGAGCGCTGCGCTCGGACCGGGAGCCGTGCACAGGCGGCGGCTGCAGCACGACGGCGCGGTCCGGACTCGTTATATAACGGCCGACCGTCTTCCTGGTGGCGCCTCCCTGGACGACCGGCGAGGGGCGGCCAGCAGCAGGCGCGCCACCCGCCCGCGGTGCCCCATGCGGCCAGTGTCACCCGGTGTCGGACGACCAGAGACGGCCACCCAAACAGCGCAGTGCCGAGGAGGCCCTTCACTGCTCTGGCGACCCGGCCCTGCCGGCCAGCGTAGGCGGTGGTGGGGGTGGTGGGGCTCCGCTGAGCCAGCTCTCCGCCACTGTCAGCAACCGAGCCGAAGTGAACTGGAAAACGGCCCAGAGAGCGGTAGGATGTCGGAATTCTCGCCAATTGGCAAACGGGGACTTCCAGCGGCATGAACTTGGCGGTTATCAAAGCCTTTGATTGCGTGTTCCCGAAGCCGCCGTAACCTGCGGTGAAAAGTCCGCGATGTTGCGGTCCGCAGATCTATCGCCGTGCGGCACGTTCACGCCTGGAATTCGAACGCTTCCGTAATCGTACGGCTAGTCTTCGATGATTTTCCACCGTTAAATCCTTCGACTAACTGCCTCGGCTAAATTCCGTTGCGTCTCAACTCTCAACGCCAACCCGCAGCTACCCGACCTGACCCTCATCGGACCGGACCGCTGCGTCCGTGGGACTGGCGGCAGCCTCGTCCGGCCTCCGGTCCTCGGGTGCGCCTCTCCCACCACCGGCGCCGCTAGCTTTGGTCGGAGATGCGCTGCCCGTCCCGCCGCGGCCCGACCCGGCTCGGATCGTTGGCTATTACGGGTCATGACGCAACAGGCGGTATCGGGTGGCCGCTGACTGCTGGTCCGGTGAGCGGCGCCGGACGCCGGGCGGGTGGCTGTTGCAGCCCTCCTCTCCGCCGGGCCGTGAGAGGAGGCGCGCGGTGCTCAAACCCGCTCGGCTCCGGCTGGCTCGGCGCGGCGCGGCTCGGGTCCGGTGGGCGGCGCGAGCCCACGTGGTGTGACGTCACCCGGCGCTCCTGGCCGGCCGCGCCGCCGCTGTTTACATGGGGGCGACGCGGCGGGACCCAGCTGGGCCTCCGGATGGGCCGGCCGGACGGACGGCGCGCTGCGGTCGCCCCTCGTCGTGCCGCGGTACTGCGCGGCCGGCGCAATACATGGACGCCCTCTCCCGTCAGGCTTGGTTTGGTTTTGCTGTGGAGTGGACACTCGAGCTATTGATTTGACGGCATCCGTGACTCGGTGAAGTGGCACAACCGTGTCTTACTGTTCACGTTCATGGCCAAAGCGACGGGAATATGTGTGCCATTGCGCAGGGCGGGAGACGCGGGACTGGCAGACGCACCGGGCTCGCGCGGCGTCGTGACAGCGGGCTGTGCGCGGATGACGGGATAGCAGCGGCCGGTCGCGCCGGGGTACCGGATTTATGACGCCGTCTTACGAGCCGTGACACATTGCAGTGGTATTCCCAAACAAGATCGGCCGGAGCGCGGCTGCCGGGGGTCGTGCTGCCACTCAGGGCGGGATTATCTGACTCAGAAATCACACCCCAACTGGTTCACCCCGAGTTCTGCATGTCTGAAAGGTTTCACTAAGAACGAGAACTAACGCGGTCATGTGAGAGCGCGATCAGTGGGGTACTTAGCGGTGATAATGTGATAGCAAGCGAAAAGTTTTGACAGCACGCCTAATTGGATCATTTTAGATCGTCAGCTTTAGTTAATGCCCTTTTAATGGCTGTGTCCTTTTATTACTCATTGAACTATGTCACAACCATTATTGTTTATTGTTTTATGAGTTGATGTCGGTTTACCTTGACATGCTTGCACGAATGGGCTGAAGGTGAGATCGCTCAACATTGACAGGCCCTTCCGGCTTTATGTCATTAGCATACAAAATAATGCCTGAACAATCGACCTAGCCCCTTTACTCACAACAATAAAACAATTTTGATCGTTTGCGGCCGGCGATGATGCCATTCCGGATCTCTAACGTGCAGGGATGTTATCATGTCTGTGCCTAACGAGTCCGGACTGGTTGTGTGCAGACAGTTGCAGACCGCCCCCTCCCCGCCCCAGGGCGGTTGTCGACTCCAATGTTGTCCCAGTCTTGTACAGTTTGTGTGCGTCTGTCCGTCCGTCTGTCGCCCGGTCTGCTCGGGCCGGAGCGGACCATCACGCCGCTGCAGGCTGGTTCTCTGTGCTGTCAGAGTACATTACAGTTGTGTAACGAGCGCCGCCCGCGCGGAGGCCAACCGACCGACCGGCTTTTGGTCATTGTCCCAGTGCGCAGTGCGATGGCCTCCCCGGACGGCCGTTACGGCTTCACGGCTTCTGCAGCCTCACTACGTAATGACAGTAAATTTTGTAAACGTGACCCAGCCTACTGCACTCTGACGGTAGGGGCTCTGTACAGTTGTAAACAGTGACCACACGGGCGGGTATTTTGGTAGATGAGTTGTTAATACCGCTGGAGGGTGGGTTCATATACGTGACTTTGACACATGACCTCCGTTTGATCTCAGCAGCAGACATCCGCTGATCTTTGCCAGATGGTCTGCGTTTGACCTCGTTAGGAGCATTGCGGATGATGCACTGCCACAGACTCCGTTGCTAGTTTTATAAGCGTCGTGTAGACTGCTTTTAGCAGGTTCCATTTTGTATTTACGTGGAGTCTTGCGTGCCCGGGGAAACAGTTGATTTGCGTCCCAATTAGACCATGCTCGCCAGTCGCCTTGCGAACCGCTGCCGGCTGGGAGCGCCGTTTTAGCACGGTCGGCGGCGGCGCATTGTCCGAAATCCGGCTGTGTTTAGGGGACATCAGGGGCCCAGTCGCTTCATCACGTCACGTGGCATATTGACGATGACACGCCGACACGCCACACCGATGTCTGGTCACGGCGACGGGCTCACGCGAGCGGCGCGGCCGCCGGTCGGTATCCGTGTCGGCGAGTGAAGGGCTGGCCGTCCGCCGGCCTCACTGTCAGCCCGCAGAACCGGCTGTATCGGGGCGGTATCTACCGCACCGCGCCGGCCCCGCTACCGATCGTGACTGGCTGCGCGCCGCGCCGTGTGCGCCGAGTCGTTCTCACCGCCGCGCTGTGGTTGTATTCAATCAGCACTTTGTAAGACCTCACAAATGGCGCCGCACAGCGCTCTGTACGACCCTATGCCCCTTGACCGCCGATGTAGAAATGTCACTCGACGCTGAACTCACGAATTGTCAGCCGTGACCGCATTGTTCAGGCCATGGGACGTTGGGACGATCACGTCGCCTCTATAACTTACTAAAAGGTATCACCAGTCTATGTCACGTGTTGAGGGCCCTGTAAGAGCAGCATACTGACTCACCGCGTGTCTCTCTCCACAGTGCGGAGCTACGACAACGCGCAGCGCTGCGGCATGGTGTGGACGGCCAATTTTGTGGCCTACCGGTGTCGCACCTGTGGCATCTCGCCGTGCATGTCGCTGTGCGCCGAGTGCTTCCAGCGCGGCAACCACGACGGCCACGACTACAACATGTTCTGGTCGCAGGCCGGCGGCGCCTGCGACTGCGGAGACCCCTACGTCATGAAACCGTCAGGGTAAGAAAGCCGAAAGTGTTGTGGTACGTTTGTGCGTTTTTTTTTTTGTTGTTGTAAAAGCGATGAGCTGTGTTGCGCTGCTAAAATGTGTGTGGGTGTGTAGATTCACGGCTTGAACGAACTTACTTTGAAAGTGCTACGCGGACAGGGGCGTAGCCAGGACTTCCTCCAGGAGGGGGTTAACTTACAGGGGCCCAAGGTAAACCCCCTCAAAATCCAAAAAGTCGTCGGATTTCATCCACATTTTTTTGGAGGGGGCCCAAATAAATTAAAAAAAAATATTTAAAAATGAAAAGAATGTTAGAACTGAGGGGCAAGCAGTCCATGGGTCCCTGCTAGATAGACCCACGAAGCCAATGGCCCCTCAAGCCAATGGCCCCGAGGGGCCATTGGCATAGTCTCCGGTCCGAAGGGCCCCTGCGAACTCAATGGAGAGGGCCCCGAAGGACCCATTGGCAGGGTCTCCGGTCCGAAGGGCCCATGCGAACCCAATGGAGAGGGCCCCTTGGGGCCCAGTGGCAAAGCTTCAGGCCCGAAGGGCTCTTTAACAACCAATGGAGAGGGCCCAGAGGAGCCCTAACGGCAAGGTCTTAGGCCCGAAGGGCCCCTGCGAACTCGAGAGGGCCCCGAGGGGCCAGTGGCAGGGTCTCGGGTCCGAAGGGCCCCTGCGAACACAATGGAAAGGGGCCCCGAGGCCCGAGGGGCCAAGTGGCAAAACTTTAGGCCCGAAGGGCCCTTCTACATATAACCAATGTATATAACCAATGTATGTATAACCAATGAAGAGTGTCCAGAGGGGCTCTAGCGGCAAGGTCTCAGGCTTGAAGGGCTCCTGCGAACTCAATGGAGGGCCCCGAGGGGCCCAGTGGCAGGGTCTTAGGCCCAAATGGCCCTTCTACAACCAATGGAAAGGGCCCAGAGGGACCTCAGTGGCAAGGTCTTAACTTCGCTTGACGGGGCCGCGGATAACTTGACGAGGGCACTCTTAGCAACAGAAAACCCTCTGAATACACGACAGAGCCCCCTGAGCGCATGGAGGGGCTTCTGATCGCTTCACGGGGCCCTCTAAGCCACAGAAAGGCTCTCTGAGTACACGACAGGGCCCTCTAAGTGCATGAAGAGGCCCCTGAGCGCGCGTGACGGGTCCTCTGATCTACAGGAAAACTCTCTGAGCATATTAAGGACCGCAAGGGGCCCCTGAACGCCTGACAGGGCCAGGCGCGTAGCCAGGATTTTCCTCAGCGGGGCCAATCAGACCGAAAGGGGCCCATGTGAGCGAAGGGGCCCAACATTTTCTTAATTTCATGACGTAGTTATCTGCTTAACTACCTTAAAATTACGAAGGGCCCCTGAGAATCCAATGGAGAGGGCCCCGAGGGGCCCAGTGGCAAAGCCTCAGGCCCGAAAGGCCCTTTTATAACCAATGAAGAGAGCCCAGAGGGCCCTAGCGGCAAGGTCTCAGACCCGAAAGGCCCCCGCGAACCCAGTGGAATGCCCCGAGGGGCCCTTTCGCTACTGTTATTGTGCCCCTTACCGTACTTATGACACCGCGATGGGGGCCCTTTTGGGCTCCAGGGGGGCATGGCCCCTATGCCCCCCCCCCCTTGGCTACGCCCCTGTACGCGGACCTCTGAGATTGAGACTGAATAAGATAGTAATCGAGGACACCGATGTCGAAGACGGTGGTGCTGGAATGCCTTTGCTCCTCCCGGATTTTGATGCATCACTTTGATGTTTGAATCTAATCTCAGCAACGATTGCGACGCAGGCCGACTTTTCCGCCCTGCGGAACTGTTGCCTGTTGTATCGATTGTTGGTCCGTCTCGTCCGGCGTGACTGACGTGACCTCAATGGCACCGCTGGCGATGCGGGCGGCGCGGCGGCCGTCCGTCGTGCCGCGGGGTGTGCCGCTGCCGGCACTGACCTCTGCCGTCCCCCCCCGCCCTCCGGCGCTGGCCGCGGCCGTCGGTCCGCCGTCACCCGCAGAGGTCACCACTCGGAGCCGGCGCCAGTGACCGGACCGTGACAGCTGAATGTTATGCAACACTCGCAGCGCGAAGCTGCCCGCAGCTTTGCGGCGGGGGTGTTTGGCGCAGTGCCCCGCTCGGCTGGCCCCACAGCCGTGCCTGGCTGAAGTCGGTTCCGGGCCGCCGAGTTCTGGCAAACCGAGCGGTGATATGTTAATGGCTCTGCGGTCGGGCCGCCGCTGTTCCGTGTGTTCAGCGAGGCGACCGTCTCGGTGTCGCGCCTCTGAACCGGCCCCGTTCGAGGAGGCTGTCGATGGCGACCGGATGGCGTCCCGAAGGTGTCTGGTGATGCCTCGATGGCGACCGGGCGCCTCAGTGGCGGCGTTATTACATGACGCCCCGGCTGGCGGGTGACACAGAACATCTGCGCTCCGCCGCTGCTGTGACATTGCCGGGCTGTTTTACAAAGCAAGCGGCGCCGGCGCCCGAGGCCTCTGTATGTTGTTCTTTGGAGGCGGGATGATGGCCTCAGCCTGACGGGCTGTGCTGCGTTGGGGCGGCTGCCGCCGCCACGGCGGCCCGGAGGATGATTTGTTAGGATGTCTGTCGTCATGGTGACTCTCGTTCCAGTGACGAAAATGAGCCAGCACAATCAGTCCCTGTGGTGACGAGTAACGTCAGAAAATGCAGATAGGTTGACACACAGGCTTCTCTAGATATACAAAAGAATGTGGTGATGTTAATGGCTCCCTGTTAGTCGGCCTGTGAAGCTGTGAGGCATGCTTCTGTGTCTTGATTCTCACCGGCCTAATGCAAGGCATTCCAACTGCAACTTGGCTTTCAGCCTTTACTGAGCCCCTGGGCGCGGCCCCATTCCATGAATGTATGCAGCTGCTTATCCAATGAAATGAGCCGTGCTTATGTGCATCCACGCGAGAGAAGTCTTTGTTTGTTTGTATCTTATTTGTTTGTTTGTTAACGTTTTGATTTGTATCTTGTGAATGTGTACTGAATGTTTTATCTTGTTGCCAGCCTGCCCCTTGCGTCTGTCTTTGTCCAGTGTTCTGATTGTCACTCCTAAGCAATTTCCACACTGATCCACGCCATTTTATTCACTCCCACCCCTATGGACCGTATCTGACCGCTGGTTCTCTGTGTGTCGGCAGGTTCTGCTCGCTGCACGGCCAGACGGACCCGGCCGCCCAGCGCGGCCCGCCCGACTCCCTAATGCAGCTGCCGCGAGAGATGATGCCGCGTATCTTCTCCCGACTGCTCGTCTACCTGCGGATAAACAGGTGAGGTCGACGGCCGACGCTCGTCGCTCGGCTGTTCCGACCGCGGGCGCCGGATGGGACTGGGCGCGACAGGCTGGGATGGGTCGGGACAGCCGGGGACGGGGTGCGGGTATTGTTTGAGATGAGACGCGCCAGGACGGGTCGGGATGCGGCGGGGTGCGGTCGCATTGTCTGAGATAAGGCGGACGGCCGGGCTCAATGCCAGGTTCGTCACAGGCTGTCAGCGCGACCCGCCGGTCGAGCGTCTGAAGCGGCAGAGACAGTGGCCAGACGGGGCCGTTTGTATTGATTTCAGCCTCTCCGGTCAGTCAGTGTCGGGATGCCCATTGTCTCAGCGCATCCCCCACCCGACTATAGTCTCCTGCCGGTGGCGTCGGCTGTTTCTGTTTATGGCGGCGGTCGGCCCATCAGAGGCGGTCGCTCCTGTGTCGGCCGACTTACGGACGGGTGGGATTTGGTGTTGCTTGGGGCGGGGATGGGTTACATGTCGGCAGGTTATGCGATGGGGACCCCTTCATCGACAGGTAGATGGTCCGACTCTTGTGTAACTGGCGGGTTTAGTGGAGCGGCGACATGTATAGTGTCGTAATGGTTTGTGAAGGGACTGAGGCCGCGTGTGGTAGTAACATGGGCTGTTAGGTGGAGCTGATAGACAATCAATGCGGCCACTCTACGCTCACTTGATCGGTCGGAACACACTGAGGCTTAAACAAGGCTTTATTGCTACCCCTATAACACACGCTACTTTTTGCTTAACCTGAACGCTCGTAACAAGCAGTCCGCTGTCGTATTTCATTTTTATTGACCTCCCTCCCCACTCGCCTCTCCAGCCGTGCGGAAAACATGGAGAGTAACGACGCCAGCATCATGCAGCGGTTGGACGGCTACCTCAACTTCCTGCAGGACCTGTGCAACATGCGCACCGCCATGCGGGCCTGCATGACGGAGGCGCTCACAAGTCGAGAGGTAAGGAACTCTCCCCCTCCCCCTTAACCTCTCACTCAGTTTTTTTCTTCACTGCTTAACGTGGATAGTCACTGGAGAGTCTTTTTCTACTGTGCAAGGGGGATAATATGGAGGTGTGTATATGCGGCCGCCGAGTGCCGGCCTTGTGGAGGCGCGGGGAGCAGAGCGCCGGACGAGGCTGCGGTTTCGGGAGGATGCGCAGCCGGCCGGATGTGGTCGCGGATGAGGCGGTCGTGCGTGAGCCGGTGGGAGGGGAGAGGGAGGAGGAAGGGGGAGATGCGATAGTGGCTTCTTGAGATGGAACTCGCTGCGTACGCAGCGTACCGCCTGTCGGGCTGGTTGATATTTTAATGCATTGTTCTGTTTGCTGTGGCATTGTTTGTGTCCATTCTATGGCGGCTATGTGCGCGTGGCTGGTATTTTTATTTTGTTTACGCTGATGTATCAGTTACTTGGTGCCGGGTTGTTGACTGCTCCGCGTTACCGTGCCTCTCAATGCCGGTGCTTTTTACCGTACCGTGCCGTGCTGTACCGAGTCGCCGTATTGTATTGCTCTGTGTCACACCGGGCTGTATCAGTGTGCTCTGTCATACTGTGCTGTACCGTGCCAGCCTTTGCCATGTGCTGTGCCGTACCGTGCCGGTGTGTTGCGCTGTGCTGTGCTGCACCGTGCTGTACTCGCCGCTCTGCGCTGGTGTGTTGTGCCGTACGCGGCCGATCCGCGCCGTGATACGGCCAGGGTCGGGCGCGCAGTTTCCGGCTAGTAACTCGCCGCGGTGCGGCCGGCGCTGGGACGGGGCGGCGGAATTCCCTGGACCCTGCCGCCACCGCGAGGAAACGCGCCCCGTCGAGCGGCAGCGCAGCGCACACTGCGGCAGCGCTGCTGATTTATGGGACGTTTTATGCCCGACAATCTCTGCCGCTGCCGCGGTGGAATGCGCAGGCAGTCGAGCTGGGCATCCCTCGTTAACGGCGCAATTACTGGCCTGTGCTCTCAGCTCTGTGTTGTGTACTCACAGCACAGGTGGATGCGGGTATGAGAGTCTGTGGAGAGCGTGTGTAGTGGTGTCCTCAAACTTTGTTCGTTCACTCATGCTCATTGTTGCCAGCTGATATGAACAGGCAGCTTAATGAACATTATTACATTATTTGTTTTCATCGAATGTCTTTACACAATGATGTCATTTCTATGATTTCACCCACTTCAGCGGCTCCCAGTGTTCATCATCTGACCGTTTCTCTCTCCCTCGGCAGCTGTACCGGGACATGGACCTGGTGCAGATCACACAGGACGACGCACACGGCGAGACCAAGCTGCTGCGAGAGGCGTACAGAAACTACGTGGAGGCCGTCAACAGCATGCCCAACCCGGACGTGGCGCCCGAGCTGCGCGGTACGTATTATTGGGAGATGTGGTGGACGTGGTGGACAGTGGACGGGCGGTGGACAGTTCATGGACAAGATGCTAAACGTGTGGGGAGCTTGAAGAAGCCCTGAAAGTGGGAATTCGCTGCTTCTTTTGACGCTCTAAAAATATCGTCATGCGCTTATGTCTGTGCGTTCTGTGAGCTCTCACAAACAGCTCGGACTTAACTCCTTTTGAACGAGCGTTCAGCTGATGATACTGATTTTTCCCATGCTCGAGCCTTTGAAATAAACTGGTAGGCAAATATCAGATGGATCAAATTGTAAAAACAGCATACATCTGGAAATGGAAATGCGCGGAATATTCCATGCGTAGGTCTGGACATTTGGAACGAGCCACCTATCTCTCGCGCCTGTCTCTGAGTCGTGTCGCCCCTGTGTCTGAGACGTCTCCGGCGGATGGGGAGTCGGAGCGTGCAGCCGGACCCGTTCCGCCGTGTCATGGTGACGCGTCAATGGACGCGGTTCTGATCATAACGAGACGGAACACATGCGGGCTGTATTGAATTATTGAGCCGTGACTGTCTGGGGAGGGAGGGGATAACGTCTCACTTCGGGCGCTCCTGAGTTAAACGTCGTGGCATCTTGTCAGTGAGTTCTGTGGTAGACTGGGCTGACCTGTTGTCGTCCCGTGTCATAACCACTGTCAGAGCGGCTCTATCCTACCTGGGTTATTTCCATTCCGGGGACACGGCTGGGCGCGTCGCCCCGTGTCGGTCGGACGCGGCAGCGGCGGCGGCCACAGCATATGCTCATTCAAATGCGGGCCGGGCGCGCTCGCCACCGCCACCGTTGCATCAGCTTGCCTTGCGCCATACATAATACATGTTTTGTGGGGCGATCATCATACCCTCCATCCATCCGTGGCGGCCATGGGCGGCGGCGCTCGACCTCTGGGGGCGCCGGCCGACACCGGGGGATGGCTCTATCAGCGCGCGGGGCCGGTCCTGCCGCCGAGGAGCCTCCCGCCGGCCGCTGGGTCCGCCGCCGTCACCCGTCCCGGCCGGCCACAAACTCCGCTCCACTGAATTCGTAGCAGAGCGGACCGACGGACGGGCGGACTGGCTGACTGTCCAGCCGGCCGCACGGCTCAATTTATGATTGCGTTTCCTGGTTTTTAGTCGGCGGTGTTCGCTAGTACTGCCTGTCAGCTCGGAACCAGTTTGTTTGACAGCTGAGTCGGCGCTACTAAATTATGGGACGTCTTTATCGTGATATGACAACTTTCCCAAGGCGTGCCGCGGTCGCAGCAGACTTTTCTGCGGCTTTCTGTTAAGTGTGACATTTTAGGATGGGATGTCTGTTGAATGAATTGGCGTGCTGCGGTATCGGGCCATGCCTCAATGCCTGCCAGACTGCCCTGGGAACGATTCTGGGCTGCAGCGGCTATAATAAACGATCGCCCAGTTCCAACTGCTGTGATCAGTATACTTTGGTGATTCATTTTCGTGTGTTAATGACTGGGATGTGCTCGTTTGCAGTTTGTTATTGGTCGGTTACCGTAATTGACGTCTACTTCCTTGCATTGGTAATATTGCTCAGCAGTTCCATGGGACGTCGCTATTGGTCGGTATCTTTTGGGTTTATAGTAATGACAAGCACGAAGTCCTGGATACATGATGCAAACTGCAATCATTGACCCCGTATGACTCGAACGAAAGTTATGATAGTCGGTCCCGGGTGTCTATTAAATTTGCTCAATCGTATGCCCTCCTGTGACCCATCTGTTACCAATATGTGGCCCATCCGTGACTCGCGCGTGACCGTCGTCTGATTGTGTCCGTGTTCCACCCCGCAGCGCTGTCGCCGGCCCTCCAGGAGAACATTCAGCACGAGACGATGCTGGACGAGCTGGTGTTCTGGACGTACAAGTACGAGTTTCCTACCAAGCTGGTCTGCCTGCTCCTCTACATGCTGCCCGATCAGCGGTATAAGGTAGGTGGCTGACGAAATCCACTGGTATGGCTAGACTTGCTTGTTCACCGGGGCTTCGGTAGCTAAAGTTGAGCCGTGTCTTTCGCTAGGCCGATAGAGTCAGATGGGAGGGAGGGGATGGGTCGGTCTTGTGCCCGTGTCCTCGGACGGGGAGGGCGTGTGTGCCGCCCCTCACGTGACCCTCCCCGTGTGCCCCGTAACTGACGCAATGACCGGCCGCTGTGGCGTGCTCTGTTTATCGTAATGACACGGGTGCGGGGTAAACAGATGGTGCCCTGTGGAGGGGCGCACCACCCCCGGGAATGACTTTCAAATGCCGACTGGGGTGAATTTACGTCAGTGTCTAGTGTTTTTGTAAATGTTATGCATTTTACCGGGTATAGGAACGGCTCGATGGCACACTCAGCCGCATTTTATCAGCAAGCATTTATATTTAGGTTAGCTGCCAATAGCTCGTCTTTCACCTTGATGCTTTGGTCTGCGAACGTGTCGGTATTTTGGGCTCCGGCCAGCTGCTAATGACATGACGTCATCAGGCGACTTTCTGAACGCCCCGGCGGCGGTGGCAATGGGCTGTTTGCGTCACAGTGACGTAGGTCAGCTCTCGATCTATGGCGAGCCGGGCGAACTGACGGCGTGGCGGTCAGGTGATTATATGCCCTGGTCTGATCATGGGTGGGCTATTTTAATCCACCTTTTCATGGCTCTTGAGAGGAGAGGCTGGTCGCGAAATAGCTCCGCCCCCGTGCTCCCTGATAATTTTCGCTCAAAGTACCTTCATAGTTTATCTCGATCGTCTACAGTAGCCTGTATAGTGTATACGTTGAAGCTCTGACGCATGCTGTCCGTCCACAGGAGTGCTTCACACGCGCGTTCGTGCTGCACTACGCGCGCATCTCTCAGATGTTGTCTGCCAGCACCGACCCGGACCCGCTTACCAACCGGGTCGTCCACGTCAGTGTGCAGCTCTTCAGCAACGAGCAGCTGGCGCTGCGGATGACGGAGGAGCTGCACCTGCTGCATGCCATGGTCATCAGCCTGAAACACATGACGAGTCAGATCCTCATCAACAGCCAGCTACACGGTTAGTGCCGTTAGATGGGACAGGATGCGGGGCACATACGGGAGGGTGTGCGGGAGAGGTACCGAACAGGATGGACAGGAGAGAGGACGTGCGGGTGGGAACCGATCAGGAGAGAGGGATGGGAGGTGAGATATTTTATTGAAACCGTGAACAGGCACAAAACCCAATAAAGGTGATGTGTGAGCTACCGGACAGGAAGAGTTAAATGAATGTTGGACGATCATGGGTAGACATTCGAGGAGACGCTTATGTCCATAGAAAGTGAATTTCACAGACGGCTTTGTTTTGATTTGCTGGCGCGGTGATATAGGTCATCTCTGGTTTTCATGACACAGATAAATCGGCTGCGTGGGTGAATAAAGGAGAGCTTGAATAGAATGCGGTCAGTTTAAACCGGTCGGGGATCCCCGCGGCGAGCGGCGGTCCTCTCAAAAGATTACCGCAGATGTAATCCGTCGCCGGCTCTGGGCATGGTGAAAACTGAACCATGCCTGAGCCATGTTTGGGAGCGGCGCCATTGGTCCACCGAGGAGCGTGAGGCGAAAGTGGACGGGACGGTGCGGGTGGCTGAGGGCCTGATAGCGGAGTCGTGAGTGGGAGGATCCCACTGGTCCAGATGCCAGACTACCCGGCCCAGGGCCGTGTGCAGTCCGACAGACGTGCTGTCTCCGACCCGTGCTGGTCTCAGCTGTATAACACCCGGGCCTGTGCTCTCCAATGGCGTTCAATGCAATAGCACCAGGCCTCAGTGACAAATAGTAGTCCGTGGTTGCACGCCGGTCAGTAGTGCCGGCGTCAGAAACAGACAGCAGACGGTCTGCCACAGTGGCGACTGCGGGCGACCGGACGGATCTAGGGCGGGGTGCGACCGGGCGGCGCCGCGCCGCGCCGCGCCCGCCGCTGTGACGTCGTCTGATGTCAGCGCGCTGAGCCGCGTCTCTCAATTCTCACGGGGCTCGGCGGCGCAGAGCTCGGGGACGAACTCACCGCCAGGGCCCGGAGAGGGGCGCTGAGAGACCGAACACGCCACACATGGAACGGATTAGATTGACAATGGTAGACAGACATGCTATGCTCTGAAAATGTGCTGTCAGAAGCTAGGGCATGTTTGGTATTTTTATAGTGTGAATGGTCTCTGTTTGACGTCTGTACGAGTTTCGTGCGAGTCACTATTGGCGGTCGAAACAGACTAATCAAAGGAGCCGGCACGGATCGCTAGATCTGTAGATAATGCTCACCAGGCTCGCTAGATTGATAGATAGCATCGGGTCGCTGTCGTGTTGTGGTATAGCTGATTGTTATTCGATGGTCTTTTTGTTTGACCGCTTAGGACGCTCGAAACATGCACTTTGCTGTGCTGCCACTGTCAGCCTATCAGGTTATTTTTGTCCTGCTATTTCCAGGGTTGGATATATTGGTTATTGTCATGCGCCTTTTCCATATAGTACCTAACAGATTTGACGCGGGCCATTTATAATTACAAGCGCTGCGGAGTTTGCAGCACCCTTCTGCAAGCGGAATGTCCAGTGCGGGTTTTCATGGGTCCGTTATGTTTTCTCTATTTTGTAACAGCTGATTCTCAGAGGTCCTGGCTCCCACAATGCGAGGCACCGGCCCCACGTGTCGATTTGCGTCACAGGACTGGTTGCCGATGGGCCGCGCGGCCGGGTGCGGTACAGGGACCAGTCTCTGTTGTTGTGGGACGCCACAGCCGCTAGTTAGGCCTAGGCAGACACACCGGTAGGCAGTTGGTAACCTGCATAACGCAATATGTGTCTGGTAAGGAGATTCGCGTGTTTGGGAGGTGTGCTTCTAAACCACACAATAGGCTTCAGCAATGTGAGAACGCTTCTTGATGATGCCACGGAACTGGAAAAACTACTTTCATTGAGCATCATCCATGGAATGTGACTCGAGGGCCCACTATTATCTTCCAATCATTCGGCTGTCATGAACATAAATTACCAATTAACGGGGTCACTTTTACAGCCACTTTTGTCGTTAAACGGCAACAGACTGTCTCTCCCAAGTCCCAGCGACTTTGTAAGCCAACACCGTCACCCGTCCGTGTGGCCTGAGCTCTCGGCATCATGTGAACCATTCGCCGAGAAAAGTGGCCGTCGGTCGCTGTAATCGTCCTGGGCGCGCTGCTTTTTGTTGGCTAAACGACTCCGAGTGTCATCTGATTGGCCGACCACTTAGTTTGATTTATGTTATTACGCTATTTATGTTGGTATATCGATCTGACGGCCGGCCGTGTGCAGATGTTTGTCTGTCTGGCTGTCTGGCGGGCCGGTGGCTGGTGGCCGGCCGGCCGGCTGGCGAGTGGCCGGTGTTGCAGGGGCGCTGGTCACGCGGCCGGCTGCTGATCCTGGTCAGATCGACGGCGGCGGCGCGGCGGGGGAGCTCACCGGACCGAGTCGTCGCTGCTGTGTGGGTGCCAGCGGCGCCGAGTTCGTTAGGGCAGGTCGGGGTGAGGTGCCGCCGGCCGGCAGGATGTCTGGGGCGGAGACGGGTCTCGGGCTGTGGAGGTAGCCGTTTTGGGTACTCAGTGGCTGACCGAGCTGTACCGTACCGGTCAGCCGCCGACCCGCCGAGGGAGGCCGGCTGCTGGCCCGGGCGTGCTGTGTTGCGGGGCCCGGCCTTGAACGGAGGGGCCACCCGCCGCCGCGGCTGTCGGTGGGACCGCACCGGTCGGCCGGCCGACCCGGGACGGCCTCTGCCGCCGACAGACTGCGCCGTGAGCACGGCAGTGGCCAGCTCACAGCTTAATCGTGATCCGTGCTTTATTTAGGAGCTAAATACTGCCCTGATGTCCTAGTTTTGACAAATGCCGGACGCCTAAAGATGGCGATGTTTGACCCAGATAAGGTGTCAACAGGCGGGTGGCCATATGGCCAGACCGAGGGCTTGGCCCATCGGTATGCGTTCGGAGGGCGACTGCAGCACGGCCCGGCCCGTACGGATTCCGCTGTTTATTTATAGAGCAGCGAGCGCCTTTTCTGTCAGATCAAATGGGAAGTTCGTGCGACCCTGCACCGCAGCACCAGGCCCAGCCGCAGTGGCTTATGGGAGCCTGCAGAAGGTCATGACTTACCAGAGACCTTCGTTTAGCGGAGTGACCGATTCACTAATGAATTGGCAGACCGCTAATCCGCCCGGGTGCATTTTACAGTGTCTTTTTGTTCGCTGGGTGCACGGTTTTCAGTCATTGCGCAGTGGAGGATTTTCTGACCGCAGGAACGCAGTATGCATGCATTTTAAATCGGCTCGGTTAAGAGGTAAACCGGCTGTTTTGCCACTATTTTCTGGTAACGGACTGGGGCCTTGTACCAGATCTTCGGAAGCGGCCAGCTTTGCCGGGCGATTTCGGAACAGCTCGGAAGCGTAACGGACAATACCAACCAAAGCCCGCCTTGTGTCTATCCTTAGCCTGGCTCGTCATTGTTCACGGAATACTGTACGAAAAACGGCGGCGCTATTTCGGTTGAAACTTGAACAGCGTACCGCTCACGATTTGAGTCAGACACACGGTAACAGCAGTGCAGACTGTAGAGCTCACCCACACGCCTGTGTACCGTGTGTCTGTGAGGGCTGGGGTGCCCCGGTGAGTAGTCGGGTTCTCTCGACTGTCACTGCCGGTCATGGCCGCGACACCGCGCCGGTGGCCGGGCCGAGTGTCGGGTCCGTCACTGGGGAAGGTGCCGCACTGTCTGGTGACGTCACTGGGGTGTCTGTGACGTCACGGCGGGATTCGGGGACCGGCCTGGGACACCGCTGTCGGCCGGCGCTGCAGGCTGGGCGCCCAGGCCGTGCCGTTGGTATTCAGTTTCGTTACACTGCCGTCAGACCGTCAGCTGTGACGCTGAGCAGATGTTCGCAGAAGTGAGCCTCCCGGCCGCGTCGCGCCCCGGCTCGGCCCGGTGATGGCAGGCGAGGCTGTAACATAGTGCCGGTCTCTGAGGAATTAGTAGATGGTAGAGGACAGTGGTGCTAGCCGGAAACTACACTAACTACACTCCTCTCCACCCAGGCTCTATAATCTATATTGCCGGTCAATCAATGAGCTCTCCTCCGCAGCGTCGGCCGCTCGGGAGCAGCGGCCGGCCGAGCGGGAAGGGGTGCGGGCGGCGTGACGGCGGCCGCGTCGGCGCCTGACGTGCGTGACGGCGCTGTGACGGGGTGGGAGGGTGGAGAACGGGACGGGTCACCGACTGGACCGCCGCCGCCGGCCCGTCGGCGACATCCGGTCTGTTTTGCCATCCAGTGAGCGGTGAACGGTGGAGGAAAGGGTGGGGATGATGAAAGGCAGGCGGAGGACTGTGTGAGGGATGACAGAAGTGGGTGGAGGACTGGCGACCGTCAGCAGCACCCCCGGCGCTGTGACATCTCTCAAAGTCTGCCAGCTGAGTGTGACGCCGTAGATGTGCCAACCCGCAGCTGGCTGGTTACTCGCTGACTCAAACGAAAACCCTTGACTGCGCTGCCAAGCCACCGCTGAATATACATAGATGCTGCACACCGAGCTGGCGTCGGTACGGGCTCCGACGGCCCGGCTGCCAAAGTCGGGTCTTAGGGCTAATGGCAGCGCGCCGTTTTATGATTGTTGTTGTCGGGGCGACTGACGTCATGCATTCCTTTGATCCGGCGGCGCCGGTTGTTGGGCGGAGGTCTGCTGCAGCAGCGGGCTGCCGCGCAGCACCCGTCGGATGGCCGAGAGGCGCAGGGGCCTTACAGCGGCCACGGCTGTCCCGTGACCGTGCGCCGTCTTTGCACCCAGTGTATGCTGTCATTGCTGTTGTATCACCTCCGTTTGTTTGTAGTATTTCATGGTTACTCCACCTTCATGATTGTTATGTTCTACCGCTGGTACACCGTTTTTCACGCCGTCTATTCGTGTTGTTTATCGGTTGGTTACCCTGAATAACCTGTGTATGAAGTTACGAGGTGCGGGGATTAGAGCGCCACCTTGATGGGGTGAGGCGAGAGGCGGGAGCGCACGGTGACCTCTGAGAAGTAGATGGAGGGTACCAGCGCCGCCTGTAGAGTAGTGCCGGCAGCCTCTGTGGAGTAGATGGAATGCCGCCGCCGTCGGCTCTGTCACGGCTCGCGGCCCGGTTGTCAACATTATGAGCCGACGGAGCAGCGGCAGACTTTGAAGGGCTGCTGGCAATTACTGTAGGTGGGTTTTGGGCGGATGAGGCGGCAGTGGCAGCGGCGGCGGATCCAGAGATCTCTTGAGATACGCGCATGGTGCAATTATAAGGACCGGACGTACTTGTTTTAATAAGAATGTAGAAATTTGAAGTGCAAATTTCATACTGCGACATTCACCTCTGGGGTATGCAAAGCAGAGAGGAATGACTATGGAAATCCAGCGGTTCAAAGTTCTCGGAACCTTTCAGTTGTGGCCTCTCGCCGCTGCTTTGCATGCCATGAGCTGAAATGTTATCTTGGCTGTCCCGTGGGGTGGCGAAATGGGCTTGGTCGCCCCACGTGACATTCTGACACCGGTTTTAGATTTGTGTAATCACTTCTCTGGCCAAATATAGATGTGATATATGACGACTCGTAGCCAATCTTATTTCGAGTCGTCGGTTTTCTGTGCTACTCCGTCCTATGTGTATCTTGTATAGCTGACTGTCAATGTTCTGCCCTCAGACCCAGCACGAAACACGCACAAAGTGGCCAGCTGTGGCGACAAGATCATGAAGAACCACTGCTACTGGCCGCTTGTCTCCGACCTCAGTAACGTGCTCAGCCACAAGCCCGTGGCGCTGGCGTTCGTCTCAGACGACGGCCTCCTGCAGATGTGGTTCTCCTACCTGTCCATGTACCAGGGTGAGTCGGCAACAAAATTGCTGTTCTACTTGGCTGTATAAAGTAGAAGTGTTACAACAGCACGGCAATGGCTTTGGCGGATGTGTGACCGTGGCAGGCACTCTGAACTTCCTTTATTTTCGTTCGTGTGTGCTTATTGAGATAGACACTTAGAGTTCTATTATGGTCTCCGCTTAACTACCTACGTAGTGTTGTTGCATGTAGGTACTGCATGCTAAATTAGGCGTCAGTCTCCCGGACCTCCGCACCCTAAGTGCGTCATCTCATCTCCCTCTGCCTCTCTCCATCCCTCTCCCTCTCCATCTTCCGTGCACCGTCCCTACCATGACCGCGGTCCGTGCAAGCCTCCCTCCTCTCCCTCTTCCCTCTCTCCCTCTCTCTGCTATCCGTCAGCATTGATCCTGTCCGGTAGTGACATCAGCACGGCGTCACCCCCAGCCGGCGTGGGCGGCGGCCCGCTGCCGCTGCCGACTCTGGGGGACGTAGTAACCTTCACTGAACGCTGCTCCCAGTTCCGCCTGCCTTACGAATCCCGGACGCCGCATGCCTTTTCCATTAGGATAGCTGAATGTTGTTGCACTGGGAGATGTCTAAGTGATGAGATAGCAGTGCGGAGATGAATGAACAGCTGCAGGCATGGCCACCCTTAAATTGTTAACGTCTTGCGTTATATGATTGGCTTAGGTTCTAGAGCCTGTTCATATGATCATCATGCATAAGGTGTATATAACTAGGTCTATAAATCGTCAATTATTCAGTTTTCCCCTCCGCTATGTTTGACTGTAAATCGTCCATCTCCCTACCCTCCTCTAACCCTCCCCGCTCTCTTTCCGTCAGGCATGCACGTCAACATTCGTCAGCTGGACGCGCACGTGGACATGGAGCCGTCCACCTACTACGCGGCGTTCTCAGCCGAACTGGAGGGCTCCGCGGCCCCCATGTGGGCGCTGCTGACACACCTGAAGGAGCCGGGCACGGCCGACCTGACCAAGCGGCTGCTGCGGCACGCCTACGCGGCGCTGCAGCAGTGGCATGACGCCATCGGCTGCCCTCAGACCTACGTGAGTCGACTGGCCGGGTGGTGTGCGGGGTTGGGGGTGGTGTGGTGACGTGTGGGGTCGAACGGGAGGGCGTTGTTAAGTTTTTGACCAGAGTAAGGATCGATCTAAGAGGACTGCTTAGAGGGACTGTAAGGAATATATTAGTGTACGCACATGATGAGTCGTAAGGAATGTGTGAGAGACTCAAGAGGAATGCAGAGGGAATGTGGAATCTCGTGTAACACCGGTGTTGTTTTTAGCCTTGAGACGGTCGGACAGCTCCGTTTGATGTGCTGACATTGGCCTGACTAAGACGTCCCTTCGAACAGCTGAATGTCTGTGTTATCTGGGCCGGCGGGTACCCTGTGCCCGACATCTGACGTTCAGGCCAGCTCAGCGGAGTGTCCGTGATATGTGTGCCGCTGGGAGCGCCTTGTGTCCGAAGTCTGTCGTTCAGGATGTGGTTTGACCGCGGCAAGGTCGCACCAAACAATGGTTAAGCGAGTTCGAACAATGGAGCACCTTCCAGGCGGCGTGTGTTGTGACGTCCGCGCCGGTTATTAACCAGGGGACTGTGAAGACCTCCGTGTCACGTTTAATTGTTACGTGCTCCTGGGCTGACCCCGGAAGAGTTTTACAATGCGGCTATTTATTGGTCATTTGCGTCACATCGTTAGTGACTAGCCCTCACTTCTCATACCCCGGACCCCGGGTAGAAACGAGTTCACCAGACTTATCACTTAGAATGTGACTTTGAAAACGAGGAAAATTGTGTACCACCGCGGCACGAGACTGTTCGAGCAAAACACACAAGCGCGTTGCTTAGCCTAACGACCGGGTTGTTTTCGTGTGGCGTGCGGCCTCGCCAGGCGTTCCCTGGTGTTTTCACCCCTCCCCTCTCCCTCCGCTCCCTCTCTCTAACCCGTGTCTCTGTCTCTCCCCAGGAGGAGATAGTCGAGGACGACAGTATGGACCTGCGCTGCACGTTCCACTTGCCTCTGCACCGCTACGTGGCGCTCATCATCTCGGAGGCGGTGAAGCGTCAGGGCGTCAGTCTGCAGGAGCTGCTGCCCACCGGCAACACCATGTTCACCCTCATCAGCCACCTGCTGAAGCTGCAGGCGAGTGACGGGTGTTAGACAGGGCGCCGGGAGCGGGGGGAGGGGGGATAATGGAGGCCGGAGGGGAAGGGAAGAGGGGTGTGGCAGGGGGACATTGATTTTGCTAATTGACGGAGTCATTGCCGTCTAGAATTGATAGCTGCATTTGGAGAACGAATTTGTGGTATCATTTTAGTGGAGTGAAGCATTGATGATATGCCGGCTTAACATAATCGTAATCTACAAAGTGCTGGTGTAAATAGAACTGGAATGCTCTTTAATGTGTGCCTTGGTTCTAATACATGCCCGTTTTAATACATACATGTATTGATCATGCCCGTTGCCGAAGTGTCTTCATCATTGTCAATATGACTTAACACTTCCTTCATCTGACTTCTCACCGTTCATCCTCCAGGTCAGCTTCCACGAGATCTCTGCGGGCATGTGGGTGCGCAACGGTAACCAGATGAAGGGCCAGACGATGACTTACACGCAGTGCCACTTCTGCTGCTCCATGGTCGACCCGGACATCTACCTGCTGCAGCTGGGCGCCATGACGCTCGACCCCGACAAATTCCTCACGCTCGTCCTCAAAAAGTCAGTTGAGCGGCTAGAGGATTGGATGCTGGGTGTCTGAAGAAGTCAGCTGTAAATAACTGAGAGAGAATGACTTGATAAAAGGGATAGCCTGTAGGCGTCACCTTCATTATTATTGTGTGTTTCCGTGCCTCTTCCAAAATATAGGCAGATCTCCAATGACAAAGCATATGCAGGAGCTAAAAATAGCTCGTCTCCAGTAAAAAAGACTGCTCTGTCGATTAGCTATGTGACTTACGATCTTGACTTGCATGCCATTAACTTAGACTAGACCCAACACAACCGCCTAACCATGACACCCCCCCCCCTCCTTTCTCTCAGGTTCCACGTGTGGGAGTGGCTGAGTTTCGCACCCAACGCCACCAACTCTCACCTGGAGGCCGACCAGGAGATACCCATGGTCGAGGCGTGTCTCACCTTCCTGGCCACGCTGCTCTGCGTGCGCACCTGCGCAGGTGAGAACACGACACCGGGGCGCGGGTGAGATGGCGAATGTGGGAGGGAGTGGAAGGCATTTGAGTGAGGATTGTAGAAGTGAGGGTGAGAGCATTTAGGTTTGGACTGAGGGGTGGGAATGAGCGATAGGAAGTGGAAAGTCCAGAGTGAGTGGGTAGCATTTTTGGGCATTGGGGTCGGAGTTCGGTGAACCGTGGTGTCATGTCGTATACTATGGATGTAAGAAGGAGGTGGCCTTTAGGTGATTGTTTGAGTTTTGTAATTGATTCGTAGGTTAGTTGTAGAGGTAAGTTGTATATTTCCTGGGATTTATAGCAGGGGACGACCACGGGCTTCCTTGAAATGCTTAATGCCATCTGCGAAAGCTACGATTGAGGAAGTTAATTGAATCTCGTTATGGCCAATGGCTGCAATAAAGGCTATCGCTGTTTATGGAGCAGCTGTGCCATATGAGTTCGTGTCATTAGTGGACTATTTATGAGCTTGTCAAACTATGGTCTGCTCAGCGATAACTGGCCAGCGCCGACCAGCGTCGATTGGGAAATCGTGCCTGACGTGCCCTTTTTGTCCTGCTAGACTCGAGCGTTTATAGCATTTAGACTAATTAACGAAACTTAAGCTATTGCGTGATTACTATTGACCGCAGTCATGGCCAAGCGTGCTGCCGCTCACCAGGGTCTATTTGCGACGGTTGTCTAGCCACCTGAGGTGACCTAGAAGCTTCACAATGCGCACTTGGCCAGTTTGTGACTCAGTCTCAGTATCAAGTAATGCGTGTACGTGATTCTTTTTGTCGCCGGCCGGGCGCCCGTCTTCCTCCCCACGCTGTCAGTTCCATGAACGGCGCCCGCCCGGGGAAGCGCCTCACTTCCAGTTTCTGGTGTTTACCGTGCCGGCGGCGGCGGCGCGGCTGTGGGCTGCGCTCCGGCGGCGCCGTGTTTGTCACGGTTTTGACCGGCCGTCGGCGGGTTGACGTGGACACTGGGCAGGGCACACCAGATGCAATTTGTCACAGATAACGCCGCCGGGCTTCCGAGAAGGGGGGGGGGGGCACAATCCAGGCTGGGCTCCCGGTGGGGCGGGGGAGGGGGTCTCGATCTGGGTTGGGCTCCCGGCGGGTTGGAGAAGGGCGACTCGCGCGCGAGGAGCCTGGTCCTCAGCCCAGCAACTCTGCGGGACGGGTGGAGTAGGGCACTCGTTAGTGGTGGGCCATTACAGTGTTTGGCTTGAATCGGAACCCAGTTAGGAACATTTGTCCTCGCTCGAACAAGGACAAGTCATTTGCAACAGGAATCTTTGTAAGCCTGTAGTGTCGACTGCGTTTGTCCCGTCCTGTGCTAAATCACAGTTAAACGCCGCTCACTTTCTACCCCTGCACCGTCTAGGCTGCTGTCTGGTCTGACGTGCTGTATTTGACCCCACCTTTCTCTCCCCGCCACCAGGCATGCCGGAGGACGAGCTGGCCAAGTTGGAGATCGCCACGCAGCTGTGTATGGGCGACAAGACGCACAGCCAGCTCATGGACCTGCTGCCGGAGAAATCCGAGCCCATGAGCAACCCGGCACTGTTCGAGGCCGTGCTCGCTCATGTGAGTTTTTTTTGGGGGGGGGGGGACGGTGGCTGGGTGAATGGTGGGTCAACGAGTTTTTTTTTAGGCCACGATGGGGAGGATTGGTGCAAAGGTCATATTACCAAGTGCACACTTTTCTTCTGTTTCGGCCTCGCCGCTAATATTGATACCTCAGTTTTGTCATTTATCCCGATTTCGTCGCCCATAGTAATTTAATGCGAAATTAATCTTTCAGGATCTCGTTTGTAGCAATGTTTTCATACGAACATCATTGCTGCGCTTATGATCGCAGTGTAGGACGCCTACTCATTCTAACCCTGTCGTTGGCTTAGCTCGTGTGCAGCGCCCTCTCGGGACGGTGCCTACGTCCTGCCAGTCCATCTGACACCCTCTTTCCCGTGCCACAGGTGTCCCGGTACCGCGGCCCCGCCTCGGAGGCATCCGGAAACATGCAGCAGGGCATCTACGGACCCAAGGTCGAGGTCTGGGACACGCTCTACGACCCCATCTACGTGTTTCTGCGCGCCATGGTGCGCAAGGAATTCCAGGGATCCATGGACCGCTTCACCGCTTAGTGAGTTTGAAGGAGATTGGGGAACTGTTGAAGTGCGTGTTTTAGAGGGACGGATGCCTGTGTGGGCACCGTTCCGTTGTTTCCATCCTCAGCACAGTCAAATCCATCTCCTCCACGCTTCAAGTCCCTGAATATCCGGGTTGGACGGACAACTTTATCCCATGCGGGCAGCTCCCATGCTCCCATAGGAGCAGACCCGTAGCCGGGTGCAGTGAGTGCGGGGGGGGGGGGGCTGTGCGGCCTTTGGACGAGCTCAGCCCCGGCGACTCACTAGGGTGCCCGCCCAGACCTTGATGTCTCCCCCTAATTCCCATCGTCCTTCCGGCTCTGCAAGGGTTACGATTGACCGATAGAGCCTAACCCAACAACAACAACAACAAAAAACTTTTTTGGATTTACATAAGACGAGTATTCTTTCCATTCTTGATAAGTCAGTATACATGATTGGTGGACAGAATTATCAGTTTTGATAATGTCATGTTGCCTAGCTACTTCGATCGCTGCTTATTCTTCATTATGCCTTTCAAAGTGCTTTTTGCCATCTGAAATATTTTTGCTGTTGTTGATTCGCGAAGAGCCGTGAACTGAGTCTGGCCGTTGGTATTTCGTTCGTCCGCTGTTGTTTGTCGCTGTGTGGTTCGACGGACGTCTCGGATATCTGTGGTAGAGGCGGTCCATCACTGGCGGTCAGCCGGCCCCAGGATTACCGCTCCACGATCACGGAATGTGGTGGGATTAGTATTTAGCTCAATGACTTCTGTGGTAATGATGCCTCCTGGGTATTAACGTTGTGACTAAGTTAGCCTCATGGTTGTGTTGTTGAATATTTTTCTTGTTTATGGATAACGTGACTTTTGGATGGCAAATAGTCGTCCTGAGTCCAGGCGAACTATTTTCCCAAGGCAGTGACGAACGTGGTTAGATTCTAACCCAATGTTCTTGTTCTGTTCTAACCCAATGTTTGTCCTGTGCATTTTGAAACCGCGCTGAAGATGTTACCCTCTTTTCGCTTATTTATAATGCCTTCCCTCCCCTCGCGCCCGCAGTGTGAAGAGCACCGGCCGGTACTCAAAGGGCTCGATCTAACGTTCCCCCTCCCTCCCTCAGTGTGAAGAGCACCGGCCAGTACACGGACTCTAAGGGCTCGCCGTGGCCGCCGTACAAGGTGCCGCCCTCGCAGCCGCCGCTGCCGGACATCCCGGACGTGCGCCGCATCCTGCACTGTAACACCTTCTACGGCGCGATGCTAGCCATCCTGCGCCGCTGCGTCAGTGACCCGCTGGTCAGCGAGCAGGTCATGTCTCTGGCCATCTTCCTGCTGGAGATGGCCACCAGAAAACCCGAGAAGGAGTTCACAGGACAGGTGAGACGCGCGGATAAATGACGAGGGAGGAGGAAAATGTTGGGACAGAGCGAGCAGGAACTCTGCTTTTAAATGATGGATTTTTTTTATTATTCGCGTCATTAAATCGCCTTTTTCGGTGATGTGATATCAATATCGAACTTTTTACCTGGCATCTGTCTCAAGTAATGTCCTGTGCCCTCTCCGACCCGACGTACCCTCGTATATAAAACGGTCCTGACATCGTGCCCCGTCTCTGCGTCGTCCCCACAGGAGGTGTTCCGCACGGACATGGACCAGCCGGACGAGTGTGAGGACCTGCAGTTCACCGAGTGGTTCCGCACCCCCTGGAGCGTCGACAACCTGCGCCGCGTGGTCGACAACGTGACCGTGGTCACCGAGCGCGTCTACCCGAGCTCCTCCAGCAGCGAGAGTGGTGAGTGAACGGGAGGAGAGAGAGAGGGGGGAGTGACAGCGCGTCTACCCGAGCTCCTCCAGCAGCGAGAGTGGTGAGTGAGCGGGAGGAGAGGGAGAGAGGCCGGGAGGGCCAACTGGCTCATCCAGTAGCGAGAGTGGTGAATGAACGGGAGTAGAGGGAGAGAGGGTCTACCCGAGCTCCTCCAGCAGCGAGAGTGGTGAGTGAACGGGAGGAGAGGGAGAGAGGGAGAGAGGGTCTACCCGGGCTCCAACAGCGAGAGTGGTGAGTGAACGGGAGGAGAGAGAGAGGGGGAGTGACAGCGCGTCTACCCGAGCTCCTCCAGCAGCGAGAGTGGTGAGTGAACGGGAGGAGAGAGAGAGGGGGAGTGACAGCGCGTCTACCCGAGCTCCTCCAGCAGCGAGAGTGGTCAGTGTAGAGAGCTGGGAGAGAGGGAATGAAGTGTGATACTCTTGGCTATTTTAGCAGCGAGAGTGGCCATTGTAGAGAGGGAAGGGGACGAGGAAGGGAGGTTGTGGTTTACTGGCTACTTGAGCAATGGTGGTGGTCATTGACCAAAGACAGCTGGAGCAATGGAGTTCGCTTGTTGCAAGTACGGTTGTGAGACCGCTCCTTGGATCGGCTTAATGTCAGAACTAGAATTGATTATTTGACTGCTTATCAGGGCTTTCTGGATGTTAAAATATTCGTTTTGAGTCTGTCTGAGTTCCATGAGGCAGGTCGGACCTCCACTGGGCTTTGGTGGTTGACAGGACGCCCTGGGCGGTCGAACAGAGGCCGCTGAGTGTGGGCGGCCAGTCTCGCCGGCGGCAGGCGCTGCGCAGTCCGCCTGACGACCAACCCAAAGTCCAGCGCGGCGGACCGGGTGTGGCCGAATGCTCGCGGGACGCGGCGCCCCTGGCCGCGATCCATCACTGTTTGTGCTCGGGATAACGAGGCGGCGGCGGCGCGCGAGTTTGGTGTGCCCGGGGTCCGCCAGGACCGGGATGGGCAGGGTTACTAGGAATCGGCCACTGAGGTGCTGAGTCAACTGCCGGGTGGGGGCTCTGACCTGTGATCGGCGGTAGAGGGATGGTTGGCAGGAGAGAGGCCGAGAAAGAGGGATGGGCTTCCGGAGATTTGCGGGGGGTTTGCAAGAGTATTTGTGACATCTTTCTGTAGAGTCGGTGGGGCGGACGGGGCCAGTCTGTCACGCGGTGACAAGAAGCAGCTGGGTCGTCTCGAGGGACCCTGTAGCTATGCTGGGGGTGGGTTCGCTGACAGGACTGGCAGAACGGTGATAATGCAACATCCCAGCTGCGACACATTGCATGATTGAACTGAGCGATGATGTGATATTTTTCGCGGGATCGGCTCTTGCGTTGGCCTCTTCCGCGTTCCTTGTGTTGGGAATAAACACTACTTTCTGTCGAATCGGAGATAGAAACAGGCTAGATGATAGCACTTTGAGGACTATGCAGATGATGCGTGCTGGTAGATCACATTGTGTTTATACCACTCCCAGACACCCACTCCTTCTCAGCGTCTTATCAGAGCATCTCCGCCAAACGGCAGTAGTTGCCACGTGACGCCTAGCGTCGTTATTGTGTTTGTGTACGGATCGGCGCTGCCGAGATAGGACCGTCACCGACCGGGAGGCTGCTCCCAGTTCCGATTCGTGTAGGATATTTCGCAGTAGTTGCGCTGATGTCACGACCCCGGCGAGTGGGCGGCGTATCGTATAACACCGTGCAGATTACGGCCGAGTTTGCTTGTTTTTGCAGGGGTGGTGCTGTTCCGGGTGCGATCACGTGCGTCGTTTTGTGCAATATGCTGATGACCAGGATGGGGGCTGAATGGGGCTGAATGTATCGTATCTTTGCCTTTGGAGCGAAATGTTGACTTCCTGAAGGTGTTGTTGAGTTTCTAATCCCTTGTTGTGCCTTTATGGCGAGGTACTGATAGCGCGGTAGGTGGCTGTTTAATTTTCCAGATCGCCAATTGAAGGAATATGTTCCACTCGCAAGCGATGTCAGTAGATGCAAACTGGGATGTTGTTATTGACGAACGCCCCTTCCCGCTCCTTACAGACGAGATGCTGATGGAGTCGATGGAGATGGTGGTGGAGGAGCCCGAGGACGAGGACGTGGGCGTGCTGCACCTGTCGCCGGACGGGCCGCCGCCGCTGGCCGCGCTGCAGACCCAGCAGCGGCCCGCGCTGCTGGCCGGCACCGAGGTGGGCCGGCTGCCGCCCTCAGAGCCCATGGACCAGTCGGCGGCCGGCGGCAGCGGCGCCGCGCACGCCGGAGCCGTGGCCTCCACCTCTGCGGCCGGCGCCGTGGGCGAGCAGCAGTACTCGGGGCCGCTGGCTCTGGTGGCCTGCAGCGGCGGCGAGCTGGTGCCGCGCTCACAGCAGGGCGGTACGTGTCAGAGGAGGGGGGCGGGAGGGAGCTAGGGAATGGCGATGCCTGTTATCAGAAGAGAGGATGAGGGAGGGCAGGATGTTTTAGTGTACAGGAGAGGCGCTGGGAAAGAGCACCTTTAGGGTAGTGCGGTAGGATTTGTCGGGCAGGAAGGTACGTGTCGGAGGATGATTGCCGAAGAGGGAAGGCTTTCTCAGCAAGACGATGGTGGGCGAATGGAGACGGGACGGGCTTGGGTGCTGTGCTAGTGCCGGCGTGTCGGCACGGCCGGTTCAGCGGGCGTGTGGTGATGGGAAAGGTGATGCAACTGCTGTCTGCCGGAGCTGACCGCCCGACAGGGTGGGTAGCGGGGCTCAGGGTCGCGGTCACTCCTCACTCAGGGTGTTCGTGTTAGCCTGGTATGTGCCAGGTGGGCGGGAGGGCGGTATCGGCGCTGATTGTTACTGGCTCCGCTTTGGGCAGAGAGTGGGGGAGGGAGGGGAATGATCCCATGAAGGACGTACACTCGACCTTAGACACCTGAACCCGTTGAGGGAGGACCCGATGAAGGACAGTACCTTTACATCGATGTTGTCATGTAGTGAGAAATTGGCCAACGAGCGTGTATCACTTCAGCAGTCTTACGGCATTCACATAGCTTAAAGTCGATACACTTCCATATTAGGCTCTGCCAAGTGTTGATTACCAAACAAACATGCAAACTTGCACCCGCACCGCATTATCTGAAATACCCACCGTGTAACTTCATGCGACCCCGTCTGATCATCTCTCCCCGCCGTGTCCCACAGACCTTCTGCTGCGCTCGCCGGCCTCTCACGACATGGGCGAGTCGTGGTACGGTCCGCGCGGCCTGCAGGACGGCGCCGGACCCTCATCCACCACCACCACCACCTCAGTGGCGTTCGGAGACTCGATCGTCTCGCTGCTGCTCAAGCTGCACAGCAAGCTCAGCGACCAGCCCGACAGCTACCGCCTGCCCTCGGACGAGCAGCTGGCCAACTTCAAGGAGTCCAGAGTCGGTACGTGAACGGGCGAACACGAGCAGGGATGGCGAGCGGAGTCTTGTGATGCGTAGTGTGAGACAACACTGATTAAGACCTCTACTCATGACAGCCGCCCGTTGCTTTGTCGGAAATCGCTGAAGCTGCGGCCATGATGCCAACCGCCCCCCTCCCCCTCAATTTAGGGTGTATCGTCGAATTTTGATTTTTTTTAATCGTCTTCACTACTAAATTTTATTGGTCCCTGGCATGTTTGAAGCCGTAGGATACCAATAAAAAAAATCTGGGACGAAAACCTAGCCTGCTGCGAGCGGTTGAACGGAAGCCTGTCGGGGCGGCGCCAGGCGTTGAAGTCTCCCCGTTAGTTACGCGCACACTAGCACCACGCGGCGGCTGGCGCCGTGCCGCCGCGTTCCCGGTCAGCCGTGTTTTAGCGTTCACTGACGGGTCGAAGTGATTATTCTAAGCTTTCCTAAGAAGCTTTCTGCCCCGCAGCTCATTATTGAGCAAGAATATCGCACAAACTGCATAGAACATTGACATGCAGGTTGTCGGCACATATGGAGAAGGGGATGTTTTGGTTAATGCCTCCTTTAATAGGAAGAGATTGTGGAAGAACAACACATTTCTCTTGGAAATTACTCATCCTCCTTCTTCCTACGTGCCTGCTTTAGTAATCGAAGTACCCCTATTGACTCTACGTTCTTGATTCGGCTGTCGATTTTATGCATGGAATTCCGCTATATTATATTTTCTCGCTCAATGTCCCCTGAGCTATATTGAGGCGTCACGGGACAGCAATGCTCAGCACACAACTGCAGAGAAAAAGTCAATGTGGTCATGCGTTTTGTATGCCAAAATGTGTGAGCCTTGGCGTGTACCAGCAGCCGTTGTCACCATTGTAATTTTCACGACTTTATCTTTATAAGGATGCAATTGCCCACTTCCCAGTTCCCAGACTGGGTTTGGAGATATAGTTTTACAGAAACATTTAGGAATGTCTGTAATGTAAGTTAAAAGCTATTACCGAAAGGAATCCACATATTTTCGAATTTCCTGTTTGCTGTATTGCTTAGTAAATGCCAGACGTCATGATGGCATGGTTGCGATTGATGGTATGCCGGATGGCCAGGGTACGAACTCACGGTAAGTCAGCTTGGCCGGCAGGCATCAACAGGCACAATAGTCTTACACCGATATCGTCACCCTCAGTTATTCGTCACCATTCAGCAGCAGGCCCAGAGCTTCGGGCTTTGAACCGTAAGGCACAGGTGTAGGAGCAAGACATTGCGCCGATTCGAAGGGCTGGAAGGGCAGCATCGCGGGGGCTGGAATGCGCCTGAGCGGCTGAGACCATCCCATTGGGACGGGGGTGTCCTGGGTGCACTCAGCCGCTCATGCTGGGAAATGCATCCAATGGAGCTCTCCATTCGAATGATTAGGGTGACCTTTAGTCTAGAACAAGGAAGGATGACTGTTGGCTGGTCCCGAGGATAGATACAAAGGACAACTAATGACATCATATAATGAATCGAAGACGGCCCCGGCCCGATCCTCTGATAGAGGCTCATCAACACGTATCTCGTTGTGGACCATTTCGTTTTCCTCCACCGTGGTTTTTGCACCGACCTCAACGGGTTGGAAGATTACGATGTTCAGAAACCATTAAGGTCGTAATTGTATATTCGTTGAGTTAGGTTAGCCTTTCCATTCCATGAAGACTACTTTATAATTATTGGATGATAGGATGAGGTTTTCACTGTGTTGAACCTGTCCTACCTGCTCAGTGAACGAATATACAACGAATATACAATTACGATCTTAATGGTTTCTGAACATCGTTACCTTCCAACCGGTTCAGGTCGGTGCAAAAACTACGGTGGAGGAAAACGAAATGGTCCACAACGAGATACGTGTTGATGAACCTCTATCAGAGGATCGGACCGGGGCCGTCTTCGATTCATTATATGATGTCATTACCTGTCCTTTGTATCTATCCTCGGGACCAGCCAACAGTCATCCTTCCTTGTTCTAGACTAAAGGTCACCCTAATCATTCGAATGGAGAGCTCCATTGGATGCATTTCCCAGCATGAGCGGCTGAGAGCACCCAGAACACCCCCGTCCCAATGGGATGGTCTCAGCCGCTCAGGCGCATTCCAGCCCCCGCGATGCTGCCCTTCCAGCCCTTCGAATCGGCGCAATGTCTTGCTCCTACACCTGTACCTTACGGTTCAAAGCCCGAAGCTCTGGGCTTGTTGCTGAATGGTGACGAATAACTGAGGGTGACGATATCAGTGTAAGACTATTGTGCCTGTTGATGCCTGCCGGCCAAGCTGACTTACCGTGAGTTCGTACCCTGGCCATCCGGCATACCATCAATCGCAGCCATGCCATCATGACGTCTGGCATTTAATCAGCAATACAGCAAACAGGAAATCGAAAATATGTGGATTCCTTTCGGTATTCGCTTTAACTTACATTACAGACATTCCCAAATGTTTCTGTAAAACTATAATATCTCCAAACCCAGTCTGGGAACTAGGAAGTGGGAAATTGCATCCTTACAAAGATAAAGTCGTGAAAATTACAATGGTGACAACGGCTGCTGGTACACGCCAAGGCTCACACATTTTGGCATACAAAACGCATGGCCACATTGACTTTTTCTCTGCGGTTGTGTGCTGAGCATTGCTGTCCCGTGACGCCTCAATATAGCTCAGGGGACATCGAGCGAGAAAATATAATATAGCGGAATTCCATGCATAAAATCCACAGCCGAATCAAGAACGTAGAGTCAATAGGGGTACTTCGATTACTAAAGCAGGCACGTAGGAAGAAGGAGGATGAGTAATTTCCAAAAGAAATGTGTTGTTCTTCCACAATCTCTTCCTATTAAAGGAGGCATTAACCAAAACATCCCCTTCTCCATATGTGCCGACAACCTGCATGTCAATGTTCTATGCAGTTTGTGCGATATTCTTGCTCAATAATGAGCTGCGGGGCAGAAAACTTCTTAGGAAAGCTTAGAATAATCACCTCGACTCGTCAGTGAACGCTAAAACACGGCTGACCGGGAACGCGGCGGCACGGCGCCAGCCGCCGCGTGGTGCTAGTGTGCGCGTAACTAACGGGGAGACTTCAACGCCTGGCGCCGCCCCGACAGGCTTCCGTTCAACCGCTCGCAGCAGGCTAGGTTTTCGTCCCAGATTTTTTTGATTGGTGTCCTACGGCTTCAAACATGCCAGGGACCAATAAAATTTAGTAGTGAAGACGATTAAAAAAAATCAAAATTCGACGATACACCCTACCCCTCATGTCATCCCTTGTCGAAATTCACCATATTCTCGCTCGCATGCTCCGTCTCGGTCCGCCCTCCCCTTCCCGCCATTAAGTACCCAATACCCAGTTACCGCCGCTCACACCAAACCGCCTTCACCGCTCGCCCAATGCCCACCGGCGGCAGGGAGGGTGGTTTTCCTGGTGTGCGGTCGGCGCCTGTAGTGAACGTATGGCGCCGCGCGGGGTATCCCCGCACCACCATTGTGTGACTGGTGGTCATTGTAATGACGGGGTGTGATTGTAAGAGAAATGACTGGGCTCCGACACTGGACATATTGCACGTAGTTGGCTATAGGATAGCTGAAAACAGCTATTGATGTCATACAAGCAGTTGCCGGTGTGGGGTATGATTTAGCTCTTTAGGAAATGCTACTTTCTCAATCGATACCCTACACTTAAGGCATTGGTCGGTGATGCATATAATCATGTGTTTATGTGTCTACCATCAGCTATCTGTGTCATATAGCAATCGTGGTACGTTTATAATTGTAGGATGGAAGTTTGTCATTTGATCTAAAGGTGATTTTAGGATGGCATTATGACTGCTTCCCTTGTTCACGTCTATAATGGCTTCTGATTTTGTTTTCAGGTAACGGGCCTCACTTTGTTGGCCAGCTGCTGACGTTTATCGCCAAGAAGGACCCGCTGCTCAAACAGCACATCAAGGAGACCAGGAACCGGCTGTGGCCTAGAGCGGTACGTTATCGGGACATGTAAAGATGCGGCGAGTCGATAGGCATGGAGAATAGCTGACCTATGTTTGCTTGGTGGAGGAGGAGAAAAGGATGGTCAGAGGTAAATGAGACCTCGCTTGAATGTGTTGTTGCTATATAGCTCCACTTTGATAAATATCGTTTGACGTAAACAAAAATTAGCTAAAGCGTTAGCCGTCATATTTATTGTGCGAGTCTTCAAACCATCTGGTTCATCCTGTCCTGTGGATCCGTGAATGTTTCCACGTCTAACTCGCTGCTGTCTCTCCTGTCCTCAGACTGAGGACGAGTCGCCGCGCAGTGAGGACCGCGAGGCCCGCCGGCGCATGGCCCGCGAGCGTCAGCAGCGTCTGATGCGCCAGTTCGCCAACCGGCAGAGGCAGTTCCAGGAGCAGCTCGAGACGGGTGAGTAGTGCGCCGCCGGTTGTCGAATCCCCTGCCGCCGCCTCTGCGCGATAACGTCTCCTCCCGGCGCTGTCTGGTGATGAGCCGACTTTGGATAACTAGGGGTGTGGAGTTTGTCAATTCGCGGAAGATTTCGATGTGTTTTGGTCAGAATAAGCTTGTGTGGGTGTAATTAGGGAGGAAAAGTCGTATTTGTTGCTTTAAATGGATTGATTTCGTCAGTCGGAATGTGGGTTGAGGCAAGTGTTTGCTGACGAAGCACACGCCCCAGCTGTTGCGCATAACTGCAGTTTGCAACATTTGCCAAAGTTCGACTCGGGTCATATGACTTATGTGGAATGTTATCTGCAGTGGGGACAGAGCAGCTGTGTTGTGGATATATTTTCGTTATTTTTCGTTTATAGAGCCGTTTGATGTGTGTCGGTTTAAGCAGATAAGCTAAACTTCGTTTTGGGCTTAATTTGAGGCTCGTTTTTCCTAAAAGGCAAAGGAAACATATGCGTCGAAAATGACCATGATGGTGAATCCTTGGTCATGCATTAATGCTACTTTGCTTTTAATTAAATTCATCACCAGTCCATCGATCTGACCATAACTCCCTCCCCTCCGCAGAGGAGCCCGACGTGGCGGCCAGCAGTCGGCGCGAGCGTAACGTGCGCGAGTACGACTGCGTGATTTGCGGCCAGAGCTCTGCGAGCACGGCGGAGCGGCCGTTCGGGCTGGTCGTGCTGCTGCAGGCCACCAGCGTGCTGTCGCACCAGCACACGCGCACCGAGCCGCTGCAGCTGCCCGTGGACGAGGAGAGCAGCCAGCAGCTGCGCAGCCGGCTGCGCCACAACCGCGCCGCGTTCGTCGACAGTCGACACGACCGGCTGGCAAGCACGTTCGAGAATGTGAGTGTGAGTGACAACTACTGGGGAAGGCGGGGAGCGGGATGGGATGGGATAGGGTAGGGAGGGAGAGTACGGAAGGGGAGGAGATGGGGTGGCATGGTTGGGATTAAAAACAGATTGCAAAGCGAGGGTAGTTAAGTTTCTTTAAAAGTCTTGGGATAACGATTTCGGTCGGAAGTAATGCCCGAGAAGCGATGGTCTTTCTGACCTCACCAAAAGTACAGTACAGTAAGTAAGAGCCATTGTACCAACAATGGCTCGATCTGTTGTTTGCGGGGTCGACGCTTGACAGATAAACGTTTGCCGGATCCGAAGGTTTACCTAGGATTGTGGAACGTTTTAAAGGGGGGGGGGGGTTGAGGCTTCAACGGACGATGCTGCGCAGTCATGCACACGTATTTATGCAGGGTAGTAATAATTTTAATTCGCTTTGTTTCGTACACTCTTCAAAGATCATCTGTACAATGTTTATCGTTAGATGCACCTCACCCTTTTTGCCTGTCGTGTACCGTCCGACTGACCTGGCTCTCCCCACCCGCAGAAGAACTGGCTGCTATCGATGAACCTGGGCGTCACGGGCGGCGTGCACGTGCAAACCTGCGGCCACAACATCCACCTGGACTGTCACCGCATGTACGTGCGCTCGCTCACCACGCCGGACGCGCGCGGCCAGAGCATCAACCTGAACAAGGGCGAGTACAGCTGTCCGCTGTGCCGGCAGCTGTGTAACCACGTGCTGCCACTGCTGGAGCCGGACGGCGCGGCGGCGGCCCTGCAGCCGGCCTACAGCCGGGCAGAGGCCTACACCGCCATCGGACGGCTGCTCAACGACGTCCAGGTGCCAGAGGTCAGTGCAAAAAGGAGAGGTGGGGATGTGATGGGATGAGAGGCTAGGAGCTTACGGAAAGGGAAGGAGCGACTTGGGACAAAACTGTTTGGCTGTGAAAAGGAGGACTTCAGGCGTATTAAGTCTGATTCGTAATGGCTGAGGTAGAGTTGAATATGATAGAATGTGATTCGTAGATGAAAAACACTTGACGTCACATCACCTGTGCATTTCGGTTCTTTCGGACTGCCTTCAGTTTGTTTGTTTTTTTACTACATGTGCGTCCACATACTGACTGTTGTCTACCGTCTCGCTCCACAGTATAACAACAACTTTGCGGAGCCGATATCGCACGCGATGGACGGCATGACTCGCGTGACGTTCCCCAAGTTCCGCATCACCACGCCGCAGACGCCCGCACAAAACATCCTTAACTTCGTCAACTCTGTCGGTGAGTTATAGGCGGCGTTCGATGTCTCCCGGACGGCAAAGATTCTTTGCTGTCCGGCCAATAACGTCCAAGGTCAGCGGGGGCTCGGCTGCGGTTATGAAACGTGATTGGCCGGACGGCGTAGAATCTTCGCCGTCCGAGAGACATCGAACGCGGGGATAGTGAGCCGGTGCGGGGAGTGATTGCGACTCGCCACTCGGCTGGATAGCCTAGAGTGAGCCGAAGGTGGCGAGATTTAATTTTGTTAGATAGTTGACTTTGGTGCAGAAGGGGCGCATATGATTAGACCTCAAGCTGAACTTGGGAACGTTGCGTTAAGGTGACGATATGATTGCGTTTGTGATGCTCTTCCCACCATCCATCCCTCAACCCAGTGTGCGTGCCATATAACAACAGTTGTGACATGACATATCCGTGTCTTCCAGCGCGGACACACCTGGAGATCGAGGTGATCCAGCGGGACGGCGGTCTGACAAACACGGCCGACGCGGCCGCCCAGCTGGTGCCCAGCGTCAAACGCTCCAGCCTGGTGCCGCTGCTCACCGTGCTCGGCTACAACGCCAAGATGCTCTCGCTGGAGAACGACCCCACCTACCTACCGGTCATGTGGTCACGCCTCAACGGGCTCATACCCAGCGCACGGTCCGAGATCACACTCTTCCAGCCCGATGTGAGTGGATGGGGCGGCTGGGGATTGTGTGTGGTGTGGGGTAGGGCGATGGACAAGGGAAGAGGCTTGTGAGCGCGGATGGATGACCACGGGGTTTGGATGGAATGAAAGAACGTGTCTTAAGGGTTGTCATTCATTCAAGCTTTTGACTGTTCGCACTCGCAGCTGGAACATGACATGCGTCCCGTAATGGAAGTGGCAGATCAGTAATCAGTAGTTGTTTTAAAAAATGCGTTCATCGGTTTTCATCGGTTCTTCGGTAGAAACAATGGTCATAACCCGTACCTGACCTCGCCTCCTGCCCTCGTCTCCGCCAGGTGCCGCTGCTGCTGCGCGACCCGACGTCGATGCTGCTGCTGACGGTGCTCACGCTGCCCATGCCGCTGCCCGTATCGCTGTACGCCTGTATCGTGCAGGCGCTCTACAACCTGGCCTACGTGCAGGCGTGTGCGGCGCTGACCTTCCACGTGCCGCACGCGCGGCGCCGCGAGCTGGTGCGCGCGTCCCAGCTGAGCCGCGCCTCGGCCGGCGGCCGACTGAGCTCGATGGAGGCGGCGCTCGGCCTGGTGGTGGAGCTGTTCTCGGGCGTGGCCGGCCTGTACACCGAGGACGGCGTGGACGAGCTGCTGGCCGACACGTCTCCCCACGGCCTGGCCGAGCAGCTGGCGGCGCGCTGCCTGCCGTTCCTGCGGCTGGCGGCCGTGCTGCGTCTGCACCTGTACCAGCAGCCGCTGCCGGACCCGCGCAGCGCCGACCAGGAGCTGCCGGCCCTGCTGCACTACCTGCAGCTCGCCGAGCCGGCGCCGGTCGCCACGCCGGACGCGCACGGCGCGCTGACCGTGTCGTCCATGCGCTGGGCGGTGGCGGACGGCGAGGCCGTGGTGCAGGCCTGGTGTCACGAGTTTCTCAGCCTGGCGCAGCACAGTCAGAGCACGGCGCGCGAGCTGGTCCGCCAGCAGCGCTGGTGTCAGCCGCAGCTGCTCCGACTGCCCCGCGAGTACAAGACCATCTTCCTGGTGAGTGGCGGCAGACGGGAGTGCATCCAACAGACCTGGGAGTCTTTAGACCGAGGTCTGATAATTGATGGGACTATAAGCATCTGTCAGAGGCTTGTGCTTGCGGAGGTGAACCTGTGAGTTCATTAAGTTGTGTTAGCTACTGAATGAGCTATTGGTGACTATTCGTATGTGACTTTCAGCTTTTTGCTGCCAGTTTGCCCCATTCGAGTGCTGGCCCTTCCACGCCACTCCTTTAATTCCCCGTGCCACACATTCTGACCGCCCCTGTTTGTCTCGGCAGTTCTACCACCGTCGCCAGTGCACGCGCTGCGGCCTGATGCCCAAAGACCCGACCGTGTGCCTGCTGTGCGGCACGCTGGTCTGCCTTCGCGGCCAGTGCTGCAAGGTGGGCACGCAGAACGAGGCGGTGGCGCACAGCGTCGACTGCGGCTCGGGCACCTGTATCTTCCTGGCGGTGAACAGCAGTACGGTGATCGTGATCCGCGGCCGGCGCGCCTGCCTCTGGGGCTCCGTCTACCTGGACTCGTTCGGAGAGGAGGACAGAGAGCTCAAGTGAGTAGCGCTGGAGGGGTGGAAGGAATAGGGCCGAGGGTGGGCAGGAGTGAAGTAAATTTGGGCTGGATAGGTGGGTTGTACGAATGGAAAAAGTAAGAACTGAGTGATTGAAAAGTAGGGATGCTATCAGGTCCAGTGAAAGGAAGCCAATGTTCTGTGTATTTTTATGCATTTTGAAGTCTGTATTCACTCGTAGCCTGCACTGGGATCATCCGTACCGGCCTGCCCTAACATCGCCCCTCTCGTGTGTCTCCAGGCGCGGTCGGCCGCTCTTCCTCTGTGAGGAGCGCTACCGTCTGCTGCAGAACCTGTGGCTCTCGCACGCGTTCGACAACACGCGCCGGCGCTGGATCTGGCACAAGGAGATGCTCTGACGGGCCGGCAGCGCGCCTGCCGTGCAGGGCCGCAGCGGGCCCGCACCCCACCTCCCCCTCTGTGCCAGTGCGAGAGAGCGGCGCCGTCACGAGTGGCCGGCCGCCGCCGCGCCCAGCCGCCCGTCAGTACTGGTATATGTAAGCTTTATGGAGTTCTATGGGACAGAGACGGCTGGCCGGGCGGACGGACGGGCATGGTGCCACTCCGTGCGTGTGCAATTCGCGAGCGAGTGCGAGCGCGTCAGCGAGAGAGCGGCCGTGGAACTGTGAGCGCCGTGAGACTGTGAACCTGTGACTGTGAGACTGTGAGACCGTTTGACAGTGTACATTCCAGATCTGTTGGCAGGAATATCGTGTCTGGCCGCCCGGACGGGCCGGCCCTGCAGATAGTGTACATACTTGCATAATATGGTCGTTTATCTCGGCGTGTAGATATAAACTGCGTTCGCTGGTGTTTTCTGGCGCGCGTGTGCGCGAGCTCGGCCTCACAGGGTGAGCACGGCGCGGTCCGAGTGGGCGTGCCGGGCCGCGCGCTATACGGTATACATACATACGGAGTGTGTGTGAACGCGAGTGAGCCGAGTGAGCGAGTGCCGTTTGTGGGCGGACCTGGAGCGCCGCGGACGGGGCGGCCGTAGCGCCGCCGGCCGGTCGCGACCCGCGCCACTCTTACTATGCCAGTGTGCTGGAATGGAATGTTCTGCTAAATAAATCTTAACCTTGTGAATGGGCGGCGTACTCTGAGGTGCTCTGTTGGAACGTACTCTGGTTGTTCGGGTAGGGGAAGTGACGAACTGTTATATGTGCCCAGTTTGCTAACTGCCAATGCCCAATTTCGATGTAGGGATGCAATTACTAGTATCTTGGCTACTGTCATTCGCTGGGGTAGGCTCGTGTGAAGCGTAGATTGGGCAGCACGGCGTTTTCGAACAGTCCACTTTTGAGCATCCAACATCAGTGAGGCGCGACGCAGGTTGTGTATGACGTGGATATGACAGCCAGGGACAGTTCTGGTTCAATGAGCGTTACTTACAGGGTGGACCAAAAAGGATGGAAACATTTTAAACTCGCATAAAACATGTATCATTGCATGCATGTGACTGGGAATGATACCAAACAAGAGTACATTTCGTGGAAATTCATAATGGCATCACTCTCATATGCTTTCTCTCGTTTTCAGTCTCTCACAGCTCAGATGTTCGAAGTGACCACCTTCGCGAGACAGGCACAGAGCGACCAGCCTGGCTGCTGACACGATAGCCCGCTTGTATGGCTCACACAGCCTTGCTGATCGCTCTCTTCAGTTCAGAGGCTTTCTGGACCTACCTTGTAGACCTGGCCCTTGAGATGACCCCACAGTAAAACATCCATAGGGATCAGGTCGGATGAGCAGGTAGGCCAGTTCCGACTGGCACCGCGGGATATCAGCCGGTCACCGAAGTGGCTTTCGATGCACTTGAGCGTTGTTTTTTGCGATTTGAGGAGGCGCACCGTCTTGCTGGAACCACATAAGGTCTATGATGAGACTGCCATGCTCGTTTGGACTCGCTCTCAGAACTTCCTCAGCGCCACCTGGTATGCGCTGTTGATTGACGGTCACGGTGTCGCCGCTCCCTTCCTCGAACCAAAGTGGACCCACGATTCCTTTTCCGCTGAGGGCACGCCATTTCGGTGACCTTGCTGCTGTGCAGTGACTTCTTTATCATCTCATCTCAAGGGCCAGGTCTACAAGGAAGGTCTCTGTGACCTGAAGAGAGCGATCACCAAGACTGTGTGAGCCATACCAGCGAACATGTGTCGTCCGCCTATCGCGTCAGCCACCAGACCGGCCGCTCTGTGCCTGTCTCGCGAAGGTGGTCTCTTCGAACATTTGCTGTGAGAGACTGAAAACGAGAGAAAGCAAATGAGAGTGATGCCGTTATGAATTTCCACGAAATGTACTCTCGTTTGGTACCATTTCCAGTTACATGCATGCAATAATGTATGTTTTATGCGAGATCAAAATGTTTCCATCCTTTTTGGTCCACCCTGTACGTACGGCCTTTCCCGTTATCGCTGCTGGGCTATCCCGCTGAACCCGACACAACTGCCGGCGACCACATTCGTACCTCTTTGACCGACTATGGAGTATTTTTTTAGTACACGTGAGGAAACGAGTAGTTAGACGGTCCAATTCATCTAGCCCTGAAGTACCATCAATCTTACTTTGACTGGCAGTAAGAAACAAGTATAATAATGAATTGGGTACACTTCCGTTTGTTCGTTTGGGTACAAAAGCCTGCAACCTTTTGACATGCATTCTCACATGATTCATGATTGAAGGCACTGATGAGATTCGCGAGCATGTATGAAAACATAGGTATGTACCGTAACATATGGCATAGCTCAAACGTTGTCATGCACGACGTGAGAACAAACAATATGATGTGGATTCCACGGCACCATACCTCAGGTCACTGCTCGGTTTTACAGCATCCGATCCACGACATAAGCCGGGCGGCTCACTACACAATGCACATGACTCTACAAAGTAGAGCGAAATCCACCTCCTCCCAGAGCCGGAGAAGGAAGTCTGAGGAAAGATGGACAAGGTCTGCCTTGTATGCGTCGGTGCGGATACGCAGCTCGCGGTACTCTGCGCCTTGGGCGTCATCCCCTGCATCCGAGCGGCCGCTCAGTGCCGTCTCTACGTTTGCACCAAGCTCGGTGACAAGGTCTGCTTATATCGACGATAAAGCACAGCACACAGCGAGCCCCTCGGGTGACACAATTAGGAGGGGGGATGACTCCCAACACGATTGGCACCGTGTTACGGTTTAGTTGGGTGACATCAATGACCCTTCTCACCCCGTTCCGGCCGGACCCCAATGTAGGCGCAGCGGTCAGGGTCATCCAGGTCACCCTTTACAGAGTTTGAGGCTGAACGAACGATATTATTGCCGAGAGGCTTTCCGCTGGTCACACCATGCGGTCACAGCAGCGTCGAGGAGCCAGCGGCAGTCTTCCTCCATACCTATTTTCACAAAAGTTCCCGCGCGTGGTACTGCGAGTAACGGCCTCGCTGTGCATCTGGAGGCACCGGACCATCAATGTGGAAGGCGGTCCGAGCTCCCCAGCCAGCGGGCGTGGCTATCGCCGTAGCAGATACACGGTGCGTGTGCGTGTGCACCGTGTCGTCTGCTACGGACGTAGCCCGCCTACTGGTTGTTCACAAGTAGGCTTTACAAGTTCACAAGTAGCCAGTAGCACCGTACATGCCAGGTATCGATACACACAATTGAAGCAAATCGCATAACGTTCTCACTTCTTATCAGCTATCACACTTCACACTCCGCGATATCACCACACACCTTTACTCCACCTCACAATCATCACGCCGGCGGCTCGTTCAGTTCAAACGTCTCATGCGCCACCGGTCCGGTCCGGCCGTCCACCTCAGTCCGTACCCACACCTGGAGTCTGCAGAGCCCGCATTCCGCGGCCACGGTCAGCCGCGGCCGGCGCACCCTGTATTCGCCCACCCGCTCCCCCTGCCGCACCCACACACGGTACGACACCGCCTCCGGCGCGGCGTTCACCGGCGGCCGCCACTCGATCAGCCGTGAGTCACCCTCGGCCTGAGCCGTCAGGTGGCGCGCGGGGCCGGGGAAGAAGAGTGCGCCGCGTGTCCTCCGGCGGCGGGGCCGAGCGGAGGCCAGGACGGCCTCTGCGGCAGCGGAGACGGCCGCAGTGTTCACCATAGTGTCCTGGTAGACGCGGTAGAGGAAGGCGGGGTCGGAGCAGCACAGTGTCTCCGGTACCTCCTGGAGCGTCTCCACGCGCTTCCGCTCGGCATCGTCCAGGTGGCCGATCCCGCCCCGATCTGAGGTCGCCTCCGGTCCGGGCACCACGCTGGATGCCGGGTCGGTGTTCACCCAGGCGCGGTAGCCCAGGCCGCGCAGCTGACACAGCCGCTGGTAGGGACGGTACCGCTCCGGCCGCAGACCGTACGGGAATAGTTCCAGGACGGCGCCGCCAGGCGGCAGCACCAGCGCCAGCGCCAGGCCGGCGCCGTGCATCCCCACCAGGAGGTCGGCGCCGGCCGCCAGCGCCGCCGCCGCCGACAAAGAGGTCTCCTCCAGAGCCAGACGGCGCACCGGTCGGCCGAGCCGCGCCACCAGCGCCACCGACAGCGCGGCCTCGTTCAGAATGAGCCGGGACTCGGTTCGAGAGAGGAGCAGCACGTACCCCGGCTGTGACGGCTGCGGGTCTCCACTACCGACCGTCGCTCCCAACCGCCATAGTAGGTGAGCTCTAAAATCGTCCAGGTGCTCGTGATGCAGGAACGGTGTGGGTAGCGGCGACTGGGGCCGCTCGAACCCGTACTGGTACCAGAGTGAGTCGGACCGCAGTCCTAGGTGGCTCCGTTCGAAGCAGTGAGGTGTCGATGGATCCAGTTCACCGGTCGGCGTTGGTGGATTGTCCCACAGAGCGGCGTACAGCGGGGCTAGCGGCGACGGCAGAGAGTCAGAGCGGAGCAGCGGCCGCCAGCGGCGCACACATTCACCCATCTCTCCGTAACACAGCTTGTACATCGTCAGGTACGCCGGCAGCAAGTCGTCATGCAACACGTGCATCAGGTTGTCCGGTTTGAACGGCTCAAAGACGAAGAAGTCGCCGCGATGGAAAACCGCGTGTCTTACAGACAGCCATTTGGCCGTCACAGGTATCAGATTCAGGTCGAACAGGTTGTGATCGACTACCGGGTTCAGTTTCAGCAGAGGCTGCAGGTCACTTGAGTTGTGTATGCCTATGAAGCGGCTGTTGGCTGACTCAATCATCACAAACTGTCTCTCAGCTGGAAGATAACAGAGGTTTGTGATAATGCACTGGCGAGCTGCTGCTGTGGCTCCTTCACAGAACAGAGATGAGAAGGCATCTGGGTCCAGTGGCTGGACTGAACCAGGTGTGATCATGTCTTCTGATAAGAACAGATATGCCAGGAAGATGGCAGAGAGGCATATAATTGTTGCTGATGAAACCAGCCATAACAGATGCATTTACACATCTGCAGGCTGCAGGTATCAATGGTTGCCCTGCAACAAGGGTAGAGACATAGCTCATAACATGGCAGTCAGTTATAGCAGATAACTCCACATTGACATATTTACCTATAGCACCCAATGGAATACCTGATTTACGTAACTCCCAGGGCACTAGGCACTAGTCCCTAGAGAGGTAATTCCCTTACAGCAAGCAATAGAAGCCTGCAAGTCAGGTTGTCATGTGGTGTATCTTGATCCGCCAGGGCCTGTGTACTAAAACCTCTTTCCCAGACGGTTTGGGTTACATAGATTGCACTTTACAGTTTACGCAATAAGAACTGTGAGGCCTTCCCCCTATCCCTACCCTGACCCAGCCTTGCTTTGGAAATTATGCAGGGAAATTTCATTTTCATAATATTGCACAAATCCACACGGGACTCTGGATTAAATTGGGAATGACTCGACTCTGACCCTGGACTCGTTCACCCGTGTTAATGTGTTGTTATCTGATTTAAAGTACTGCACTTTCTTTTAATTATTTACATGTTGAATTTTGTTTTTTGGTGATACGCATCATAAATTGAACAGTATGAAAAGCAGAATAGATCGATACTTTAATTGATTTTCATTTTTTATGTCAAACTTAAATTTTTGTTGCGCATAAGTCGCAAATTGCTTGAGAAAATGTAAGATTTGACTGTTTTCATTTGCCAGTATTTTAAGCCGATATAAACATCAACCTTGATTCATCTCTCAGTTGTCATCGAACTCTCGTGGGAGAAGGTCGTCGGCTGGCAGTCCTTCGTGCGTTTTTTTCTTGAATCATTTTCGTTGTAACCAGTAACTCCATCATATGTATCGTGGTTTAAGTGTGATTTTGCTTTTTTTTTCAAAATCAGCCTTGGTGAATAGGTATCTTACCTGACCCTAGCGGTGAACATCGCCAATTGGAATTATGCCTACCACACTTCTCAAATCAGTTTTGCTACAGTTTTATGATTTTAATGCCTAAAATGATCGGTAAAATAATATATGCTTATTAAAGGCATTTTATAACTATGTTCATACAGGAAGAACTATATTCCATCTTTGTTAGAGGCTAAATGGTCATGGCGCAGAAGCTTATTATACGGTTAGGTACCAATCATATGGGTAACATCGTTCAAAAGCAACTGCATACAGATTGACTGAGCTTAGCCTCTGTGATAGGTGGCTGCATTCTTGCCTTCTACAAGTGACACATACCTACCTCTACAAGGCACTCATTTTAGAATGAGAAATGGAATATATTTGCCTAGGGTGATCATTGGGGTATCAAAGTTCCTGATTTGTGCTAGTCTCAGCTTAACCTGCAAAACTGCTATTCCAGCTCAAAATTTCATATAAGAAGTGGTAGTATATTTCCTTTAAGCACACACACCAAACTCATAATTGTATAACAACTAAACCATATGTTCAGGCAGTTGAGTAATTCAGAGGGGTGTTAACAGGCACCGCAAACCGCTGAGTTTGGTGTGTGCGGAGTGTGCAGCAGGCGTGGGGGTAGGCAGCAGGAGATGGGTAGCCGGTATGATGTCACACGGCTGCGTGCGGTGGACCGCACACAGCCATCACTGTGGGCAGTACCGAGTACCGACCGACCAAAGCAGTCGCTGTGTGCTGTGACGGAAGGCTGACGTGGGGACTCAGTGGGTGGAGCTTGGAGCCTGTGTACGGTCCGACCGCACAGAGGGCCCGTGAACAGCCTTCAGGTTTTTCTCAGACCTTTCTGACCAATGATCACCTGTCTCCATCAGGTCTCTAAATCCGTCTCTGCCTCTGACCCTGCGATGGCCTCTCGCTCTGAGGGCACCATTGGCCAGGAAGGCATCATCCTCACTAACGACGACGCCAGCGTGTGCAAGCTGAGCGCCGTGCGACACGGCTACTGGCAGGACCCGTTCATCAGCCACCTGGTGCGCCAGTACGAGCGCAAGGCGCCCGAGATCCACCGCGGCTACTACGCGCGGGTCATGGCCGTCCAGCGGCTGACCGAGGCGTTCCTGGCGCGCTGCGGCGCCGACGCGCAGGTGCTCAATCTCGGCGCCGGCTTCGACACGCTCTACTGGAGGCTGAAGAGTGCTGGCTGCCGCTTCAGCAACTTCGTGGAGCTTGATTTCTCGGCGGTGACGGCGCGCAAACTGATGGCCATTCAGCGACAGAAAGGACTCATGACGGCCTTTAAGAGTGACGGTAGGTCCATAGGATTCCAGGACAAATCTTCGTATGGCATTTCTTCGTCGCGCAATTCTTCGTCCGCATTTCTTCGTCCGCAAATCTTCGTCGGCGCATTTATTCGTGTCGCATTATTTCGTCTCGCATTTCTTCGTAAGCGCAAAAATTCGTAGCGCATTTCTTCGTATCCGCATTTCTTCGTCGGCGCATTTCTTCGTCAAGCATTTTTTCGTCCACGCATTTTTTCGTCTACGCAAATCTTCGTCCGCATTTCTTCGTCCGCGCAAATCTTCGTCTGCGCATATCTTCGTCCGCAAATCTTCGTCCCCGCAAATCTTCGTCCGCAAATCTTCGTCCGCATTTTTTCGTCCACGCATTTCTTCGTCTACGCAAATCTTCGTCCGCATTTCTTCGTCCACGCAAATCTTCGTCCCGGCAAATCTTCGTCCGCAAATCTTCGTCCGCAAATCTTCGTCTGCAAATCTTCGTCCGCAAATCTTCGTCCGCATTTTTTGTCCACGCAAATCTTCGTCCGCAAATCTTTGTCTGCGCATATTTTCGTCCGCAAACCTTTTTCTGCGCTATCTTCGTCTCCGCAAACATTCGTCCACAAATGTGGTTCAATAAAACCATGAAGAAATATCGGACCATCAAGTGAATGACGAATTTAATGCATGGAATGGATGATCGAAACTTTTGAAGTCAGGTAGATGAGGTCTGTCAGGTGAAGCTATGGTATTTGGGAGCCGACAATTGTAACATTCCATATCATTTGTGTCCCGGACATTCTTTTTTTTCGCGGTCGATGAATGACAATATAATCTCCCAGTAAACATGCCGACGTCGGCCCAATGTCGGTTCAACCTCGGCCCGACATCGGCTGGACGTCGGATATGCCCGCATGTTCCGACGTCCAGCCGAAGTCGAGCCGACGTCGAGCCGACGTCGGGCCGAGGTCGTTCGGCGAGGTTGACGAGGTCGTTTGTCGTTGGACCGACGGGGCTGACGTCGGCATGTTTATTGGGACAACGCGCCAAAAATATCAACCGGCGGCGGGATTCGAGCCCCCCAGTTGCCGACGTCGGCATGTTTACTGGGACAACACGCCAAAAGCATCAGCCGGCGATGGGATTCGAACCGACGTCGGCTGGACCTCAGCAATTGATCTCGGTCCGACGTCAGCCCGACGTCGGTTGGACCTCGGCTGGACGTCGGTAGTACATGCGGGCATATCCGACATCCAGCCGACGTCGAGCCGAGGTTGGACCGACGTCGGGGCGACGTCGGCATGCCGATGCCGAGATGCCGACGTCGGGCCGACGTCGGCATGTTTACTGGGCTCTTGTACCCTCGCCGGCATAGGCGGCGGAACGGGGAGGGCACCGGGGCACCGTTCCCCTCTTTAATTTTGACCTTTTAACAGTAGCCCTATGGGCGTTGCATGGAAAGAATGGGACTAAAAGTCGGCAGTGCCGTGCCCCCTCCCCCTATTTGAAGGTGTTCCGCCGCTACTGCTCGCCGGACCTATTTGTTTTCTACATACACGCCGGCCGGGGGGGGGGGGCGGGCAAATGGTGTTTATAAACTCATGAAGTGTGCGAAGGAAGAACTATTGTGCCAAAGCACATTTAACCCGCGACCGCCTGGGGGGGGGGGGTCGGATCCGACCCCCCCCCCCCTCCGTTTTTTCTTAAATAACTCAAGAACCGCTTACGCTATCAACTTAAAACTTGGCATACCTTCTCCCCCATCAATTTGACGTGTTCTGTGCAATTTTTAAGAAAAAGTTTTCAAATTTTTTTGAGATATATCGATTTTAGTGATGTAACTACATGGCGTTTTTAGTCAAAAAGTGGTAAATGTTTAAAAAATCGCCAAAAATCAGGGTTTAAAGCAAATTGCAAATTAAGGACATGAATAGACGCAGCTCAACGAGTTCTTTAAAATGGCTATCTCGGATTTTCCATTAAATGCGTTTTTCACCCCTAAAAATTCAAAAAACTACATTTTTTGGAAAACAGCTAATAAAATACAAAATTTTGAGAATTTCCAAAAAACCGGAATATATGTTATAGAGCTCTATTAGAACATTAGATGTCCCAAATTTCAACTTTCTATCTTGATTTTTGACCCCCAAATTGTAAAAAATAGCTTCAACATGCATAGGGCATGGTGACGTCATAAGCATTTTCGTGAATTAGAGGCACTTCTGAACATCGCATGTGAAAATAAATGACACCACTAGATTCCTGGGACAAAGCTCGTCTAGAAAAGTGCATTTTTATGTCAAAAATAAAAAGTTGAAAATTTGACCTTTTTTCTCAGCCCTCGTTTAGTTATGTATGGTATAAACGATTTTTTACGCTTTCAATGCACACTTATCACCAGCACAGTGACTTGGGGTCACATATAACCATTACCATCGTATTCGGCGTGAAAAATAAGCCATAAAACATGTGTCGCACGCCCATGTAGCAGAAAGTGAGAACCGTGACCTTTCGTGACCTGACCTGACCTTGACCCGTACTTAGTATGACCCCTATACGCACATGGTACCTTCACTAGGCCTTTGAGGTCATTTTTGGTGAGTTTCGAGCAGCAGCTATCGATTCCGCTGTCCGTAAGCCTAATCATGCAAAACCCCAGAATTTGACCTTTGACCTGACCTTGACCCGAAAGTTGACCTCAATCTTAAAATCTTAAGAGTGCTTTGGGAAGGTCTCGTAGAGACCTTTCGAACGCCGCCTCGCGGGGCTCGATGCGACCATTGGTTCTCGAGATAACAGGGGGGGGGGGTCGGATCCGACCCCCCCCCCCCCAGGCTGTCGTGGGTACGGAAATAGCCCAGGCGGTGCCGGGTTAAGTCACTTTTATATCGGAGTCGATTTCTGAAAGAACCGCGGGCCAGAACACGATGTAAGTCGCTGATACCAGCCGCGGGCCGGACGTCAGATGGTCGCGGGCCGGATCCAACCGTCACCCACCTGGCCGGATCCGGCCCGCGGGCCGTAAGCCGACCCCTGACCTAGAAGGCCTTAAAATCGGGTATTAATCTCTGCATCTCGTAACGGCGCACACGCTCGTTTTTTTCCTTCCGCGACGCGCTAGCTCCACCAGTGGCGAAACGGCGATGGGGGGGTCGTACCCCCCCTCGGCCGGCGTGTATGTAGAAAACAAATAGGTCCGGCGAGCAGTAGCGGCGGAACACCTTCAATTAGGGGGGGGGGGGCACGGCACTGCCGACTTTTAGTCCCATTCTTTCCATGCAACGCCCATGGGGCTACTGTTAAAAGGCCAAAATTAGAGGGGAACGGTGCCTTGGTGCCCTCCCCGTTCCGCCGCCTATGCTGGCGACCGCGAGGGCACAAGAGATTATATTGTCATTCATCGACCGCGAAAAAAAGAATGTCCGGGACCGGGACACAAATGATATGGAATGTTACAATTGTCGGCTCCCAAATACAAGAGCTTCACCTGACAGACCTCATCTACCTGACTTCAAAAGTTTCGATCATCCATTCCATGCATTAAATTCGTCATTCACTTGATGGCCTGATATTTCTTCATGGTTTTATTGAACCACATTTGTGGACGAATGTTTGCGGAGACAAAGATAGCGCAGACAAAGGTTTGCGGACGAAAATAGGTATGCGCAGACAAAGATTTGCGTGAACGAAGAAATGCGTGGACAAAAAATGCGGACGAAGATTTGCGGACGAAGATTTGCAGACGAAGATTTGCGGACGAAGATTTGCGGACGAAGATTTGCGGACGAAGATTTGCGGACGAAGATTTGCCGGGACGAAGATTTGCGTGGACGAAGAAATGCGGACGAAGATTTGCGTAGACGAAGAAATGCGTGGACGAAAAAATGCGGACGAAGATTTGCGGACGAAGATTTGCGGGGACGAAGATTTGCGGACGAAGATATGCGCAGACGAAGATTTGCGCGGACGAAGAAATGCGGACGAAGATTTGCGTAGACGAAGAAATGCGTGGACGAAAAAATGCGGACGAAGATTTGCGGACGAAGATTTGCGGGGACGAAGATTTGCGGACGAAGATATGCGCAGACGAAGATTTGCGCGGACGAAGAAATGCGGACGAAGATTTGCGTAGACGAAGAAATGCGTGGACGAAAAAATGCTTGACGAAGAAATGCGCGTACGAAGAAATGCGGATACGAAAAAATGCGCTACGAATATTTGCGCTTACGAAGAAATGCGAGACGAAGTTATGCGACACGAATAAATGCGCCGACGAAGATTTGCGGACGAAGAAATGCGGACGAGGAATTGCGCGACGAAGAATTGCCATACGAAGATTTGTCCGGTTACGGTCCATAGCTTTCAACATTTTGTGCTTTTAAAGCACAGAAAGCTTGCAAAGTTTGTCCCCACCCGATTCGAATGCCCCAGAACGCTCTATTTTGGCGTGAGGTGTTGGGGAAACAGCGGTGATGTTAATGTCTGTTTTAAAGCAATTTTCCTTGAGCGATAATTCCGAGGACGGGTAATGCGAAATGATAAACTGCACGAAACACCTAATGGATTGGTGCCTCGTTTTTAATGGATGTTGTCCGTTGCTGTATTACAGTTACTGAGTCTGCACCGACGATGTTATTGCTGTTGAATTATTTGCGGTGCTTTGGTCTGTTCATGTAGTAGAGGACATAAGAAAACGTGACAAATCGCGCCATGATTTTATCAAATAGGACGTGACCTTGCTGTGCTTTCGGCCTGGTTTCAATTAGTTTGTTTCACGCTGACGAAGGTCTGATACGTCTGAGCCGTACCCATGTGTAGTCCCACAATACCTTCACCGGAACCCTCTCACCACCGCTCACCACCGCTCACCACCGTCCCACTCCTCCCCAGAGGGTGAGGTACGAGTGGGCCGCGCCGCGCTGCACGCCGAGGACTACCACCTGGCTCCGGTGGACCTGGCGCGACTGGCCGACGTACGGACCGCCCTGGAGGAGTGCTGTCTGAGGCCCGACCGGCCCACCATTGTACTGGCCGAGTGTGTCCTGGTGTATATGGAATCCCGCGCCTGCCATGAGCTGCTCTCACATCTGGCCAGCACACTGCGCACCGCTTACTTTGTCAACTATGAAATGGTAAGTAGTCTCATGGAATGGTGGGAATGGGTGGTATGGGTTGTTAAGGGAGTTGCGGGATGTGGGGGAGAATGGGGGGGGGAGTGATTTTTTATTGAGAGAATTATAATTTTTAAACTTCAAAAGGTTTACTACATTGGTTGGACCGGGAAAATGGGTGTCCAGCAGGGCGTTTTGGGCGTTGTGGTCCAGTGCTGTTTTGTGGACACTGTCCGTGTCATGTCGGCCTACATTGCTTTACTCTTTCTGATGCCATCAGCCTGGCGCCTCAACAGGCTATCTCCTTTATGGTCTTCAAGATGTCCAGCTTTGGTGTCCCTGCAGTCTGCACCCACTTCGTTTGACCTCGAAGCTAAACTGCTGTCGTTTTCTCTCCGGTTGTTCTTACCGTGGCGATGCTGTAAACTAGTGGTTCCTTCATCTGCCGCCAGGTGGGCGTCGATGACCGGTTCGGCCAGATTCTGGTGCAGAATGTCCGGGGCCGCGGCTGTGACCTGGCCGGCATTGAGGCCTGCAACTCTGACCAGACTCAGATGCAAAGGTAACGTCACGTTTCACTCGGTGGCAGTGAGAAGGTAGTCGCGATTTTGACTTGTTCCGTGATTTGGATGTCATTGTCAGTTGCGGTATTGGTCACTATCAAATCTAATATATTCTAGTTCTAATCTAAATTATAAATATACATGTAAAACAAAGTATGTTCAATTTATTGGCTCAAAATCAATTCTTTATGGTTTTTACCTCTTTCGTCATACTTTGAGCCCATTTTGTCCTGACTTCTGACGGCTCCGTATTGAAATGTTCGTGTGTGCCTTTAGGTTCACGGGCGCCGGCTGGGATGACGCCAAAGTGTGGAGAATGGACGTCGTGTTGCAGCGTCTGCCCTCCGCCGACGTGCGGCGTATGGAGCGGCTCGAGCTGCTGGACGAGATGGACATCCTGCTGCAGCTGCTCGAGCACTACGGCATCACGGTGGCGTGGCGCGACCCGGACGGGCTCGGCCTCGGCCAGCTCGACTACACGTGACGCGGCCTGCCGAGGTAGCGTCCGTGTCCGCTAGAGGCGCTGCCGTCGGTAGCTAGACTGCGTAGATGTCGCTAGTAGCGCTGATTTGCCGGCTTTTCGCAGATCACCCGGCCGAGGCAGGCGCCGCGCGTGCCTAACCTCTGATGTGAGCTTCCGCTGTGCACTGGCGGTTCTGTTGCAGCAACCGCACCCAATGTGATATTTATGTTGTTCTCGTGGCGAGCTGTGGATTGTTGTGGCTGCAAAGCTGTAGCCATTGTACTTATTTAACACGAAAGACGTTTTCAACATGAAGTTCAACGAATACACCAAATACCGTTTCATTCACCTCTATTACTCACTGCCAGCTTTAGTGACACTCATGCACAATGAGACTCCACCACTCCCTCTCTGGCCCTCACTATGCACCGTGAACTAACCGGGTAGGGGGTACCCTCTTCCCGGCAGAGCTTAGTCCCTCGGGAGGGGCGCAGGGCGACACGGCGGCGCCATGCGTCACCCCGGCCGGCTGGGTGTTTCGTCAGCACTGCCACTTGCTCGGCCCGACTACCGACGGTCTCCAGAGGTCGGCGGGAGTGTGTTCGACACGAGTGTTAGGGACCGGGCCGGGCTGGGGTCGGCTGCATGAGAAAGAGTTGACGGCTCATGTGCCAAGACGTGCACACGGCACAGGTTTGCTTCAAGGAGATTCAGCGATGGCCGGAGGAGATTATTGCTGCTCAAGGCCCGATGTTTGCCTATCCTCCGGTCACGCTTTCCGTCCGATGTGGTGAGAAGCTCTGGGAAAACTGACCTCTCGGCTCTCGCTGTATTTCTCTCTCACCCTCGTAGTATGAAATTCACTCCGGTGGCTTCTCTGCGGCGTGGAGGTACCATTTACAAGAGGTCTTATGACCAGTGCCAACAGCCGTGCATAGAAGACGCTGCGGCCTTGGTACTGGTGGGCTCGCACATAGCATGCAGCTGTATTCTTTTACTGCCGCTTATTTGATAATGCATCGTATAAGTCACGCAAAAGACAGGTAGAATTTATAAATAAACACTAAAAAAGAAACGCGTGACGCGCTACCAACTGCAGCTGATCAGTTTTATATTCCAGTATTTCTCGGATCCGACCTAGCCTGTCACGCCCGATTTGCCTGGATCTTTCCTAGAATCCACCGACGGGCGGCCGGCACCGAAGGCCGCCTGGCAGTGTTCTAAAATTTGATTTTGGTTAGGTGTGCCGATGAAGAAACAAAAATCCTAGGATGAGAAAAAGGAAAGTAAATAACTGGAGTATTTTTGCAAAATGGTGTAATGCCAATTTCTATGCCAACTGATAAACCAGGATTTCATGTCAGGATCTTGACATGGTGTGAAACAAAAGGATGAGGGTGCAGCAACTGTCAAGTGACATGTAAACTGGCTGTTGGGAATAAACGAAACATTTTTCAGAGACGAAGCAAAGTCGGTCATTCATATTTTAGGGATGAAAGTATTTTCTACATTAGGTGTGATTTGCCACCAAAAAGTCTGAAAAATGGAACACTGCCGCCTGGAGGCCGCGTTTTGTCGGTCCCGTGATCAGCCGGCCGGTGATCTCACGAGTGCCCCGTTAGTTTCCAGTCCGTGCCAGCCGAGCGGTGAATACGTGCGAACCGAGCCCTGCACCTGAGATGTCTTTGTTTTCAGCAGCTGCGGTCATGATGTCAGAAATACGCTAACCGGGTTAGCTGAGCGGAGCACGGGTGCTGGACATGCGATGCTCACGGGTTTGGAAATGGTAGAGACACGGGTGTGCGCTGTTGTTACAATGTGCATTGTGTAGTGTGTAGTTGTGCTACTGATCGTATTGACTTGTATTGTTCTTTCAATGTATGTTCAGGTAGAGTGTCGACTGCGGACCCTAGCCGGGAGAAGTCCTGTGTGTTTTAAACATAGTTGATTGCGTCTCAATCCTCGCATTGCTCAATGTTCATTGCGCACACGCGTTTCTTGCGTTCATCTTTTACTGGGAAGATCCGTTTGCTCATGTTTCGGTCTCCGACGAAACAAACCATAAATCGAGTGCTCATCAGTGATGAAAGTATGTGCTAGATAGTGATTTGTTTTACGACGCTCGTTTTTCGATGAGGTACGAACTTAGCCCTGTAGTAGCAACTTTGTTGGCGTGACCCTATGTCTGCAATCATGTCTCGTGGATTGTATGGGGGATTTTCGGCCGTATTTCGTTGTCACTGATTGCCAGAAATCGGAAACTGAACTAATTGGTATCCGCAGTTCGAACACATGACTTGGACTTCTCCCGGGAAGGCCCGATGAGGGAGAAATTTTGCAGTGCAAAGGTTTCCGGTTGCATGTGCTATAATACGGCAGAATTCGTTGAGCTTTCCGGAGCGGATTTTCTTTTTCATTTCACGAGTGAAGAATGTTTGAAACATTTATCGGAATGTGTCTTGGTGGCTGGTGCCTTGCAGGAGCCCGATGGGAGAGGCGGTTCATTGTTCGTAACAAATTGGACTACCGCTGTCCGTTTACGCACGTTTAGGTGCGCCGTAGTTGTGTCGCGAACGTTCAGTGTTATACGGCGTCTTGGAGTGTCTCTCGCACTCGCAGGCTCAGCCGTAGCGCACTGTCTGCCTGATACGGCATCTACTAATTCACTGAATTAGTGGGTTTTGTCCGGTGCCCCCTCATTCACACTCCTAACCGGCGCAATAGACCAGCTTTATCCCGAATCTGGTGCTCCGACCTTTCCTCGCTAGGTAACATTGACAAGCGCTGTTTCCCGTGGCCGTGCCCTGGTCAATGTAGTACAGGCCAGCGCCGTGTCCTATCTATGCGTCGGTGTGCAGCCCTTGGCGTGTCTTTTGCGTAAGCCCAGGTGCGGCCCGGTGCCGTGTCCCGTGCGTCTGTCCAGGTGCGGCCCGTGCCGTGTCCCCCGCCCGACAGTGACAGGCGGCGCCGGCCCGCTCCTCTTAGCTGACCCCGGACGGATATTTCCCCGTGCTGCAGCTGAGAACAGAGGTAGCGCCGGCGCAGCCTGGCACCGATCAGTGTACCCCGGTCCGTACACCAGAAACACACCCACACCGACTCGGCCTTCCGGGAGCTGCCGATTGTGCCGATAGCAGGGGTGGGCGTACCGACCTGCGGGAGCTGGTGACCTGTCGCTCAGCTGATTAATCCACCGGTGGAAAGGGTGCTTGAAGTTTTGTTTTGACTTTACTGATATGAGGGATTATGCAATATGCACCTCCCTTTTACTACCGTTGTCCGTTATTGGTTCAAAGATATTCTGATGAATAAAATTTCAAAATAAATGGCGATGACAATTATACCCAAGTTACGCACAGATAGAATCTGGGATTGCGCCCGGGAGCAGTAATTTTTGAACTAAAAGTTGTACCAGCGTTCATTTGTAACGATACAACTATGATGGTGTTACCGATACCTCATGGACATGGTGAATGCATTCGATTTGTCTCATTGTCGACTACTCCTAGCCAGCCAGACGAGGTCAGGCGTCTTTACTTGGTCGAGCAGTGCCTTCCTAAGTGACCAAGTGTCGTCTAGCGTCGCCTGTTCAGTCTGTTCCGGGACAATCAGCGCTCGTACATCACCCGCCCCTATTGCATTTATTGCACCGAGCTCGTGCCTGCGATCAATGGCTGCTCAGGTCGGAACCACGGACTACCCTCGTGCTTCTCCGATGATGTATGGTCTCACATCACTTACAGAGGGGGATTGACTGTCGGTGGGGGCGTTTCACGTGCTCAATAGAAATAACTTGCCATGAATTGTGTAAACATGGCGTGTCTAAGTACATAACCTCGGTACCGGTAATTCGCTGTTGTGCCGTTGATTTATCATGATGCTGATGTTGATATGCAGCCATAATGCGCGATACGGCTTGGGGGATTGCTTTCTGGGGTGTTGTACTAAATGGCTTTTAATGTCGTTATTAATTGTGGCTGTTAGGTGGAACGTTTACGAGGCCGTTCTATGTCTCAACTCGCAATGTTTGGCATCCAGAGACCAGATTGTCCCATCAAATCAGCTAGTGATGACTGACGTAGGACCAACGTCAGAGATTACTACAAAGCTTAACTTGCCAACAATCTTCAAATACCTATCTGGTAGTCAGGCAGCATCAACCAGGTATTTCAAGAAGATAGGCACAGCTCTGGCAAGGAATGTCCAAACCAGACCCGCCGTCTCGATTAGACAATGCGTGGGACATTTCGGAAGCCGAGATACAGCACAGGAGCTTTTCAAAGGTATGTGCGGAATCTGGATCTCCGACATAGCTTGCACAGATAGCTGTGATGATGCGTAAGCCATGCGATGCTATGACGTTTTTTCGTTGTCCGGCAGATGCAGATTGCAGGTGCACCTTCTGTGAATTTGATGCGATTGTGCTATCAAATATGGGTCATCTAAAAATAGAATGATGTTATTGGTATTGGAATGCCGCTATTGACGTTATTGGAATGTCGTCATTGACAACTCATAGACATTGAGCTTCAGCCATCCTCTATGACCCTGACAGGTCACGATGGGCCTCCTCGTTCCCATCCTGCCTTCAGCTGCGCCGGGGAGCGCCGACGGTGGCCGCAGCCGCTGTCCGGTGACCGCCAGTTTTTGTGACCGGCGCCCGCCCGCCCGACCTGGCCCGGTAGGTAGTGACCACAGCGCGGTACGGTGGCCGCGGACCAGCGCCCGTTTTTGCGCTCGTGGGCTGCCGTGTGCCCGGTGCCGTCTACCTGCGGCCGAGCGGAGAGGCCTGTGGTACAGATGATGCCACCTTTGCTATGTGATGATTTGTCGCGTGTCGGTACACGGCCTGTTTCCATGTGTCATGAGCCCCGCATCTGACCCCTGTGCACGGGCCGTGTGTATGTTTTCTGAGCACCCAGCACCGGGCTGAGGCGCCGCTGAGCTCTGCCACCGCCGTCGCCGCTGAACCCGCCCAAGGCCCTATATACCAGGTAGGGTCGTCCGGCGATTCTACCTTTTCGTGACGTCAGCTCGTGACGTAATTTGGAGTCAAGTCTCGAAGCCCCGTTCAATCCCCATGTAAATGAGCGATTTTCGAAGCACTGTAGAATGAAGTCTGCACAAGATATATCAAACCTAAGTATCTTATCTGAAAGAGCAGACAATTTTCTGCAAGTCATCTATTACGTGTTTTTCGCTAAATCTTTTGCTTTTTTCACAAAAGCGTAAAATGTCCCCCCATGTCTCCGCAGCCTCCCTGCCGCCGACCGCCGCGCGGTCGCGGTAGTGTAGTGGTTAGCGTGCCCGCGCAGTATTCCAAAGGTCCCGAGTTCGAATCTATGCGGTGCGGAACTTTAATTGCAATTCCAAGCTGAATATACGCACGTCGCACATCCATAATAAATTATTATTCGTATAGCTAAACTGTCACCAAGCTATCCATATAAATTGACTTCACCCAAAATATCGGCAAGATTCTATTAAAATATAAATTCAAATATGGCGGCTTGGACTGCCGCGTGCGTTAGGCTCCGCCCATAGCTCCGCCCACATGCGTGACGTCATTCGTGTTAGTGGACACGCAGAGAGATAGGGGACGACATGGGCCTGAACCCGCCCGCCGGGGAACCGTCCCGGCGCCGGGCGCAGCTCTAGCGGCGGCCGCCGCCGGCGTCGGCACTACATTCTGTCGGAGGGCGCGGCCGGTGCGGCTGCGCGGCGGCGCCGGCGGCGGAATTCCGATCGGAGCCGGCGGTGGCAGTGTGGCACCGGCGCCGAGCCCGAGCGGCGGTGAGAGACAGTGCGCGCGGCGACCGGCGCCCCAGACGCGGCTCCGGCATGGCGCAGAGCGCCGACATGGACTTCCTGGAGCGCAAGGAGGGCAGCCAGGTGCTGCACGTGCGCGGCGACTCGGACTCGCTCATGAACTCGCTGTTCGACTCGGTGCTCAAGAAGCAGGAGTCGAGCATGCCGCTGACGGTGCCGCTCAGCATGAGGAAGCTGCCCAAGTCGTTCTTCAACCCGCCGCAGCACGGCTCCAAGTCGTCGTCCATCTCTCACAGCCGCAACTCGTCCACGGACTCGACGCACGCCGGCCCCGGCTTCGGCGCCGCCGCCGGACAGGGCAACCACATGCGGGCGCACTCGTCTCCGGCCACTCTGCAGCAGACGTACGCGGCCGCACAGCAGCTGCAGCAGCACGCCCATCTCAAACAGCAGAGCTACGACTTCACGGACGAGCTGGGGCCGCTGCCGCATGGCTGGGAGCGCGCCTGCACCAGCCTCGGACAGCCCTACTTCATCAAGTAAGTGGCCGCGCGGCCGGTGCGGCGTCCCGCTGCGCCGCCGGGGCGGGTAGGGACCGGGCAGAGGGGAGGGACGGACAGAGGACAGGAGTGATCACCCCCGACCTGTGGGACGCCGTATGGGGGACGCTCCGGCCGCGAAAACACCCGAACGCTTTGTTGTCGGCCGCTGTGGAGGGCAGGTGGGCCTCATTGGGGAGACGCTCGGGCCGACCCTGACCGGCGCTGGCCACCGTTATCTGCCCGGCCGCCGCGGCGGCGACTCTCTGCTCCGTGGCGTCGGCCCGACCCGGCGCTGTCCGTCCCACCAGCAAGCGGCCGGGTCAGAGGACAGGCTCCCCAGCTGGGCCCGGGGGCGGCCGGTCGGCCGGCCGGCCACCGACGCCGTCCAGGCATGTGGAGTTCGAACGACGCGCCCGCCGGTGGCGCCGCCGCGCCGCCGCCGACGCTGCCGTGGTGCCTCCGCCGCGTGCCGAACTCGCCGGCTCAGCGCCGCCGCTGTGGACGGCATTTCCGTCCGTCCAGCGGCGGTCGGCGAGCGAGGGAGTCGCCGCGGGCCGGCCGCCGGACGGCAGGATTACCCCGGGACGAGCGCGCCGCGCCGCCTCAGCTCCCTCCGAGCCGGCGGCGGAGCCACTCAAGGACCCGGCGGGCGGCCAGCGGGGACGGGCCGCCGGACAGCGGCACTCGCTGCAGCCAGCGCTGGGTGGCCGCCGCTGTGCTGGGCTGGCCGGCCGTCTGCATGGGCCGACCCGAGCGGCGATTGATCGATTGCAGATTGGCCGGCTCTGTTTACTGAGATAAATGCCTACCCGCTCCCTGGCGACGGCTGCTGAATCGGCGACCTGTTAAGTGGCGTCCGGGCGCTGTGATAGCTAACACAAGCCCGTGTCTGTACTGGGAAATCGGCGCCCATCACTTTCAGGATGAGCGCTTAGAGCGCTTAGTGAACTGTCACAGTGGGAGAGGTCTCACCTTCCCAGCCTGTCCAGTCACTCGACTCCGCGATGGCTTGCTCAGTCCAGTCAGTCTCACTCCAGTCCACTTTAATGGCCCGATCCGGCTGGATCCCGTCCTGCGCTCAGTCTTACTGCTGAAGCTGACTCCGATTTAGCCGGGTGCCTATTCCGATTGTGGCGGTTCGCAACCGGAAACTTGGTATTTCCGTAGTTCTACTCGCGTATACCGGTCAGTCGGGTCGCATCAACTCGGTTCGCGCGGGGTAGTTGAAACAGGACTGTCATCATCATCATCATCATCATCATGTATTTCGGACAACATCCATAAAATGGTTTTTCAGCAATCCACGTCATCTGACAATAAAAGCGACAATGAAAGACACACAGATACAATGTGTGTCTTTCATTGAGCGCTTAGTGTCGCCGACTTGGCTGCACTGACGACTCTGTCACGGCGCCGTTGGGCGAGGGAGGTGGCTATATGACTGGTATTGGTGGGTGGCTTGTCCTGGATTGATGTTGAGTCGTTGGCAGGCTGAACCTAATTCAGGGTACTCTGTCTCTGCCTTACTACCCTCTTTCGAGCGCCAGCAGCATTGACTCAGTCCTACTGATTGTTACACTTCTGTTCGTTCCATGTCCATTATGATGATAGTAACGGAAAGCAGACTGTTACTTTTCTGCTTTCTGCACCGTTCCTATCGCCCCTGAGTTCGTGACCCCCTACCCCGCCCCACGGCCGACTGTGAGTCGTCGGTGGCCCGCTGGCGGCCATTCATAGCCGGCGGCCTCTGCCCCAGCCTGGGGCGCTGGTGTGCTGAACGCCGGGCCAGCTGGGTGCCGGCCAAACTCTGCCGCCTTGCTGGCGCCACGGACCCCCTCTCTGCCACAGGGGGAGCGGGCCCCTCCCCAGTGTGTGGTGTTCGTCCCGCGGGGCGCAGGGGAGAGGTCGAGGTCAGGTCGCGGGGAGGAGGGGGAGGGTCAGCAGGGGCGCGGTGGTCCTGTCCTCACTGCTGCCTGTTGCTTTGATTCGACCCTCAGCGGCCCTCCACCACGACTATTTATAGGTCATTAGGCCATCCAAACTGCGACTATGAAAGGCAATATGGGGTGAATACATGCACGAAATAATTAGCCCGGGCGATGCACTTGACGATGCTTTGCAGTACTTGAGCCAACCCAAGTTGCAACATTAACCGGGCGACTTTGAAAGGCGCCCCCATTACGGGCGTAAAACACTTGCTGGCGCGCATATGTATTGGCTATACTCATGTGATCCAGATGGGCCGTTCGGGGCGCGGTGTCGGGTGCCGCTATGGGTGTAGGGTGTCATTGGCCGGGTCAGTTGCGGTGGGTCCGGGTTCACCCGACCGGACCGTGCGCGCCAGGTCGGCAGGTGGGGCGCCGCGGCCGGGACGGGACGGGTTAGCTGCTGCCTACCATTGGTATGTGCCGCCCCGGGCGTCTGCTCAGACAGACCGACCACAGGTAGAGGGCACGGCTGGAATTCGGACCGGAAAGCGGCCTGTCGGCTCCGGACATCAAAATGCTTCTCTGATGATGAAGCAGGCAGTCGGATTCACCCCAAACAAGCACAGGGTTCGGCTTCTCAACGCCACCTTCTGTGACATGGTCGGATGGCTTTGAGTGCTGAGTTATACAATAGTTTTCCATGGTATACTGCATTCGTTATTACCTTTACTCCTGTGCTGTTTCAGGTTATGGAGTTTCTCCTGTCTACCTTGTCACCCATGTCTCTGGCTCAAATCGCCGCTTCCTCTTGACATCCCTCCCTGCCTGCAGCTGGTCAGAGCTAGGCCACTGGTCAGCGGGCAGCCATCCCGCCGCTACCCACTGTACCCAGTCAGACCACTGGGCAGCCATCCCGCCGCTACCCACTGTACCCACCCAGTCAGACCACTGGGCAGTGGGCAGCCATTCCGCCGCTACCCACTGTACCCAGTGAGGCCACTGGGCAGCCATCCCGCCGCCGCCGCCGCCGTCGCTTTGTTCCCGACCGACCGCGGGTCCGGTGGCTCGGCCGGCCGCCCGGCTGGCCCGGCTGGCCCGTGTACCTGCCCGACCTTGGAGTGGGCCGCCGCGTCCAGCCTCCGACACGGCCGCCAGCCATGAGTCCAGCCTCTGACAGCGGCCGCCCGGTGAGGAAATCACCTGTTGCGCCGGCCCGCGCCGCCCGGTCCGAGAGACGGTGTGACGTCACCGCTCCGTGTCAGTGACGTCATGGAGCCAGTGACGGCGGCTGTGTGTCTCTGACGCCTCGGTGCCGGCCGTGCCGCCGCGCCGTGATCTAGTCCGAACAGCATGGTCCGACAAGGCCGTCAGGACACGGCGGACCGACACGGGGAGCGGCGGACGGCGTAGGACGGCGCAGGGGCCCGATTTGGCCACCGGGCCAGGTCAGCCTCTGAATCACCAGCCGACGGGCCGAGCTCGGAGCGCCGAACAGCCACCGGCGGCGAACTGGGTCGAGGGCCGGCGGTTCGCGGTAGGAGAGGGACGGGTATACACCTGACCGGGGGCGCAGAGTGGTGACATCCGACAGGGGCGCCCGGAACTGCGCGACAGCCACCGGGAATCGCGCGGCCTCCACTCGGAATCGAGGGGCGTCCGGAATCACCAGAAGGGAGGTCACTGAGGTTACTTCATGGTCACTGAGGTTACTTCATGGCGCTTGGCAGCGCTGCCCGGCAGCTGGTCTTTCTCTAGAACCCTTCATTCTAGAGTCAGGCTGGGTATTCAAATTGGAAGGTTCACATCCGCCTAAACTCGTCCGTTTCGCTCGTCCTAAACCGCAAGGAGGCTAAATTTAGTGTTATGCAAATGCAATGTGAACAAAATTTACGCAAGCTGAACTCCATGCGGTACGTTTCTCAGGAGAGCAATTATATGCGAACTTATGGACGCTGTGAAGGCTAACAATAAGTTTGTATATTTTGATGTTTCAAAATATATTTCCGTTTCAAATGGACTACTGGGCTCTCGCAAAGCAAAAGCCTCATAATATGGGTAGGTAGGTACTTCCCTTCAAAGCCCGGTGTGCTTTGCAACTTCCGAGTACTTGTCTTCTTGTATTGACACTATCATGGTTATTGCTTATAGCAGGCGCGGATACAAGGGGGGGGGCCATGGGGGCCATGGCCCCCCCCCCCCTTGGCCGATTTTTTTTCAAAAATAAAATAAAAAGTTAAAAAGTTAAAAAGCTGAAAAGGGGGCCTCCTGAAAATAAAGTGGCCGAAATCCGATGAGTTTTTTTTTTAACCTACCCACTTAGTTATTTCTTAGAAGACTGCTGAGAAGACTTCTTTGTTAGAAGATTGGTAAAGCTTTTCATAACTTGGAGGTCTCTTATGCTCACAGAGATGACCACTTTTACAGGGCCTCCTAACCTGCACAGAGGGCCTCCAAGCCTGCACAGATGTTGAGATGTTGCCTGAACAGCTAGATAAGCTCAATAGACGCAGTTTTTTTGGGGGGGGCCCAACAAGTGGGAAGATGGGGCCTCCAACAGGTGGGATTATGGGGGGGGCCTCCTGGTTTCTAATGGCCCCTCCCTTGGAGATTTTCTGGATCCGCCCCTGGCTTATAGTGAATTGTGCAAGATTGGGTCAAATGAGATTGTGGTCCCATAAAGTCAGATACTGTGACTCATATGATTCAGACCTACCTGTGTTGGGCCAAATTTTCAAGAGTCGCGGACCCTGCGACCTCACTAGCAAGGACGGTGTTAATCACGCATGAGTCAATGATTGTAGCCCTCTCAGCCCGAAGAAGGGGCATGCCCGCAGAGGCGCGCCATAATCTGTGGCTGTGCCTGTCATCCGGAATGTCTGTCAAATGACTGACTGACGTGTGACACAACAGTCGGGACCACGATAGTGAAGGTGCCACGGCGCGCGCCTGTTGTGGCTCCTCTCAAGGGCTCAGAGAACCCTGCAGTGGTCTTAGCGATTGGAGAGTGGACACTGCCGTTCACCACCACCTTCTGAGGTGCTGAAGGCTGTTTCCCACGGTCTGCGGCTACCGCTGCTCCAGTTGTCGACACGAGCAGCGGGGTGTCTTGTCCGACCGACCCCACCCTCACAGGGCGTGGTCATTGGTCATGCCCCAAGGGTCCGGTCGGCCGCACCTTTCCCCCTCCCTCTCTCGCTCCCTCTCTCCTTCTCTCCCCTTCATTGCCACTACCACCACGGCAAGGTGGAGATTCGGGCTGAGTGAGTGGGACTCTAGGCTGTTGGTAGTCAGCCCACACGCACCAATCTATGGAACAAAGTCCAGTCTTCCTCTAATAATTCTGACCGGGCGTGAACGGTCAGCGTCTCCAGATGCGACTGGGCCGTCTCAGCGGCTCATTGTGTAGCGGCGGTGACAGGCTCGGTCATCTATTTACTGCGCTGTCAGGCGCGACACGCGCCGGCCTCTGAATTGTTTATGATGCGCCGCACGGATACTGCGGCACATTATCGCCGTGAACGGGGGCGTAAACGGCTGCCCATCGCCCGTCAGTGTCCAGTAGTCGACCCGGGTGTGGCCAGAATGGAATGGAATACCCGGGGGATGCTGACTGGGGCGTGTGCTGGGCTCGGTCCGCAGGACTGTCGTGTTGCCGCCGTCACCGCCGGCCTCCACAAGGACACAAACTACGCGCCGACTGGCCTCCGTACGGCGCCGAGGACCTATCTAATCGGACTGGGTTCGCCGTACGGCCCCTGTGACGCAGCAGCGGGCGCCGGTGAGGCCGCCCGGTGCGGGTGCCACCTACATCGCACCCCCACTCCGGTGCAGCCGCTCGCCGACAGCAAATCATAGACTCGACTGATTGATGCGTGCGTCTAGTCGGTCCTGAGAACCGGTCAGCCGGCGCGGTGGGTCTGTCGCTGCCGCTAGGGACGGCAGAGAGGGCGGTCACAGGTCATCTATTATGGAGCGCGTCAGGTCGCAGTAGGCACACGCACACTCAAATTGATTGTGGCAGACGCGTGTCGTGACCGATTGACCGTGTGGGACGGGCGATGTCCGGATATAGGACATGTGATGGATATAGTTACTGTCATCGCCCTTCGGGGCTGCAGCCAACCCTTCGGACGACTTTCCACAGTGGGTAGGAGGAGATGAGCAGCCTTTTTCGCTCACCAACTGACAGATTAGGTCCAGATATCTCCTGCTGATAATATCTCGACTCGACTCTCGACCCGAGTCCTCCGATTTGCCGACCGTTACGTTGCTTGCGATGCTGTGTTGCAATCGGGCAATCGGTGACACGTGGCATGTGTGTCTGAGGGAGGGGTCCTAACTGCTTAGAAATCACTCCAGTCAGGTGCCTGTAAGTGTGACGTATGTGGTCTTGCACCACTGCTGCTACCAGAATGTCTCGCCGACATGGCTCAAGCAGGCTCCTCGCACTGCCATCATGACATCATCAGTGACGTCACTGTGGCCTGGGTGCCGTGCGGTCGGGGCGTCATTTTTGGGCCGTCAGCTGCGACGCGACGCACGCCAACGGCTCCACCGACCCCGTCCGGCCCGAGGGTCTAATCAGCCCCCAGCCGTCTGCAGGGACAGGGGGGGGGGGGGGGCGTCCGACCCCGACTCGTAAAACTCGCGCCGCGCCGGCTCCCAGTTCCGATTATGATGGGCCCGACCGAACAGCTCGGGGGACGGGGGGAGTAGGCACGCCCCCTCTAACCTACTTCTGCACCGCGGTGCACCGTCTGTGAATGACTGCACACGGGCTGACGGGCCGACGGAGGGGTATCGATTCCTACAGAGACGGCCCGATGACAGGGGGAGGTCCCGACGGCTAAATTCGGCACCGGTTGTAGCCATTCATCTGAGTCGCAGTTCGCCCTCCCGACTCCATCCTTCGCTTAGTGCAGCCGCACCGGGAAATGATTCACTCGGATAAATTGGCAGCCCGGTCTGTCGAATATCAGTCAACGATTCATTCTACTGGCTGACTCAACGGTTAATCTCACGCTTTTACCGATAAAAACTACAACAATCAGCATCAAGGACGAATATTGCAATTGATAGGCCGCCTTATGAATCATGTCATTTCTATTGTGCATCTATTTGCCGTCGTTTCCTGCGTGTCTGTGATGAGACTGGCCTGAGCAGGCAGTGCGCTCGTGTGCCGTAATGTCCGTTCGACTCGGGGTTGGTATGTCCGGTGTAACCGCCGTGCTGCTGCCGCCAGGTGGGACGAAGGCCGCCCCCAGACTCCCTCAGAGATCCCACAGCTCTGCGGAGCGGCCGGGGGCACGGTGGAGAGACTTCAGTCACCAGCGGAGACCGTTGGGAGTGCCGATGTCATGTCCAAAATAAGAATCCTACCAATAAGCTATTGCATAAATCATAAATCAACTACCGGCTTCAATCTTACTATCTAAAAACCTCAAACTTAACACTGCGATTTTTCGTCTCTCCCTTGGATCCGCAGTAGCTCCTACCTGACCATTGCCGGTGAATGTGATCGCCACCCCCCCCCCCCCCCGTCGCTCGGCCGTCCCTCCACCGCGCCGGCGCCGTTGACCCATTTGCAGCCACTCTTACGGTGTGTGAGCGCGCAATACGGGCCACATTTGCGCCGTTCACGGCACCGATACGTCTGGCGGCTGCCAGCTGCGTGCCACGCGCCGGTCACGTGGCAGTGTGGAGCCGTGTTACTGTTGGCCCACCTGACCTGGCCCGGTCCGGTCTGCAGCTGGGCTAGTTTGAAGGAAGTCAGGAACCGGACATGGCTCCCCCGCTCGCAGAGTTCGTCGTAGCTGGTTTTGCTGAGCGGAAAGGCGCATCACCGGTCGTTTGGCGGCCGGCGGATGGGCTGGGAGGCGACCCTGTAAGCGCTGAGCTGAGCTGATTCACTGGACAGCGCTGAAGTCAGCGCGCGGAGGACGACCTTGCCGATATAGGCAGCTACTCGCCGACAGCAGAGGCCGTGTTTTCCGGGTTAGCGCGGCAGCTGCATTTCCTGAGGACATCGCTGCTACCTGTGTCAGGATCTGTGTCTGGTGCACGCTCGGTGCACGGTAGCGACTGACACCGACTGAAACCAGCGGGCGGTAATTGTGATCCAGCTGGAGCTTGCTGAGCCGTTTGCTGGTCTCCGAGCGCTGCTGGGCGAGGGCTGGGGCGGCTCTGACAGGTGGTCTCCGGCCCGGACGGTCCGCCACCACTCTGCTGCCATCATCGTTCCGCGCTGAGTCAGGTAGTTCCGGCGCGGCGCGGCGCGGCCGGCCGCCGCTGCTCTGAGTCAAGTTCGGCGAATTTCACCCGCCGCGAGCCCCGCGGACGCCGCTCACACGCGGCGCACCGGGCGCGGAGCGGCTCGCTGGGAGCTCGTGAAGCGCCGAGCGCCGCGGGGCTGCCGCGCGCGCGTGTGAGGCGACTGCAGCGGGCCGGCGCGACGAGCGGCCGCCGCCGGATGGCTGCCGTTTCCGCCGGCGATGTTTGAGCGCCGTTTCGTCAGCGGTGGATGCAGAGAGCCGTGCTGGCCGTCCGCCCGCGGCCGCTGAGCGGTAAACAGCGAGCTGCGAGTCGTGGCCGGCGGCCCGCCGCGGCCACCACTGACAGACACAGGGGTCAGAGCCGGCCGCACAAAAACCTGCACGCCGACAGCGAACGGGGAGCGGCACGGCGATGTTGTCTGTCGTTTTGACAGCCGAACGCGCTGCCTCAGTTACAGGAAGCGCCTTCTGGTTACTGTGAGCACCTGTTGCGGTCGCCGCGTCCGCTCGGTTTTGACACATCTATCACAGCTCATAGCCGTTGTGTTTTTGTTGGCCGACTTGCGACGCCTGTTTCCTTGCAATCGATCTGCGCTAGTGTCAGCGGCTGCTATTTTCCTCCGAGCGTGTATTTCTGTGGGCCCAACAGGAAATATTGGCTATCTGCCGGGCTCGGCCGCCGCGCTGAGATTGACGGATTGCATTTAGTGCGAAACGGGGTACAATTAGGGCGTCTTTGTGTGACGATCAAGCGAGCGTTTCTGACACAGAGCTGGGATTTTTGTTCATCGAATTGGTGCGGATCTTTCCTTGTCGTTGGCCATTAGTGAGTCGTTATCGATATCGAGATCTTTGCCTGTCGTGGAACATCCTGCTGGTCAGTGGCCACTGGCCGTTTGCGGAATTGTCACCACAGGTAGCCGCGCTGGCGCCGGGTGCACCGTCCCGGCTCGTCATGCAACATCAGCTCAGCGTACGTCAGCGGAGCGTCACATCAGTGCAGCCCAGCTGCTGTGTTATATCAGTTAACGTCAGATTGGGCATCATTGCGGTAACATCGCCAACAGTGGCGGATCTAGGATTTGAGTTTAGGGGGGGGGGCAAACATTGCGCCGCCAGGCAAGTCGGCGAGAATTTCAAACGTCCAGTCTTAGGAAAAAAAAAACGAGCTACCCCTATTTTTTTCCTCGGATTTCGGGAATTATTTTTTTTTGATTTTTTACATTTTTGTCAGTCCGGCCAAGCCAGGGCAGCGCAAAAAAAAAAAATTGCAGCCACCCTGACTCCGGGAGATAGTTAGCCCGCGCCGGGCCGGGGGGTGTTTGAACACCCCCTTGCGGTTTTTCGCAAATATCTCAAAAACGGTGGCGCACACCTGTTCGTGCATCTTTTCCGCACATGTTGTGAAAATTTCAGACCCAGGTCACCTTAGGTCAGGTCACCAGGTCACGCCAAGTGACCTCACCTCAGAAAAAATAAGAATGCTCGTCATAGCTACACCGACTGAACGATTGCCTTGAAACTTTCAGCGATTGATAAGAGCAACACTATCTATAAAATGTATATCTCGGAATTTTGATATCGGTGACCTAAGGTCAGGTCAATTTTGCGGCCTCCATTATATGTAAGTCAATGGGAGAAAATTGAAAAGCGTCTGTTTTGCACGAACGCTATTCTAGACACTCTCAAACATCGAGATGTAGGTAAAATAGACACACTGAACCAGAAAATGGCAACTGTGACCCCTCGTTATGTCCCCGAGGTCATCTCAGGTCACGAACAGAATCTAACAGTTTTTCGATGCTAACTTCTGATAGAGGAGCGCTAGAGCGCTGAAAACGCCTTAGATGTGTTCGGCTCGACGTTGCGGATCAGCTGATATGCGACATGACCTTTTCCGGTCAGGTCATGACGTTGACCTGAGGTCAAATTTTCAAGTTGACCTTTCAAGGTCAAATTATAGTTCATTCGACGCGTCTTGACGAGAGGAACACGATACTGGCAAAAGTAATGACATAGCTCTTTTGAGTCAAAAGTTATTGCCGAAAAACCGTTTTTCGTAAAAACGGCTATTTTTGGAGTTTTTGCCCTCTGGAGGCTAAACTGTTGACCTGAGGTCAAATCTGAGAACATTACTCAGAAAGGTCTGTAAAAGGGCTATCGAATGCGCTTTTTTGCGGCGCTGTAGCTCTATCGGTTCCCGAGATAGCCGTTGGCAGTTTCCAAAATGTTGAAATAGTCAACATTTTACCTTTGGTGACCTCTGGTGACCTGACCTTTGACCTGACCCAAAAAATGACCTGAGTGTTTTCGTCCTTACTTTTGACGTTCTTTCGATTGCCGCTTACCGCGTGTCGCTACGTGGCCCAGGAGCCGAGTTAGAAGGGGGGGGGGTGTTCAAACACCCCCCGCGGCCCGGCGCGGAATCTCAGAGCACCGGCCCGGCGCGGGTTAGAACCGGCGCTATGGACGGTCCGTCCTCTACCTCCCGCATCACCTCGGCAAGACCTCGTCCGAAAGGTTCGCCCGCGCCGGTTCTCAAGGGCTTCTGTATCCGGAGACCGATAAGGGTCGCAGCAGCAGGTTCATGTGTAAATGCCCACGACCAAAGGCCACATCAGCGTACCTGCGATACTCTACGCAGTCAGGGTTGCCACGTAGTTAAACGTATTAACAGTTGTTTCCGGTAATAGAAAATGAGATCAGTCGATTAAGAATCCCAACAAGAAATAGACGAAGAACAGCGCATTTGTTTTCGGTCCTGCATTTATTGATGCAATTACAATGAACATTCCTTAACTTTGGGACTAAACTTCGCGAGCTAGCAAAATTATACAGTGTTACTTTCGAGAGGAGATAAACGATGCTTCTACAGACTACATAGGACCACAGCGCAACAGCCAACGGAATCACACTGAACAGCGATAAGTTCCCACAACATACTGAGCTTCTCCAACACCTCGCAAACCAAAAGCTCTGACTGAGCCTTTCTGTGTTTGTCCCCGTTAGATAACGGTATGGCTCATGAAAAAGCCGCGATTGGTAATCTTCTTTACGTTATTCCTCTCAGAAACCTATCTCGCACTTCATGCATACACATATGCAGCTCTTGTAGAGACTCTCGGACTTTGGCACCCTTTTGGCACCCCCTTTGGAAATGACTGTATCCGCCTCTGGACATAACTAATGTAGCCACAGTGGAAATGCTAGGTACTAATGGATATTTAGACCCACCAATATTTTTTCAGCTCCTACACCCATGCTATCTAGCAATAAAATATTATGCAAACACTTCTTATATACCCATGCAAACCCACCACTGTCCAACCGCTCACCAGTGTGGTGACCCCTGACCCCACTGGAGTGACAGGCGTCTGGCGGTCTGCTGTTGACGGTTTGTTTACTTGGTTCAAGGTTTCAATAAATCGCGTTATTATTTTTTTTTTGGTAGCAGTAGCAGTAGTAGCACTGCTGATGGATGATGGACTGACATTCATGGGGCGGAGGACTTTTTATCAGCTCACAACTTAATATCACGAATATGACAACCTTCTAGTCCTCCATTTATTTCACATTTTCTTTTCAAACACCATATTTTTAGCATTCAAGTTGTAGTTTTTTAGGGGGGGGCAAAAAGATATGTTTGCCCAGAGGTTTTCCGTTTAGGGGGGGCAATTGCCCATTTTGCCCCAACGTAGATCCGCCACTGATCGCCAAATCCTTGCCGCATTATCATATCATATGCTTTAGCTCACATTGCGGTCTGTTCAAAGCGGCGCACCGGGCGCCGCTTTGGAGTGGTTCGGTGTCCGTGCATTTTTGGAGCTGCTGAACACTGGCCACTGCAGTCAGGCAGGTATCCGGGTCATAGCCCCGTGCGAGGGTTGGCAGCGTCGTGAGGTAGATGCCACACGTCAGGAAATGACGGGAACGAAGCGGCAGCCTTGAAGACCTTGAAGGCGCCGCTTTCATTCATCCCAATTACACAGAAAAGTCGTGAATCCCCAGTGGCGACTTTCCTCCTCTCCTCGTCCTCTCCGTGACCCTCGAAAGGTCGAGCGACGCCCGATGGTCTCATCAGCCTGTACGACCTCCCACACGGTCATCGTCGTTCTGCGAACACCGAGTTACTCAGCCACCGCCGTGCTAAACTAGGGAGGCTGTTCAGCAGCGGCGACCAGCGGGGAATGGTGATGTGGTTTGATTCACCGGCTGAAGTCGCTGGAACTCTGAGGGGGGTCGGTCGCACGCTCGGTGAGGGCGGACGGAAGGGTTCTGCGGGCGGGGAGGGAGACTCTTGTGGATGAGACGTGCGCCGCTCCTCGGACAGGGCTGTGGTCAGATCTGACCACTGACGCCGACCACCGACCGCGGGGGAGCGGATATCCTGGTCGGGTGGCGCCGCGTGGGATAGACACGGCGGCACCTGGGTGACGGGATTTCTGAGGAGGTGGGGTGCTTCCACCCTGTAAGAATCCTGTTTCCACCCTTGCTGAGTGCGGCGTCTTCAAGGCTGCCGCTTCGTTTCCGTCATTTCCTGACGTGTGTCATCTACCCCACGACGCTGCCAACCCTCGCACGGGCCTATGACCCGGATACCTGCCTGACTGCAGTGGCCAGTGTTCAGCAGCTCCAAAAATCCACCGACACCGAACCACTCCACGACCTACCGGTCCACCAGAACTGGTCCGGTGCGGCGCGCGCTGTCATTTGTACAGGCGGCTGCGTGGTCGAAAAAATGCACAACGCCTAACCGAGTGCTACCATTGTGAGTTGAGCGTCCGGCTGGCTGTATATGGGTCGCAGTTGATGAATGGACGTAAGAATATTGGAATGGACGGCGAGATGTGTCTTCATGATCCGTGAGTGTCTTGTGAGCATTTCATAAGTCTCGATGTCGCCTTGACTGTCGCAGAGGATGTCATAGAACGAAACGGTATGGTGCTGTACGGCCACGGGACATTACACGACCTACGCTACGCAGTACACGACTGCAAGACATCTGACATTATTAGGTAAGGCGCGGCACTGCCATGGTAGGAGGGTGTGGCGCGCAGCCGCCCGGGTCAGGTCACCTTTCACCTTCCGCGCACGAGATCACCCGCTGTGCCGGGTGAAGGGGTGAAAGCCGTTCGCCCCGCCCCAGTCCCGGTGACTCGGCATGACCTTGTAACGTTACAGCACCCCTTCGATGTCGGGAAACAGGCGATTTATCCTTCAAGATAAAGCCTCGGTCTGCTCGGAAGAGCATGAACGTACCATGGGCTTTGGCTCATTGACATAGCTATTGCGCTTCATAATTTCGTGCTAGGTGTGACATTGTTTTTCAGCCCCTTTTACCATTTCGCTATCTTCAGTCATTGTTTTATTCTCAACGCCCATGCATTGCAGTAGGCTTCGACATCTGCGTGCGATGTCTCCTCACTGTAAACAGACTTTGTAGTCATCACAAAGTTACCTCATGCTTTTTCAAAGGTCGCTTTTCTAGGGCAGTTTCATCATTGTTTCTGCTTTCTGGTCTCTGCCCATGTCTGAGTTCGTGGTTGCGCGGCTCCTTGCGCCTGGCTCCGTGGCTCCCTGCCGTTGTGAGCGAGCTCAGCAGGGCTCCCACAACACAGCTGTTACGGCGCTGTGCGGCGGCCGTTTAAACTTAGTTTTAAACCGCCCCCGGTTGACTGTCCTGACGCCTGGCTCGTGCGCATCTCCCCTCGTCTGGGGACAGCTGTTCGGCGCTCCCCTCCCCCTCCGCCTCACTCAACACGGCACGTGCTGCCCGGGGGCGATTAAACGGACGGCCGTTGCGTCCCTCCCCCCCAACCGACCGGTGGAGGGAGAGAGACCGTTGACGACCATCTGCCGAGCGGGCGGCGGCCGATTCAAACCGAGGCCAGCGTCCCTGCCGCCGCCGCGGCTGGGAGAGTGGTCCGATCAATGGGCTGTGAGCGGCGGGCGGACGGCCGAAACTCGCCTCACCCCTCGCTCCCGCGTGCACCGACCCGTTCCGACCGGCACGGGTCCGTGCTCGCCGGTCCCTCCGTCGTGCTCGGTCGTTCTCCGGGTCGAAGTTGATGAGAGGGACATCTGGTGTCAATTAGCGTGTCCAGGGTCGGGACGGGGCCAATCCCGGACCGTTGGGATTGGTCCCGGGCGGCTGGGGTGTGTCAGCGGTCCTGGGGACCACGGCGGACCGTTTGGGACCATCCCGGACCGTTGGGACCGACCCGAGACACGCCAGCTGACGCCAACGGCCAACGGTCACGACCGGTCACTGAGGCGAGCGGCGCCGGAACCGGGCTGATTGGATTACTGCTCACACCTCACCCAGAGGTGGCAGTCGGCACGGCGTGTGTCGGCTCACCGCTCACTCTGGATCAGTTGGATTCACAGTACGCTGATTCTGGGTACGGAGAAGACGGCTGATTTAAATATCAAGTGTGGCGCTTTAAAGTCAAACGTGCAGAGAGGTTACGAATGAGGAGAGCTCTTCGCAGTTGCAGGCCTCGAACCGGCTTGGCGGATTGTGATGTATTTTCGTGGGAAGCGGACAGATCGGATGCGAGTGAAAATAGCTAATCTGGTCCTGTGCTGACTGCTAGGACTTCCACAGAATGAAGAAATGCGGTACGATACCTATTCGGCGGCTGTAATAAGTGGCCTCAAGCTTCTAGTGTAGGGGTTATGACAGTGAGAAGTAAAGCTATCACTGGGTCTACTGAGCCTGTCGGGGCCACTGCCCAGTTCGCTCCGGTCCCGCCCCGCCCCAGCCGTCCGTCTGACCCATCAGTTCCGCCGGCGGGCCGATCTAACCAGTCCAGCACGCATCAGCTCACCGTAAAAAGCCACCCTCTGCGGCCGTCTTTAGCGTGTTCCTGCGTCCCCGCCTGAGCCATGGACCGCAGTCAAACTGTGCACTGGTTCACCCATGTACTGCGCCTGTAAATACCTACACACGGTAGTCGCTCCACGTGTTTCCCCGTACGTAAAATATACATTTTTTAACGTGACTCGGCCACCAGACGATTGAAATCTCGTGACAGGTGTTGCAGCATAGTTGGTTTGCAGCCGTTTCACAATACATGGACTCGTATAATTCATATTTGTCGGTGCGGATACCCACCACTGACTAAAATTGTGGCCGATGTGGACAGCGAGCGTGGACGACGAGCGTGGACGGATGGTGGATGTGGATTGTGGACGACTCACGGTCGTGGACCGTGAACCGTGAAGGCCGGGGGCGGGGCGGGCGTCCCGCTAGGTCACTGCCCCAGGCGCTGAATCAGATGGTAGATGGCTGGTGTGACCTGACAATCAGATGGGCCGTCATCCGTTGCAGGCTCCTCCGATGTGGTGATGATGAAGATGTTACACTAGAGAGACATCGCCGTGCCGTCCCGTATCATCATCTGGCCGTAGTTGATTCGGTCCCCGACCTGACCTGGTCGTATCCCACGCTTCACACTTTCAATCCTTCGCACTAACGCCTGACCCCACTGACTAACCGTTGGCCTCAAATGGCCTTCTCACTTCCAGGTAGACTAAACTACCTACCAGCTAATGCATCTGGCGCGTATAAGCCTCGCATGCAACGCCCTACGTTGTGCGAATTGAGATAAATCCTTTTTCTGGGATCACCACCCCATTCTGCACCCGCCGGGTGGCTCTCCCGAGCTTTCAGATAAATCCTTTTCGCCGGAGAGGCTTGTTTGCGTGGCTTAGTACCGAGTTAGCGGAGACGTGCGGCCTTGCTGGCCGTGGGGCCGGCGACAGGCTTTGAGCGCCGTCGCTCGAAAGCTAACGGTCGCTGTTGGCTTCCGTGGCCCGGCGCTTGTGGCTCGATCACGGCTCTGCTCTCGGGTCGAGCTCGGTCGGAGACACCTGTTGGCTGGATGCTGGAGCTGAACGAGACTGACCGACTGACGGACTGGCGAACTGACGGACGGACGGGCCGACGGACGCTCGCCCGGTACCTGCTCCCTCGCCGACAGACCACTCACGTGACCCTGTTTGTGTCTGACCGGCTCAGTCACGTGACCCACCCGGTCGCCGATCTCAGCGGTCACGTCTCGGGTTTTTGCGCGGCCTGTTTGTGCGCCTGTTTACCTGCGGCAGGCGGCGGCCGGTCGCCAGGTGCGCCACGGGACGGACGCCAGCGCGGAGTGGCCGACAGTGTTTGCGGGTGCTGGGAGACTCGGGAGACGAGTCGAGGGGACGGCTCTGTTTGCCGGCCGGCGATAAGACGATTCAGCAACTTATCTGCTGCCCGCGGACGCGGAGCTTTCACTCGGTGATTCACACATCATCTCCGATGTGCCGGCCTCGGAGCGGGTTTTTATGGAGCTGTATCTCCCGGAGGACGATCTGACAAAGCAGGATGATCGCGATTAGATGTCAGGCGCGGTGTCTTTGTTTGGAGGAAGGCTGCGGTGGGACTGGTCTCTGTCATGCAGAGGCGGGTCCCGAATTAGCCGCGGGCTCAAACAGTTCGGGGAGGCCGCCGTTTCCATGAAACGGGTCGTCCTAATCTGCGGCGCCGGCGGACCCGTTAGCCCGGCTCTGCGCGGCGCGGCTCTCCGGTTCTCTCCGACCCGGCTCGGCCGCTGGCCAGGCGCCGCGCGCTGATGGCGGAGCGTGTCGGTGTCAGTAAATGTTTACCTCTGGAGCCGCCGCCGAGCTGGCCGCTGCGCCGCCCGGTGGTGGTGACCGTGATCGGGGACCTGCTCCGACCGGCGCTCGTCCGTGGCGACAGGGCCGGCCGTCCGTCGGCGCTCGTCACCGGCCGCCGGCGTCTGCACTCGGTGCACCGTGTGCACATCGCGGCTCTGCACCGTGCATGGCCCCACACATGATGACCGGGCTGGGGCCGAGCTGGTCGGGCCTGTCTGAGCGGCGCATGGTGGGCCGTCTGGAGTCTCTCGGAACCCACCATAGCCGCTCGGGGATTCTGGAGCCTTTCTTCATCAATCTTCAAGCTTTCGGGTCGTCTTACCACGTTCAGGAACCGCCGGGATCCGTGCGGAGCTACCCGTGAGCGGCGGGGCTGGCCCGCGGGGCTGTTTATCCTGGGCCGTTCTGCGAAGCTGGCCTGACGGCGCGGCGGTCGCTCTTGTTTGGCGGCGGTGCGCTGGCCGGCGCCGGCAGGGCGGCCGCCGGCGGTCAGCGGCTATCACGGCTCGCGGCCTCGCCGGCCGCCCGGTAAACAGGGTGCTCCGCCGACCGACCGGGCGGCTCCGACCGCCCGCAGCAGGAGAGGACGGCCGAGGGAGGCCAGCGGCGGCGGCGGCCACTGGAGGCCTTTTGTCCGAGCTGCTCACCGCTGCCGGCGCGGCGGGAGACGGGCTCACAGGCACCCGCATCTCCGGGCGCCGTCTGATGACGTCACTGAGTACTGACTGACAAATGATGTCATTGACAGGCCAGTGTGAGTCGGAGAGGTGCGGGGCGGAGCCGTACAGTGGGTGGGTGACGGGAGCCGTTGTGTTCGGCTGCCTGTGGTAGATGTTTCTGTGAGAGGCCATGAGCTCCATTTCATGGGCTGGATTACGTTTAAAATTGATTAAAACTGAAAACGAATTGTTAGAATATCGAAGTTATATCTACAATAGAAACATCTTAGAAATCAGATAGGCTTACTGAATTATTAAAAAACATCCATGCCTCGTCCGTTTATTTGTCACTATAATTGCGCATAAAGACCCTTTGCTGACCTGTCCCTCTTCATTTGTTTGTATATCCGTCAATACAAACATGGGCGTCGCCTCTACCATCCGCTCTCATTTCAACCATCATCATTCAATTGGTTTCGCTGTCCATCGTCCGTCACTCCTTTCTCCACCCTCCAGCCGCTTTTTCAGCCGGGCAGCGGGGCTGGCCACCACCTGGACGAGTCGGTGTGCCCGCCCCTCCCAGCCGACCGCAACGGACGCGTGTCTGGCTCGTGTCGGTCCGTCGGGAGGGACGTGAGGTGGACGGGTCCGTCCGTCCACCCGTCCGTCCGTCTGTCCGTCCATCGCGAGAACACCTGGACTTTAACGCCGTGTCGCTGTCAGTGGGCGCTGTTCTGCTCCCCGCCCGAACATCGCCTCAGGGGCAGGTGGGACCGCGGCCAGACGCCAGTTTGAACTCACACGAGCTAACCGACCGACAACTGTGGAAGCTGGGCCGTCCGCTGCCAGCTGTGGGGTGCGGCAGACCGAGACGGGGTAAGAGTCAGTCGTGAGGCCCAGATGCGCTGTTCTGGAGCGGCTGCCACGCTTCATTGGTGACTTGACGTCACGGTTTGAAGTTTATTGATTACAAAACCGTTCATGTCAATGTCAGTCACGTTTCCTCGATGCGTCAGCCGCTGAGTGTTCTGGTCGAGCCATGGGGCGCCGCTGGGTTTCATGCCCCCTCGGCGGTATACCTGAACCATGCACGGTCACCGGAGAGCTGCCCCCGAGGCTGCGTGGGCGGACGTTTGGCTGCCGTCAGCCGACGCCCGGCCTCAGACGGTCTCAGGTCACCCGAGGGCAGACGGGGTCACCGTGCGGGTCACGGGGGTCCACCTGGCGTCAGCAGACACAAACACAGTGGGCGGGGGGAGTATCCGGACACAATCCGACCCGGCCACTGCCAGCGGCGCCTGATCCGGGTCCGGTCTAGATCCGGGTGTCGGAACTTATACCGGAGATCACCCTATCCTACACTACCACGTCATGGGCCTCGGCATGGCGTGTGCCTTCCAGTCGGTGTCTGCTTTCAGTGCATCTCGCACCTGATCCTGCTTTGTCTGCCGCCGTGGCGCCCATCCCCTGGCTGATCTGCAGCCGCGGGCGCCCGCGCCGCGCCGTGCCCTTGCCGTTGCCATGGGGAGACGGTTGGCCATCCGGCGACGGTGGAGGCCGCTCCCGACGGCCGGCTACCGCGAACGGCCGTCGGCGTCCCCCGGCGCTGGTAATTGGACGTAATCGGCGCGCTGCACCGGCCGGCGCCCCGCGCAGCCGCCCCGAGGATATACCTGTTTTGCACGGCGCGCCGAGCCGAGGGCCTGCCGGCGGTGGCGACGACTGATTAGCCACCAGGTCAGGTGGGCGGCCGGCGTGCCGGGGACGCGGAGATGGCCGCCGGGCCGCCGCCGCGCGGACATGGCTCGGGGAGGTGGAGAGGTGGGCTGCTGCGGGGGTATTTGGGGATGACTTCGAGCTACTGTGGCCTGTTCTAAAGACAGAAAGCTTGCGGGACGATCTGCTGTCTTTATCTCTGAGCGCGAGCTCTGCACGGTCCACTCGTGAAGCTGACTCCCCGACCTCCATCTCAGCTCTACGGGACCTGTTGAGCTGGGACGACCGGCTCTCTTCTGTCTGTGAGGACATCTCGCGGCTCCGTGGGGGCCAGACTGAAACCACAACCTCCAACCGACCAGCCGGGTGGCTTGGCCGTCTCTGAAGGCCGACCGGCGCGGCGGCGGCGGTTGAGGTGTCGTCGTTTCATCACCGCTCTCTGTCTCTGTCGCCGGCGCGTGGCAGTGCATGAGTCAAAATCGACGCCACGCGCCCTCACTATGTGTGAGACTGGGACGAGGGCCAGCGTAGCTCGCCAGTCGTCTGGGACTGTCGAGAACGGCGGACCGAAGGGAGGCCAGGTGACGGATGGACGACCGATGGCCGATTTGTTTGGAGGCCCGCTGCCGGCCACCGATGGCCTGTGGCGACCGCTCCAAGGCCGCTGCCGTGGCTGTCGTGAGCACGCCGCCGCTGCTCCTGTTGCTGGGCCGCTGCACGCCGGCGGCGGGTCACGCCAGGACGTCGACCGTAGCCGGGTCCGGCAGGGCCGGCCGGCGATCGGCTGCAGACGAGCGCCGCTTTACTTGGCCCGGCTTCCAGGAATGGGTCCGCAGCGTGATATGGCGACGTCAGGCGGCCACTGGCCAGGAGACCTGCTTGACCACTTGAGAATCTGGAGCTGGGCGGTGGCGTGGTGCGTGTGTGTAGAACACTGCTGCTGGGACAAAGGGAGCTACCGCCGCCGTCTTACCGGCAAAATTTGGCAGTACCCGGACGACATTACGCGGAAAGGCACAGGTGGCTTTGAAGTTACACCAATTCCTTCAAAGAATGGAGGCAAAATTGGTTTTCCCGTCCGTGAGCTTCGAGTGAGTGTGTCTCTTTGTTCTTTCCGACCGCGAATCGCATGGAAGGAGCCAGTTCAGCCCCGAAAGCTCCCTGCTCTCCCTGACCCTCCTCTGAGCAGTCCTCTCTTTCTCCCACCCCGTCCGGCGCCCACCGTCCGACCTCCCCACCGACTCTGAGCCGGGCTTTCCGCGACCCGGCGGCCGGCACGGCGACCTCAAATGCGGCCATTTGCATTGGCTGATGGCCATGCATACATGCATGTGTGCCGCCGAGCCGCTGGTCATGGTGTCAACGCCGCGCCGCCGGTCTGAGCGGGTTCTCCTGGCGACCCGCGGCGGCGGCATTACTGCTCACATGGGCCAGTGAACGTCCCTCAGGTCACTGCAGCGCCGGCGGACATAGCGGCGGGTCGGTGAGAGGACCATTGTGGTCTTGGCGTGGTTCGACTGACCGTCGGTATACTCGACCCGTCTGTCCACTGTCCACCTGGGCCGGCCGGTCAGGCTCCCGGCTCCCTGTCGGCGGCGGCGGTCCGCCCGGCCTTGGTGCGCTGCCGCCGCTCAGCTGACGCGGCCGGCGGGAGCATCAGCCGCGCTACCTGCCGCCGCGCCGTCCGTGTAGCCGTGCACCCGGCGCGCCGGCCGCCGCCGCCGCCGGCCCGGCCCTGGGCGGCGCCGCTGGCTGAACCGGCTCCCGGCGGCAGCAACCTGTTGCACATGATGCCGCTCGGACATGGCCGACCGGCTGCCGGCGGCGGAGGGCCGGGCGGGCGGGCCCCGGTGGACGCTCCTGCCCGGCTGACCGGTCGGCCGGGCGGTCTGTCCCTCCGCCGGCCGGCGTCCATCGAGGCAGCGTCCGCGGCCGGCGACTGCTCAGGAATGCGCCGCCGGCGCTGGGCCCGTCCCTTTGTGCGGCACTTTAAACCGCCTCCGTGGGCTGGCGTGCGCCACTGCCTGGTGAAAGTAGCCGAGAGGCGGCCCCCTGGAGAGCGCTGGTCGACCCCGGGAGGGTAGACAGACCCCGGCGGGACGGTCCCGGTACACAGGGGTGAGCGCAGACCGGCCGGTGACCACCCATCGCCACCCCAGCCGCTCGAAGTCGGCCGGCGCGCGGCCCTCGGTAGGAGCGGGCCGGCCGCGCGCAGGTGTCGCACGCCGGCGTCGCCCCAGCGACACGGCGCCGATCAGCTCATCTAGGAATCTGGTTTTCCCGCTGAGACACCTGTCCACCGGCGGACGGCAGCGCTCACTGTGCACAATGCACTGTAAACTGAGCGGCTGTGCAGTATCCACTGTGCACCCGCCAGTCGGCTGATCGGCGGAGCTGGACGGTTCACGGTGCAGTCAGGTGGATGAACCCCGTGCTGTTATCAACCTAGACACCCATATATGGCTGCCTTATCAGTTACTCCCATATATGTCATTAATTATTTATTCAGAAGGAGATCTCGAGGTGACAGTGCAACTTGCTGCTCATGTCCGCAGCATCGCCGCCCGTTTTAGCCCGCAGCGTATAAGGCTGGACACAGGAATCTACCTGCTGCCTTATTTTGTCACGAATGAGGAATTTATTGTAGTTTAACATGAACAAATCATGGCCATATCCCTACCCCGCAGCACCTTTTCCGGTATGGAATCCAGCCCATGCCCTTCCTTTCCTTCTGACACGCAATTAATTGCCGGTTGTACGAGCAAAAAGGTGACTATCTGGCTATCGCGCGTTCCTGACTGGCCAATCATGATGTGATGTCCTGCACGGGGGAGGGGGCTGTAAACAGGCGGCCGCAGAGGTGCTGGGGCAGTGTTTATAGCAGGTCTGATCGAGTCCGGCCCGGACGGCGTCCACCGGCGCCTGCAGAAACACCCCGGAGGGGGTTAGGGTGCAGAGGACCGAATCAAGCCTATACAGCGTCTGGAGTGGTGGCCCGCTGCCTGACAACACAAGAGTGACGTGATCACTTCGGACTGTGTCGGGTATACATACACAGCGGTCGGCGACGCAGGGCGAGGCGAGGACGGAAGGGGTGGGGCTCGGGCAGACTCATGACTCTCCCCGCCGCCGCGGGCTATGACAGAGGGGAGGGCGGGGCTGAGCTCATGACTCCCCCGCCGCCGCGGGCTGTGGCAGAGGGGGGGGGGGCGAGCTCATGACTCCCTCGTCGGCGGCCGGTGCCAGGTGACCGTCTGACCCTGGCCCCGATGGCCGGCCGTCAGACGGTCTCCGTTCGCCGACAGGCGGTGACGCCGCGACCACAGGTGGGCGGTGCCGTCCCTGCCAGAGCGCGGCGCGACGCTCAAAGGCGTCGGGTCCGACTTGGACCCGTTCCCGAACCCGCTCTCTCTACTCTCTCCTCTCTCCTCTCTCTCTCTCTCTCTCTCTCTCTCTCTCTCTCTCTCTCTCTCTCCTCTCTCTCTCTCTCTGTCTCTCCACCCAGCATTCAGCGGTGGACAGCTTCGGTCGAGGTCAGTCTCCTCTCAGCTCGCCAACCTGTCTCCGGCAGCCGGGCTGGGTCGGAGAGTCCTCGTCTCCCCAAACTAGGCCACGAAGTGAGTGATCAGACACTGACTGAACAGCAGTGGAGTCGGATTAAACCCAGTCTGCTCCTGTCTGACGGGCGCCCGCTCGGAGCAGCCCCCATTCAGCCTAGCGTTCTGCAGAGGACCACTGAGCGCCTTCACACACTGAGCGTCCCAGCGGTGAATGGTCCGGTCCTGTGACCGATCTCACTCCCCGGGGACTCGCTCTCCTGCAAACCGCTCCGGGAAGCGCCGCGGTACCGTTCGGGCTCCGTTCCGGTCTTCCTGTCTGACAAACATGGGCTGCTGATGGGCCGTGACAGCCGTCTTCGACACCGAGCTGTGTGTCAGGTTCGGGAGAGGTTATGGGTAGATGTGCGGGGTCACGTGTCAGTTTGGTTGGTGGGACTGACGGACCACGTGATCGCTTATCCAGAGAGACGGATCAGCGGTGATTCGGGGAAACCTTGCTGACGCCGGGTAGGATGTGGTGGGGCCGTATAATGAACACCCTGGCTCCAATACGGGCCACTTATGCTTGACGATGATCCGACACATCAGGAAGCATTTATCGAGGGAAGCATCAGGTAGTCTCGATGTCAGAAATCTGCCTCAGATTTTGCAACTATAACGGCGAGGCAGTGCGCTCATGGACGCTGCCGCCGTGACCCGGGTCTGGCCAGTCTCTTCGGCACCACCCACGGGACCGGGGTGCTGTGCCAGCGCTGAGCCTTCTGCGCAGCTCCGGTCTGTGAGCTGCGATCGCCGAGTAAACAGTGGGGAGAGCCAGAGCAGAGGTGCACTGGACGGGCGCCAGGGCCGAGCGGTCAGTTTCAGGGTATGACGAGGACCGGTCCGGTCCGGGTAGACTGGACGTGGGGAGCGGTCAAAGGTCAGCTGACTTGGGCACGGGGTAGTCAAGGTCAGCTGACCTGGGGCGAGGTCAGTCGTAGTCAGCTGGCCTGCCGCAGGGTTAGTCAAGGTCAGGCTGCAGGCAACCTGTCGCAGATTTAGTCCGAGTCGAGGTCTTCTAGGTGAACCGGGATCACTGTGCTGTGTGCACTCATTGTGTCGAAGCTGCTGACTTCAGTACCGCTCTGTTTATCCGCACATCTGTTATGAAACCGTGTGACGTCCGCGGCTCCAGAAAGGCTCTGTGAGTGGAGGGACCGATACGGAGGATGCGTCCCGTCACCTGCTATCTGGCCAGGTTTGACGCGACCGCTTCCGCCGCGACCGGCCGCTATCTCAGCGGCGCCCAGAGTCTGCCGATCCCCGAGATCTGTGTCTATCTTATCGGCCCGGGCCGCCCCGCTGGCTGCGCTCTGCGCCCGACCAGCCGCAGCTCCGTACCGTTGAAGGCTGAGCTGTGTAAACTTCCGGCGACCGTGACGTCGCACGGAACCAGGGCGGGGTGCGGCACCGGCGTGCCCCCCAGGTCGTGCTCGCCGAGACCGGTCAAAACGGCATTGTCATCTCGGCTGGCTTGGACCGGTTACGGACTACGGTACTCATATACGCGTGATGTGAAATCGGTCACCGACTTTACGTCAGACCCAGATTCCCCTCCGGAGATTCGGTCACGAGGTGCTGACCTTGCGGTCCATGTGACCCGACCTCGACCGACCGGCGGTGGTGTCTATTTCGGCGCAGCACGGCGGTGGCGTGTGCGGCGTGCGCCCGGGACGGGTCGTCAGGGCGACTGGCTCGGCTCGGCTCGACGGCGGCGGCTGTTTGGCAGCACGCTCCGGCTGACTGGCGCCGCCGACGTCAGCGACACCCCCCCCCCCCCTGCCGGACCCCCCCCCCCCCAGCGGCGCGCGCCGACACCAACCCGCGGCCGGCGGCGGCGGCCCTGGACCGAGGACACGTCTGTGAGGTGCCCCGCGGCCGGCCTCTGCAGACGGGGATGGCGATAGGTGGAGGGCGCTCCTCAATGTTCTCAGCTGGTAGGGTACTGTCTGCAGCCCCCTCTTACACATGCCATTATTGCTCTCAGTTGAGCTGCAGCCCCTCTAACACTGGCCGGTCCGGTCCGAGTGGGGTGATTTGTGAGCCACCGCCGTGCCGGTGCCGTGAGCTGGGGTCAGAGGCCGCCGAGCCGGGCCGGCCCGGGCGCTGTTAATGCGGCCATCACTGCACGGTGGGCCGGCATAGAGCCGATTAACCCACCGTGCACCGGTTCCCCGCAGAGAGAACCAACAGCTTCGGACGAACGGCGGCTGACCGAGAGTTCATGGAACCGGGGCCGGGCGGGCGGTGTCAGAGTGCGACGCCGGAGGGGTATATCGGACAGGGAGGGGTGGCTTCTGTCTATAAACTGGGCCTGATTCACGGGATACTGGCTCTGTAATGGACTGGTTTGTTAGAGTTGTGCTCTGTATGTTCAATACTGTTCATGCGATATATTTGGTAACACGACCTATCTCTTTTCCAGTCATATCACAAAAACTACAACGTGGGATGATCCGAGGAAAAAGCCGCAGCAGCAGCAGCAGCAACAACAGCAGCAGCAACCGGCGCAGCAGCAGCAGCAGCAGCAACAACAACAACAACAACAGCAGCAGCCGCCGCAGCATGTCCAACAGCAGCAGCAGCAGCAGCAGCAGTCGATCTTCCACCACCAGGTGTCGACGCCCACCTCCCAGCCTCAGCCGACTGTCAATGCTCATCAGCAACATCAGCAGCAGCAACAGCAGCAGGAGGGTAAGTCAGGCTCCCCTTCGCCACACACCGTAACCGCGGGACTAGCAGTACTCACTGTTCAACACTGGGGTACGCGGTTTTTATGCTGCTTCACTTCATCTGACGACATTTTGTAGTACTATCAAAGTAAACCTATACATACTTTAGTTCAGGGGCGGATCCAGGAAAACTCCAAGGGGAGGGTCATGAATCGAAGTGGTGCCCCTACCTATACCCAAAATTAAAAACTCAACGGATTTCGTCCACTTCATTTTGGTGGTGCCCCCATTTTCAGTTTTTTTTTCTTTTTTTTTTTTTTAGTCAGTATCTTAACTCTTAGCCACAACCACATTTACCAATTGTAAGCAAGTATATATGAATGTGCTATGTGTATATATGTTGTGGACGCTGAGTAATGAGTACTTACCAGGAACGTTATCAGGTAAGCAAATCGTTGTCAGTCCGACGAACTTGACCCTGGCGTCTAAAGGGTCTGTCCTTGACACTTCAGGCTTGTCAGGGGCACCAAAGTCCTTCCAGGGACACCACAAACCTGCCAGGGGCACCTACGGCCTTGTAGGGGCGCCACAGGCCCGCCAGGGGCACCACAGGCCTGCCAGGAAGCAGGGGCACCGCAGGTCTAGCAAGTATACACGACAGGCCTGTCAGGGGCACAACGGGCCTGTTGGGCCCCATGAGCACCCCTAGGGGCAGGGGCACCACAGTCCTTCCAGGGGCACCGCAGGCCTGTGAGGGGCACCAGCGGCCTAGCAGGGGCACCAGTCAACACAGGCCTGCCAGGGGCACCACAGGCCTGCCAGGGGCACCAGAGGCCTGCCAGGGGCACCAGAGGCCTGCCAGGGGCACCAGAGGCCTGCCAGGAGCACCACCGACCTCGCAGGGGTAACTTGGGCCTGTCAAGGCACAGGGGCACCACGGGCCTGTCGAGAGGCACTTCAGGCTTTTCAGGGGCACCATAGTCCTCTCCGGGCGCAGGGGTAGCAGGGGCACCAGAGGCCTGCCAGGGGCACTGCAGGCCTAGCAAGGGCACCACTGGTCTATCAGGGGCACCACGAGCCGCCTGTCATAGCCAGGCATCTCAAGCTTATCAAGGCCCAGGGGCACCACAGGTCTGTGAGGGGCACCAGCGACCTAGCAGGGGCACCAGTCAACACAGGTCTGCCAGGGGCGCCACAGACCTGCCAGGGGCACCACAGACCTGCCAGGGGCACCAGAGGTCTGCTAGGGGCACCACCGGCCTCGCAGGGGCACCTTGGGCCTGTCAGGGTCACCACGGGTCTGCCGAGGGGCACTTCAGACTTTTCAGGGGCACCAGTCCTCTCCGGGCGTAGGGGTACCAGCGGCCTAGCAAGGGCACCAGAGGTCTGCCAGGGGCACCAGCGGCCTAGCAAGGGCACCAGAGGCCTGCCAGGGGCACCACAGGCCTAACAAGGGCACCACGGGCCTGTCAGGGGCACCTCAGGCTTGTCAGGGCCCAGGGACACCACAGTCCTTCCAAGGGCACCGCAAGCCTGTCAGGGGCACCAGAGGCCTGCCAGGGGCACCACAGGCCTAGCAAGGGCACCACTGGCCTGTCAGGGGCACCTCAGGCTTGTCAGGGCCCAGGGGCACCACAGTCCTTCCAGGGGCATTACAAGCCTGTCAGGGGCACCAGAGGCCTAGCAAGGGCACCACAGGCCTGCCATGGACACCACAGGCCTGTCAGGGGCACCACCGGCCTTGCAGGGGCGCCTCAGGCCTGTCAGGGGCACCACGTGCCTGCCGGGGACACTTCAGGCTTGTCAGGGGCGTTACAGTCCTGTCAGGGCCCAGGGGCACCAGGCCCGTGGTGTCCCTGCTAGGCCTGTGGTGCCCCTGGCGGTCCTGTGGTGCCCCTGTCAGGACTGTGATACCCCTGATAGGCCGGTGGTGCCCCTGGCAGGTCTTTGGGCCCCCGGGCCTCAAGGGGGGGGCCATGACCCATGTGACCCCCCCCCCCTTGGATCCGCCCCTGCTTTAGTTGGCGAAAATAGGCGAAATCTTGTAAAGACCTTCCAAATAATGATTGAGTAGGCGTATTGCTGCTGGCCGCGTGTTATGTTTCGTTCACTTTGTAGCCCCATGGTGCTGTGCTGAGTTGCCGCAGCCCCCGTCCGATTCCGAGTTGCCGCAGCCCCCGTCTGACCCGCTCTGCGTGTCCGTCAGGCGGGCAGCTGCTGCCGCCGCCGCCGCCGCAGTCTGTGCAGCTGCAGCAGCAGCTCCAGCAGCTGGCGCTGGGTCCGGGCGGCCAGCCGATGGGACCGCTGCCCGAGGGCTGGGAGCGCGCCGAGACAGAGGCCGGAGAGGTGTACTTCATCAACCACCAGAAACGCACCACGTCCTGGTTCGACCCGCGGATACGTGAGTGTATGACACAGGTCACTGCTCACTGGTCCAGGGTTATACGTCACTTCTCACTGACCACCGTGTACTGGTCACGATACAATCACAGACCACAGGTCAGTGATCGCAAGTCAGTGGTCAATCAGTGGTCATTGATCACAGATCAGTGGTCATGGTCACTGATCAAAAGTCGCCGACCACAGGTCTCTGGCCATCAGTTACGGGTCACTGGTCCGGTCTGAGTGTAGGAGGAAGGCGTTGAGCTTTGCTAAAAGGTAACACGATAAAACACGACACAAAACATCAGATCGATACGTCTGGGCATGGCTTACGTAAAAAGCGTTAATGTACCGAGTTCTTGTGAAAGCGTTGGTTCTTCTCAAAAGCATTAGGTGTTGATGTGTTTTGCTTTGATAGGTTATCATCTAACAGCGATAAGTAGGTAACACTAGGAGAGAGACGAACAAAAACGGACCAAAAGAAAACAAACTTATCGCGCCAGTATCAGTCAGTGGTCACAGTCCGCGCTCGTTGTCGGTGGAGTGTCTGTCTCAGTGCTCTCTCCCGCTCTCCCTGTCCTCTCCCTCTCCCACCTCTGAGTCCTGGAAGGGGTGGGGGAGGGTGGGGGTGACGGGCGATGACGTTTGTGACGTGACGCGTCACGGCGGCGGCCTCTGAGCGGCCTTCGCGGCGCCCTTTGAGTCAGCGCGTGCCTCCGGCGCGGCCGGGGGGGGGGGGGGGGAGTTGGCCACACGCCGGCCGACCTGACCCGGCGGCGCGGGGGCAGAAATAGCCCGGTCACGACGCCCTGTTGCAGGAAGAACTCGGTGCTCGTACGGAGCTGGGATATTCTGGGCGACTGCCGCTATTTCGGTCCGACCCGACCACTCACCTATTATGGGCACACTGGAGGACCGTCCTCTGCCAAATTCACCGGCCGCTGACGTTTTGGACGTGGATGGGCCTCTTTTGAGACACTGTGACGTCATTAGTGACTACGCGCGCCGGCCTGGCGGTGACACACTGGATACGTCACGTGGACACCCGTCCCACGGGGGGCTGGCTGTTTGTGTGGTGACGCCGATATTTTAACCCAAATCCACGCCCTGCCCTGCGCCTCTGCCTGGTTTACATTGGCACTGGGTGTTTGATTGGAGTTTACAGTGCTGGTCGGTGTCTCACATCAACCAATACACGATCTTCGCAGCGCCAAACGGTGACATTTACCCTTTCGGTCGATAGAAAACTTTGATCACGATTAGCAGCTGCTGACCGCGTCTGTAAATGTAACTCGGCGGCCCAGTCCCTGGCTGGCCGACGCGGAACACTCGACGGCAGAGTGGCCTGTACCCGTCCGGCGTCCGGCCGCATTCGACGTGTTTGTATAGCCTTGGCCAACTGGAGCCGCAGTGACTAAACAGCCGGGCGTACTGCCGGCCAGCGATGGCCATGGGTGGACCATGCGGATGTGATGGCAACACATGCACTTTCTCACTATTCTTTTGACTGATTAGATTTGCGAGCCACATAAGATGCTTGACTGTTGTGACGCCATGAGGTCGAGTAACACACTAGTTACCAACTTTTGCTATGTTGCCATGGGGGGGGAGGGGGCAAGTTACGAGCATCGTTGTTAAAGTTTGGGAGCTTGAGATTTGATCATATCTTATCATTACCCTCTCAAACCCGACCTCTGCCCATCCCAGTAGTGTGCGGTACTTCTCACCCTGTCCCTAACTGACCGTGCTCTGTGTCCCTATCACTCTGTTCGTCCCCAGCTAACAACCACCCCGTCCCTAACTGACCGTGCTCTGTGTCCCTATCACTCTGTTCGTCCCCAGCTAACAACCACCGTCCCCAGCTAACAACCACCGTCCCCAGCTAACAACCACCGTCCCCGCCCATCCCCAGCTGACCGCCCTGTGTGTCCCCGCCACGTTCTCTGTCGTCCCCAGCTAACCATCACCGTCCCCGCCCGTCCCCAGCTAACAACCACCGTCCCCAGCTGACAACCACCGTCCCCGCCCGTCCCCAGCTGACAACTCTCCCCGGCCGTCCCCAGCTAACAACTACTATCCCCGCCCGTCCCCAGCTGACCGCCCTGTGTGTCCCCGCCACGTTCTCTGTCGTCCCCAGCTAACCATCACCGTCCCCGCCCGTCCCCAGCTAACAACCACCGTCCCCAGCTGACAACCACCGTCCCCGCCCGTCCCCAGCTAACAACCACCGTCCCCGCCCGTCCCCAGCTGACCGCCCTGTGTGTCCCCGCCCGTCCCCAACTAACCGCCCTGTGTGTCCCCGCCCGTCCCTAACTGACCGTGCTCTGTGTCCCTATCACTCTGTTCGTCCCCAGCTAACAACCACCGTCCCCGCCCGTCCCCAGCTGACCGCCCTGTGTGTCCCCGCCACGTTCTCTGTCGTCCCCAGCTAACCACTACCTCCGTGCGTCGACAGCTGAGCAGCTGCAGCGGCCGGCTGCGCTGCAGCTGCAGCAGACCGGCATGTCCACCCAGGCGCTGCAGCAGCGGCAGCAGACGCTCCGGCTGCAGCGGCTGCAGGTCGAGCGAGAGCGACTCAAGATCCGCCAGCGCATGATCATGAACCAGGTGAGACACCGCCACAGTGAGCACGGATCCCGCCGGGATTCCAACTCAGCACACCTAAGGCAGCTCACCTACATAGGAATTAAGAACGGACTTACCCTAAAATATCACAACTTCTCATCACTTATCCTGGAGGGTTGTGATGTGAGTGGTCGACTCAGTCGTCCAGTTCAGACCATCAGGGATGCGCGAAGTGTTCGGCGCCGAATCTGGATTAGTTCGTGCTTCCCTTCCCTGTGGCGTAGTCGCCGGCTGCAACGCCTGTGTTGGTAAGCACTCCAATAGGAAAACACGGCACACCGAGCCTGCCACCGTAGGTGCGAAGTATATTTTTATCGGCATCACTTGTGGTTATGCACGCGTCTCGTGACCACCGCTGAACTTCGACGAAAAAACAAACTGTAGCGGACATGTTGCCTTCGCCGTAACCGTGCCGCCAGTGGCGCCGGCGGCTGCGCGCGTGACCTTGCCTTATGTGGCAGCAGGAAGAGTGGAGCACTGACGACGAGTCGTGCTCATGACTGCGCCGGCGACTGGCACGGGAGGGGGGGGGGGCAGTGGAGGAGGAGAATTGAGGATGGCGGGTCCTACCGGCGAACCTCGTGGAGACGGTGCGGCTCACACGTCACTGCGCCTGCCGCGGCATCTGTCCTTCGTTCTGTGACGATCCTGTGGAGGTGACGCCACTGTACGCAGACCTTCCGTGACGCCGCAGACCCTCTGCCTGCCGGTCCGATCGCCGGACAAGGTCGTGCCGTCTCAATCGGTCACCGAATCGCGCGACGCTCGCCGGCCGGTGCGACGTCCTCGGCTTATCGGAGAGCTCGAGTTGTCGGCAGGTGGTGCGATTTTTGGGCCCGTGCATGATAGTTAGCCGGTGTGGGACGCGATATCAAGGTTAGACGAACGATGCGACATTGGTGATAAGGCGCACTGTTTGCGTGCTAACTGCGCCGTTTTCGTTGCCTTTAATCACGATTTCTTGGCTGACGTAGCTTACTGCGTTTACGTCACTGTGAGATCCTTTGACAAAATAGCTGACGTGGCTTCTGTCGTCCCTCTGTCGTTCCTTCATATGTCCCTTCCTATGTATATCTCTTTCTTGTATATCTTTTGAAATTCTGTCTCGTTCACGCACTCTTTTCTCTGTTCTTTCCTTGCTCCGAACCGCGTTCGTTGATCGTTGCGACGACGGCAGAAGCTCTGCCTTCCACTTTGCCCACAGAGCCCTGGTCTTACTCGATAGAGCATATACAAGACATGTGACTGGTATGAGGGGCCTAAGCCGGCACACCTACCTGGAACAACGTCGCAGTATTCACCGGCGTTGGGGCCCTAGCAGAGGTCCTGTGACGCATTAGTGGCGGAGATTTGGTAGTTGGTCAGGCGATTGGGATGGAGAACTACGAAGGATGGTAGTCCTGGATGGAAGACGATGGATTGTAATGGTGGACGTGTGTTGTGGACGATGGATGGTGAACGTTAGACAGTAGACGGTGGAAGGACGTAGACGGCGTAAGGTGGAAGACGACTAAGGATAGTCTATTGGGCCAGTCAGAGAGGAGACAGACAGTTGATAGTGAATGGAGGACAGAATTCTGAAGCTGAAAAACCGATGCCGTGTAGTGTGAACCCGGCCCGCTATCGGCCCGGCAGCTATCCCTCCCCCGGCTGATAGCCCGTACATACACGGGTGCCGGCGTCCGGCACCTGGCCCCCGGTATCAGTCGACAGCCGTTGGACAGGATACCGTATCGGCCGCTTCCGGGCGGCCAGGTCGGGTCAGGGGTCAGGGACGCGCAGACGCCACCTGCTGACCGGCCAGCGGCGTGTGAACGTGATGCAACGCGATCTGGTGGAGAGACCTCGAGTGGTGGCCATTGCACAACTTTAGTGCAGGTGGCGTGAGCTAGAGATCCTCATTCATGATGCTACTTGATCCGGATTACTTCAATGACGCACATTGAATAGTCAAAGACTCGATCACAAGTGGGTTATCACTTCGGTGGTTACCTGACGATCCCTCGGCCGCGCTGTACCGTTTCCGGCCAAATATTCGACACGGCGTCTGTTTCGGTGACACGATAAACCATACAAACGGCGAACAACTGCACTTTTATGGCACACCGGCTCCTCGTGCTGACAATGACAGCCGTTTTTCAAATCCGCGACTTGTGGTCCTTGCCCCTGCATATTTGTGTCGTTCGTGAACAATCTGTCCATAAAATAGTGCCGCTACACCGCACGTGTGGCCTTGTAAGACCGGGAACTCAGGTGGGCAGACAATCCTCGCCGGTCGCCGCCGCCAGTCCCTTTGTATCGGCGCCGTGCACATGGACAGACTGACACGTGCGGCCCGAAATGGGGATAACGTCCGATAGGGCTGTTTGCCCTGGCACTCGGCACGGCCGCTGTATCAGCCCCCCGTGATTGGGTCGTTGTGGCTAACCGTTAGCGTCTGTCAACTGTGCTAACGCCCTGCAGCAGGTGCTTTACACGGTACACACTCGGCGGCTGCAGACTGTCAATGTTTCCTTTGATTATTTCAAACGGCTCATGATGTTTAAATAACGTTTAAAAAGATGTTTAAATGAAGCATGTTTCAACAAGATGCTGTGTGCTGATTGTTTTGTTTCTGTTTTCTTGCAGCACTTCCCGAACAACCAGCTGATGGGTGACAACGCGCTGCAGAGCAGGGTGAGTTGCCGTACATTGTATCCTCTGCTCACCCGTCGGGCTCCTCTTGCAGTCTATTCACCTTTGATATAAGCCGTTGAAACTATACTATCCCTTAACTGTCTATCTGAGCACTAAATGTCCCGTAAACTGGATTGTACTTTGCGAATCACAGCAAAGCAATGTTGGGCGCTAATCTGCTCTTTCGCTATCTGCATCACCGCTTTGCGTAGTCGTATCTGCGCAATTGTGTTCTTCTCCCCTGGAGCGTCTCTCCACTCCATCCTCTGACCTCCCTCCCCTCCCCCCCCCCCCCCTCAGCTGGCGCAGGATCCGAGCGGCCGGGTAGAGGACGAGGTGAACCGGGCGCGGGAGGCGCTGCTCCGCCACTCTCTCCAGGACATCCAGGAGGCGCCGGGCGCCGGTGGCAAGTCGCCCGCCGGTCTGGAGCCGTTCCTGTCCGGCGGCGTGGCGGCCGACTACCACAGTCGACAGGAGTCGGCCGACAGCGGCGTCGGACTCAACTCCAACTACAGCCTGCCGCACACGCCCGAGGACCTGCTCTCGCCCATGGACGACCAGATGGACGCCGGCGACGGTAGGTGGCGCTGGCGGTGGAGGTAGTGCTTATATAGGTGTCGCCACCGGCGCGTGGATGAGGAAGGAAAGGCTCTGCGGTTTGACTGAAGGTCGTCTGATATTGTTCGGAAGCGATTTTTTCCATTGCGATATAATCCAGCTGGAAACTTTGTTTATACTTTTTGTACTTAAGTTTGTACGTGCTATTTCCAACGAACTTTACCGGCACCTTTATATGTGCTACTTACTGAGCGCTGCGGCAGTCAGCAAAATGTGTATGTCGACCCGTACCCTCCGCTCACCTCTGTTTCCATTTGTGACGCGCATCCTTACGTCACTGACAGACCCGTCGATGGCGTCGATGGCGCGGGACGGCGGCAGCGGAATGGTGGATACGCCCGACCTGGCTGGCCTCGGAGCCGACATGGACTCGGACGACCTGATGCCCACCATCCAGCAGGTGCGAACCGTTGGGGAAAGTGGGAGAAGGTCAGGGAGGGGTGGGGAAGAGGTCAGGTCAACCACCTTGTCAGCCACTAAACTTGGAGGCTGTAGGGAGGGCTATTAAATAAGGGTAATGTCGCTTCCTAAAGGGCATGATCGCTGTTCTTTGAGGTCTGTAGGCGCTCAGTTGCGTGCGAATATTTGTGAAAGAAGAGTTGCATGCTGGTAGGGAGTGGCCTTTGCTGCGGCTGGGTATTGTAAAATTTGAGGTGTGTTAATAGGCCAGCTGACTGACGGGATTCTGATGCTCTTTTTTCAGCTGGATAGTGTCGGCCTGATGTCGAACGAATTTCTGAATGACGTCACATCGATCATCAACGCCAACCGCATGGGCAACAGCCACACCTGGCTCTGAGCTTCGGCGAGCCGACCGCAGGCGGCGCCACCGGCGCGCCGCAGGACGGCGCCAGCGTCGCCTGAACGAATCCGTGGCAGCTCAATCGGGAAAGGACGCGCGTGCAAACTGCCGAGCCAGACCCGTGCCTTCATTGACTATGTGCGTTTCTTTGCGTTTGTGAGAGAGTGAGTGAGTGAGAGTGTGACATCATACTGCGCCACCCGCGGCGGCGCAGAACGGACGCCCCCAACCGCCGAGACAATCGTGTGATGACGTCAGACTGACGTCAGTGGCGGCGGCGCCGGCCGCTGACGGGACGGCCGACCGCAGTAGACTGATGACGTCATTGGTGCGGTACGAACTTCTCGGCTGCGTCCGGCCGACGGCGCGACGTACAAACGCGCCAGGCAGCTGGGAGAGGGAGAGCCGCGAGCGAGCGAGCGCGCCGGCCGCCGGGCGGCGGGAGACTGCGGCGCGGCACCCCGACTCGCGCCCCGTCAGCTCAACCGGTTGCCTTGTTTGCCAGTCTGTGTTGAGAGGAGGCCTTGTGGCTGCGCGGTGCGCGGCGCGAACAGTGTACTTAGAGGTGTCTGCGCGGCGTGTGCCGAGCGCAGCCCAATCAAAAGCTGTGCTCTCAGCGTCCACCGGAGGCCTTCGTGGTGCCTTTCTGGCGCGCTCGTGGCGCGTGTTGTGCCGCCGACGGCCGCGCGCGGTGGCGCCGTCTTGCCCGGCGCAAGGCGGCGCTCACCGGCCGGCCCGTGTCTGCCCGCAGACACACCCTGTGATGCTTCCAGTGCCCTCGCGCCTCTTGGCGGCGGATAAGGCGGCGGCGCGCCCGTTCCTAGTGTGGTGTTCCGCGCCGACCCGGCCACCGCCGCGCCGCCGGTCCAAGAGGAGGTGCAGGGCCAGTGCACAGCACAGCACGGCTCCCCACCCGGCGACCGCCAGAGCGGCCCCGGCCCACCACCCGCGGCGAACCGTGCCGCTCCTGCCCCGCGGATTGGCACTGGGCATTGGGCATTCTCTCCGCGGGCCAGGAGCAGCCGGTCGCCCGCCCCCGCCCCCGCCCCCGCCCGCGGCGCCGTGCCGCGCGCGCTCTCAAGATGCCATATTTGCTATAGACTTATGGGTGATGGGCTTAGCGCAGTAGAACTCTGGATAGGTAGCTGTAGGGGCGGTGGGCCGAGCGAGTGGCTGCGACCCGCGCCCGCCGCCCCTCCCTGTGTACAGAATGATACCGGTGTACAGCAATAAAAGAAAACCACAGAGGAGAGCAGGCTTTGGCCGCCGGGAGGCCCAGGGTGGAGTTTGTTTAAATGTGCTTCAAAAGATGCGCTCATAGGATGGAAGTATCAAACGTGTTTGGCCTGGGAGCTCAAAGATCCGTGGCCTGGCCACTAAGTTGTTTATTTTTCTGTTAAGAGCAAGCTTCTCCGGGCTTTAAAGGTCATTGCAGACCTATGTGATGAAAGGATAGGGCGAAACTGAAGACATTGGACTGAGCGAACCACAGTGGCATGGAGACCGTTTTGGTAGGGCGTTAGCCGTTGTGATGAAACTAGATCCTGCCACTCAAAAGGCCAACCCCGACTCCGCAGGGCTGCGGAGTCGATGGATTTTCGGCGACTCCGACTCCGACTCCGACTCCGGCTTTCAAAAACCAGCTCCGACTCCGACTCCGGGCAGAATTGTCGACTCTGACCGACTCCAACTCCCGACTCCGACTCCGCAGACCTAGCAGGGCTGCGGAGTCGACAGATTTTCGGTGACTCCGACTCCGACTCCGGCTCGGGTTTCTCAAATCGACTCCGACTCCGACTCCAACTCCGGTCACAACTGTCGACTCCGACCGACTCCGACTCCGACTCCGACTCCGCAGCCCTGCCCGAGAGGGTGCAATCTAAATGAGGCAGCATTTTCCCCAAATATATCATAGAGATAGTTATATAAGATCTCTATGATTATTGATTAGGTTAGGTATGTACTTATTGAATACTCCAGTCGACTCTACTATCGGTACCTAAGTAAAAAAAAACTAAGTAGTAAACTGATTCGTTTGATGGATAATTGCCAGAGACGTGATAGGTATTGGATAAGCGTCCGTTTATTTATGCGTTCGTACTTCGTGATAATCATAGAAACAAAGACATCCGTCATATCTTTGGCCGTAACTATTGCCTTTATATCTATGATAATTACCATCACGGATAAAAAGACCAAAGATAAGGCTGCCAAGGTACTGCCAAACAAGAAACGAAATTTAAGCTAACTCTGCGCAGCTGTGCCAGCTGATAAGTGTTCTACGAAATACACCATTAGCAGTTGGTATCAGGTTGCTTGGCAACCTACGATCCATTGAACGGTGCTGGAAATAGTTGCTAGGCAACTAGCTGCTATTTCTTCAAGGAGTCGCAAATAGCAGAATCGCGAACAGAATATTGTCTGAAAAAGCGCGCGCATCCCCTTTTGTTGTGTGATAGACGGCCTTGGTTGTGTAGTGCGATATCGTAGGTACTTTGTTGTTTGCGGTATTTTTTTTCCTTAAGGGTACAAAGCTGAGACAGGGTGCCAACTTATTGCGCAAGAAAACAGCATAAAAGGAAATTGAAATGGGAACGGATAGCAGGAAAATACAAGAAGAGCTTCAGTTTCTCCTTGAGGAAGATAATAGGGTGGTAAGCATATAATTTTTCAATATCATCACTCAGCTGATTTTCTGGTAGTATCTAGGTAATGGTATCTAGATTAAAGCCAGTTTCAGTAATATGCTGTGTGCTGAAAAGCCAGCCTTGTAAATGTGTAGATGAAGTACAGTGACGATAAATAGGCAATAGCAATTTGATCTGACCCAGACTAACCTTACCTACGTACTGAACTACAACCTTGAACTTATCAACCTGAAGCCTACAACCTACAACCTACCAACTTCCGTAATTCATCTAGACGTATACCATCAGCGTTACCATTACTGATTGTGATGAGGGTTGATCTCGTCATTGGAACAGCTTAATGTTTTGTTCAAACAATTCCATTGCCTATTGTATCAAATTGACAGTATTCCTTTTTCCAGATCACTTACAAGTTTGTAAGTGCCAACTTTGGGATACATGTCAATGATGCTAAAAGGTAAGAAAGAAGAGAGGTATGAATTATCACAAGAAGGGCTATAGGTTTGCATGGCATTAATGATGACTTTGCAGGTAGGTACCTAGCCACCTACCTATTTTGATGGTGAATGAAGCTCAAATTACTATGCACAAAAGTCAAATATTTGGGCTGGAGAGATTGACAGAGTTCATAGAGTTCATGGCAAACAAAGCTTTAGCCTTTAACTGGGATGTTCTAAGTGTAGCATGTCAATCAAGCCATGCACAGGCACCTATCACAATCTGACTGCAACTGGCTGTGACTGCTCCTGCCTTTTACCAAGCACCAAGCATCCCCATCAGGAGCCGCATATGGCCATCACCAGATGGGCTCCAATCCGGGCTCCCACCTTGGAAAAGTCCAATGTTCTACCAACTGATCTACAGGACTGACTTAAGATCTTCAGCTACATTATATTAAGGACTGAGGAGTAAGTGAAGGGAAGACAAGACAAATTCAGAAGTCCAATTTTAACATTAGGAATGCTAGGGAAGAAAAGTGTCAAGCTCAGAGAGGGTGGTAATGATTTCTGGTGGTGTTTCTGGTCAGTTATTGTAACTGGCTCAAGAATGCAATATCTATGCTGGTTCTGTTGCCAAGGGGCCCATCTGTGCATCAACTGCACCTAGTGTTTTGTGCTATTTCTGTCTAGATCTCAGCAAGGAACAAACACAATTTCTCAGCAAATGTGAATTTGATTGCCTTTCTTATATGGTGGAAAATCCAAGTGCCATTCCTAATTTTTCAAGGTTATCAAATTGACTCCCTAAATATAGGTACCTACTGAGACAGTTTACTCTATGCTCTTACATGGTTGTGAAATGGCTGCTGCCTTTGTGATTAATTTTGTATTGGTGTTTGTATGAGAGCACAATTTCATTTATTTTGAAATGTTTCATTTATGATTTATCTATATTTTTTCAAGCTCCAACATATGTAGTGCTTACTTTTTTGCAATCAATCATGAATGCTGGAAAAAGACACATCTGATGACATAGAATACACTGAGGAAAATGAGGCACTCAATAAAGCACGGCAATTTTCAGTTTTTAATGTGGCACTTCTTACCAATTACCACATAATACTGTGCAGTGAATAACTGTCTGATGAGAGCCACCCTCCGTCAGGCAGCTGCAGTCTTTGCTGGGAGCGTGCCGCGGCAGGGGAGACGATGCCATCACTGCCACCTTCTACCTCTCTGGACTCAGTGAAGAGGAGGAAGACTGCGTGGCTCAGAAGGTAGGGGTGCAGAGACCGGAGGGAACTAGGTGTGGGGGAACACTGGGTCAGAGAGGGGACCTCTAATCCATCGAAACCATTTGGCTTCTAATCCATTGGTTAATGAAATGTTAGTAAGCTGCTGCTGGCTAGATATTCTGAAGGCTCAATATTCATGACGGGTTTTCTGATTATCCACTACCGTCTGAGGCTCCGTCGCCAGGTGTCGCGGTCGTTAACATATAGATGTCGCTGCTGTCTCGGGCAGTCGCTGGTGGTGTCCGAGGACCAGCTGACGGCAGCTCGCAGCTCGCTGACCTCGGTGACGTCAGAGCACGTGTTCAGCGTTCAGAGGCACCGGGTCCGTGATACGAATGTGCTGTACGGCGCCGACCTGCAGGAGAGGCAGGCCGACCCGGCAGCCTTCAACAGGTGAGACACAAGGGTATTGTGTTGTGTCCAAATATTATTTGTGTATTGTATTGTGCAAATACCCAGGCGGTATTGTGCAAATATCGTCTGGGTCTTAGAACGCGCGTTCAGATGCGTGGGAGCGGAGTGCGGACGTTAAAAGCTACGGACTATTATAAAACTCTCTCGATTCAAACTATCTCACGTTTTTGCTTTTGTAAATTTTTTGACAAATGCTTGCACGTCCGTATCGGACTTAAGTTCGACTAAATGCACCTTTTACAGTAGCTGCTGTCAACTTTCTGGTCTCAGATCGGATCAATGCCAGCAACTCACGGGAATCGATGGATATGAGGGTCGAGGGAGCATATACTTACGCTACGGAACCCAAATGATCACCATACCCAGGGGCCAGGTGGATCAGCTAAGACGGAATATGAAGAAAAAACATTTCATATTTGGTTTCGAAGAAACAATCACCCATCACACCTACGATCGGCCCCACGTCACTGTTGGCTTCTGTCACCGATTCTCGCTGTAACTGTTTGGGAACTAAGAGGACACCACAGTACGGCTGTGTGTGGCACCTGGCAACAGGGTTTATTCTTTCCCAGTTCACTCCCCTCCCGCAGTTCAAGGTCGCCCGTCGGTCATTTCTCGCTGCCGCACTGACGTTGCAGCCTTGAGTTATGACGTCAGTCGCCGGCGGCACTGTAATTACCTCGCCCCCCCCCCCCCCCCTCCTACCCGAACGGGCTATTACATGCACGACGCATCCCCGGCGGCAAATATAGTACGGCGGCGACCTCCGGTTATTGGTCGCCGGTGACGCGCCAGGCGAGGCGACACTCGGTAGGTAAGGTATTTCGGGCCGATTGATGACCTGTCGACCGCCACAGTTCGTCCCAGATAGAACGTCAGGTTGAGGCATTTGAACTCAGCAGGGCTTATTTGGTAGACGAACTTCCAAGAAGACTTGACGTAGATGTTCGGTCCTTCGTTTCTACTCTGTTGGGGATATTTGGTTGTCTTATGGCACCAGAGCAAGCTGTTATGTACGAGCGAGTGTCAAAAACAGAGTGTTTTCGCTGGGTCATTGAATTGCAGCAACAAAGCTGCAGCAACCAATTCAATATAATCGTGTAAACTGATCGAGTTTCCCTCGACCTCCGCGCCAACTTTATGTTGCCATTCAAATCTAACTTGAGCGATGATTTGTGTTTGACCTCCCCGCCGTGCTCGTCTCATTTCCGCGGCTGGATGTTTGGCTTTGGTCCCGGTGTGTGCCGTGGCGCTATTGCTGCCGGTTTTAGCGGCCGCTGCTGACTGTCGTCTGTCGTTCTCCAGTCACGGCGCCATCACAAACGTCCGGGCCGAGCGGCTGTCGGAGGCTGAGCTGCTCAAGGCTCGCCAGGTCACCCTGCCGGCCGCCCCCGCCCCCGCCCAGCCGGCCAAACGGCCCGCCGCCCCCGCCCCCGCCGCGAAGAAGGAACCCTCAGCGGCAGCGGACGAACAGCCCAGCTCGGAAAGTCCGGCGAACAAACAAAAGTCGAAGGAGGATGACCACAACAAGGCTGAGGCGGCAGAGAAGGGCAAGTCGGCTGGCAAGTCTTCCGGCAAGGGCAGTGGCAACATCGCGTCCATGTTCGCCAAGGCCAACACTGAAAAGGTACGCAACTGAGTAAGGTGGTGTATGGTAAAATTCTAACGTTACAGTGCACTCCTCATGTTTCTAACAAGCTGATCTAACCAATGCCAAAACATTCGTGTTCTCCAGCTAACCAAATCACTGATCATATGAATCGGTTATTCAGAGTCAGCACGAAGCTTATAGCGCGCTTCATTTCCTATTACCTTTGCCATCGTTCTCTATCCTTCGCGTTTGGTATATTTTCCCGCTCCCAAAGGTACACTAAGATAATTTGTACACCAATGCATTGGTGTACAAATGCATACCCAATGCATTCAGTATGGTTTACCTCTCCACAGAAGACGGTCAAGAGTCCCCCGAAGAAGGCCGCCGGCGGGGGGATGATGGCCAGTTTCCTGAAGAAGGGTGCGGACCAGAAGCCTTCGTCAGAGAGCACCAACGCCTCCGCCCCCGCCGCCGCCGCCGCTGCCGCCCCGGCAAAGTCCACCCCTCCACCAGTGAAGTCGGAGCCCTCGGAGGCAGATAAAACGGAAACGGTCCGGTTCGGAGCCAAAAAGGGCGCCGGTGGCGGCGCGAAGGGCGCCAGGGGTGGCTCGGCCAGGGGTAAAAGGCAGAGGAAAGGGGACAGCGGTGGCTCAGAGCCCGCTAAACAGAGGCGGCGCATTCAGGTGGCTTCGGACAGCAGCGAGTCGTCCGATGATGACGGTGAGAGGGAGGGAAGGAGGGGAAGGGAAGAGAGAGAGAGAGAGAGAGAGAGAGAGAGAGAGAGAGAGAGAGAGAGAGAGAGAGAGAGAGAGAGGGGGGGAGACAGACAGAGGGAGGGGGAAGGGCAGAGACAGAGAAGAACAGTGGAGTATGGGAGTGAGGCAGACGTGGCTAATCATGATTCAGAACAAAAGTTATATGCCAAAACACGTCGGCAGGATTAATTTATTGTGAAACAAGCATATATCTACTGCGTGAGAGGTTCACTTCATTGCGGCGACTTCTGTGACAAAGGGACCTTCGGTAACATGTGTAACTGGTAGAAAAGAAAAAAGACTGCGGTTTTCTGTTCTTGGCTAAAAATTACCTTGACATATTATTGTGGGAGCTAATTGACAGAATTCTTACAACATGACAAACTTAGGGCAAACTTAAACTTTTTGAACGACGGTTCTCAACTTTTTTATCCTGTGGGAAAGTTTTGCTCTTGTCGGTAATGACTGCCGATTCGTTTTCGTGAAATCCTTGACATTCCCCTGACGGTGGAAGTCGTCCTGGATGACTTCGCAAATAAGCTTACTTATCGCCGTCGTCTGTTCTTATATCTTCCCTCAGCTGTCGATTAAGGCCTCTGCTGTTTTTTTTTTTTTTGTCTAATGCACTCTTGGGCCATTGGGGAGCTGGATGGACGATCGTTGACGACCGGTAGATTTCGAGAATCGACTTTCCCGCTTAGTAGATGCTCTCGGATAAGATTTTTAAGTGATTAGTAAATTGTATTCTGTGTGCACACAACGAAGACTGTATGTGTGTTACCCCGGGTACACGGTATACATATACGTCGTATTTGCGCCGACCGTCTGTTCTGTGACTCTGTATGCACGCATAGCACGGTATTTACGCATTCTACACTAGCTGCTACCCTGTGCGTTTGTGCCGTATACCCCAGTTATTTTACCCACTGTGTGTGCCTTATACCCCACTAACTATCCCGCGGGTACGCCGGTCTGCAGGTGGCCGGGAGGAGCCGGACCCGGAGCCGGAGCCGGCGCCGCCGCCCGTCTCAGACGGGGAGGAGGACGCGCAGCCGACACAGCAGCACGGCAAACGCAAACGGAAACTGGTCACCAAAACGTTTGTCGACGATGATGGATTCATGGGTGAGTGGGGGACGGGGAGGGGGTCGGGTCAGCGGGGAGGGGCTTGAAGTCTGTGGAGGAAGTTTTGGGTTGGTGGTGGGGGGGGGGGGGAGGCTATCGCGGCCGTGGGGAGGGCCTCTGCTCTCAGGTCCGTGGGGGAGGGTTTTGGGTCCGTGGGGGAGTTTTGGGTGGGCAGGGCAGGTTGTCGGGCTGATGGGAAGGTTTTTGCTCAGTCGGTAACGAGTTATGACTCATGGTTGGCAGGTTGTACATACGCTGCGCGGGTTAAAGGTCGTCTGGGTGTACGGGTAACGGGTCCATGAAGGCCACAGTATCATTGTATTCAGACGGATCACCAGGTCACAGCTCCGAAGGTCAAGTTGATGAAGGTCAACACTTTGACCTCTTAAGTGGTCAAAAAGCACTACTACTCAAATGACGTCGCAGGTCGGCGATTTTGCGATCACTTGCCAGTCAGTGTAGTGAGCTCACCAGTGGCGCTGGTCACAACTGCACAGTAGATGTTGATGATCTTACGCGGTAGCCTCGTAGATAGCTGCGGGTTACTGTAGTATCCCTAGATCTTACATCTGTTATATCATTTACGAGACGCTGGCGAGTCATCTACAGTATATTTCATGCTGAGTTCCTGTTCCCGTTAGGCGGTAGAGTGTTATGTAGCGTTGGATATTGCGAGATATGATAAATAATTGATGCGATGCGCAATGTCTTTCTTGTTAGACCGCAGAGAGGAAGGAGGTTGCATGTAGCGAGCATTGCGACTTGCGAGACCCTTCTTCAAAATCTGATATTGATCTCACCCTAGTCACATTGTTACTAACATTATTTGTCTATCTTATTTAACATTCTATATGTATATCTGATGCGGTGGATGTCGTTCATATTTTCGACACGATGCATATCCATTCGTATTCAGTGCGACAGGAGATATGTCTGACCTTTCTGATTCATTTCATCAACTGACCTATCCAATATCCATATAGGGAGTCTGTGACGGAATCAACATTGAATAAGCTGACATCGGCTTTTCGACGATACTTAATCGAATGACTTTGTGGGTGATCGGAATGCGTTAACAATTGGCGTTAAGCTTGCCTGCAATAAGTTTGTGGCATGAATCAGAGTGCAGGCTGGAATGCGAATGCTAACGTGTTTCTGATTTTAACACGATAGATTAGACGGCAAGGGCTTACTAAGATAACTTTTCAAATATCTAGTTGAATTGTTGATGTAATATTCAGTAGGTACACAGAGTCAGATGCAATATCCGTCTTCAGTTTGAATTCAAACAAACTTGAGGGTCTTCGAACTTCAGACTCCGAACTTCAATCTGTGTTCAGTATACGTTCCTCGGAAAGCGTCTTCCAGTCCTGATCTGAAGAAAGTTTGGTTCCTCACAGGCACAGTCTGGCAGAATCCCCACTCACCATCATAGAGAAACTAATTGTACATGGATGTACCCCTCTTTCACAAATACATACATCTTCCACTCGAAAAGATAGCCATCCAATGCAGCCTCAATATCTGTGCCGCGTGCAAAATCGCCGCTACCGTCTAATACATGTCACATGTCGGCGGATTCGTTTCTGACGGTCCAATATCGTATCACCGGGGCTCCATTAGACGCGTGCGTCACTACCGCCCTCCGATACCGATGTGAATTTCCTGAGCGGCCGCTGCGTGCCTCCTGCTGCGTCGGAGCCATTTAGCGGAGGCAGCGGAGGCGCCGTGGACTCTGTCCGCCTGCCGACCGACTGGCCGTCTCTCTCGCCCGCCGTGTTGCCGGGGAAGGCGACTGGGCTGTCAGCGCGGGACGTTTGGGTCAGGGACCGCCGCGGTCGGAGCGGGGTGTGCGGACGGGTATCGTCCCTGTCCCGAGTCCCCGGTGACAGCCGAGGCCGCTCGGCGCCGGCTGGTGGCGTTGCTCAGAGCGCCGGCCAGTGATGGTCAGATCATAGGTCAGAAGGAGAACAGAGTTGCGGTCGGAGCAGCGGTCAGTCGGTCACGTAAAAGCCGCGTGTGCTGGCGGCGGCGCTAAATTTGTGCTGAAGTTTGCGCTCGAGTATTGATTCTCGTGAGGCGGTCTGCTCCCGCACGCCGGCCGAACACTGCATTACCGGCCTTTTTCTGCAGTTTCAGCCGACTTCTCGCCAGGTGCTCAGACGGAAAACTGAAAAACACAACATGTGAAATCCAAACAAGCAGCTTCCAGACGGCCGACATTGTATCCAGTGTTTCCATTATCGGTGGGAGAGGAATTCCAGGTCGTATTTGCGCTGCTGTATGTATCTCAAATGGAATAATGAAACTAAGAAACGGCAATAATGTCAGAGGTCGCTTGCTTTTTTCCCCACGCATTTTGTTACGAGCGCCGGGAAAGAGGGAGTGGCTCGTTCGTATGCGGTTTTAGCCATACTAAACAATTACATGTTGAGAGGCCGATTGTCGTCAGCGAGTGCAGACGGATCAAGGTTTTCAGCTTGAATGCAGAACCAGTCGACACAATTGGGTTGGGTCGTAACCAGACTCAGAGCGGCGGCATGCGTTCTTCAAAACTGCAGCAATAGCGTTATAAGTACGAACGATTTTGTGACCTTTGATTCTGGTTTCTGTGATTAGATGTTGTTGGGGTCTTGTGCTTACGTCATGCTAGTTGCCCGTTTGTGAGCTTTATTTATTTTCGCATTCACTGGACGCCCATGAAAAGGATGCAGTCATTCTGCCTTTTTATCTTAATTGGGGTATTTTTACGACTTCGGTTGCTGAGTCCATCCAATCAGTTAATGGATTAAGTGTTCCAAAAACGCCGCCGGCCATCAGCGGGTACAGAGCCGACACCGGCATCCACTCCGCACCAGATCCGATGACGTCACAGGAGGTGGTGAGACGGCCCAGCCGGCCGGCGACAGGCCATGTTTCCCCGCGGCCCTCTGCACCCGTGTTCGCGCCCGTCGGCCGATTGGTGCCACTGGCTTGCTGCAACACCTCCGCATTGTTGTCCCGAGTCCGCCGCATCCGTGACAAACGCGGCGCACTCGGCTGATTTGATGACGCCGGTGTTGGTCGTGTCGACCGGTTAGACGTTGGGGTTGAGACGGAGGTGCGGGGAGCGACAGCGCGCAGTGGAGACAGGATGTTGGGCCAGAGTGGATGGGACGGCCGGCTGAGGGTGTCACGTGGTACTGGTAACGTCTTCTGGTCTTCACCAGAACACTCCAGCCCACTCAGGGTAGATTCTTCGGCACGGCTTTCAAGGGTTTCGCTACTGGTTGAAGTGGCGCATTTCTGGAACTCTGAGAGCGGCGTTGGCCAGTATTGTTCTGCAATCTGCATACAGCAAATATTTAAGTCTGTATGTTGGATATAGTCAGCCGCCTCAATAGGCAGCGTTAGGTGCGTTTCGTCATCCAGACGATCGGCTTTGGATCGTATCTGTTGCGTCAGGCGATCCTCTGCAGGCCTTGGAATAGTTTGGACGACATCAGTAACTGCGAAGATCTTGCCCCGGGCGACGTGTATGCACAACGTGCGAATTCTACACGATCTGTGTCGCCGGTGGGTCAAGGGCCTTACTATAATCGTCATTCGTCCAGCGTGGATCTGTGGAAACAGACGCACTACTGCACACCGCTATAATCAATGGAATTTGGCCGATACCAGTGCACGACCCGAAGCAAGGAATATCATGTCTTTAGTTTTGTTGCTGCTTCTTACTATAAAATACTACAGCGTAGCACTGCTATGTTTATAACATTGACGTAGGCATGCATCTCACAGAACGGGCACCGGTAGCGCGCTTCAAGCGTTCCTACAAATGATAACCGAACTCGCACATTCATCATCCTAGTCCTGACCGCTGCTGGCCGCCCGCTACTGTTGTCCGGTATGTGCTGGCACTTCCCGACTGGCGGCCGCTCAGTCGCTGCTCACTCTCTGCTGACGCATCTCCTCTGTGTTTGTAGACGTCTGCTAAACTCCCGATCGCCGTTCCTGACGTTTGACGTTTCTGTGTCTGTCTGTTCCAGTCACCAAGAAGGAGTATGAGAGCTGCAGCGGCAGCGACTCTGAGGAGCCCGCGGCGAAGAACAGCGCCCCCGCTCGGGAGAAGCCCGCCGCTCCGGCCCCAGCTGCGCCGGAGCCCGCCAAACCCTCTAAACCCAAGGAGGCGGCGCACCACAAAGTTAAACAGGCCGGGATTATGAGTTTCTTCAAGAAGAAATAGACTGAGCCGTTGTGAGGCCTCTCGAGTGATGACGTCATCCTTGTTACGTCCGCGCAGTTCTTGTGACGGCGAGACGTGTTTTGTGCATCGTTCGACGACTTATTGCGCGGGGCTGCCCCTGAGAGTGTATCGCCCGGCATTACTGGAATATTTTGCACGGGTGGCACATACCACTTGTCCTTTATTGCAGAGTGTGCTAGTTTTGTATCGAGTTGTGATGCCGCATTTGTGATTGGTAAGTGGTGTTACATTACCGTCAGAGGTCACAACGTTCGACCCTCCACCTTCTCCGCGCAGCGTTTGATCGCGATTCTACATAGGATTGTGAGCTCAAGTGGGTACATAGAGAGATGGAAGTTTGGCTCTGAAATGGCAAAACCACGCCCACGTATGCGCAAAGTGGGCAGAGCGCGTGTGCCAGCTGTCGTTTCCTTCACACGAGCTAATACAATGTATTGATTTATAAGTCGATGTTTTCTCAGGTTGTGGCTGTGAGCCTGTCCGTGCCGCTAACATTTTTGTTCGGTTGCTGAGTGGGACTGCTAGTGTCGTGGCTTCACTCTCGGCAGTCAGGCAGAGTGTATGAACACACAGGCTCTTCCGTGTACTTCACCAGTAAGTTGCGTCGTTTGCCGTGACATTTCCCTGCCGTTTCCAGTCCACTCGTGTCGCCGCCGCCGTTAGGGCCAGTACCGCGGCGCCGCGCCGCGACGGGCCCGTTGCTTGGAGAGCGTGCTCGGCGGTACAGCGGCCTACAGCGGCCGTCTGCCGCTGACAGGCGGCTGACAGGCGGCTGAAAGGACCGGTGCGCCGACTCCGCGGCAGGGCCAACGGACCAAAGCCGATAATGGACGGGACGGGTAGGCCGACGGGAGGCTGCGGATTACTGCAAACGGCGTGTGTGTGCGGCTGGCATGTCCTCGGAGCGACGTTTGTGGGCTGCTGTTCACAGTAATGAACACTGAACAGCTGCCATCGGGGTTGGATCAGTTGCACTTTACGCTTTTGGTGAACAGTCACTCGCCTTTGGACCCATGAAGTCCAACTACACTGATGGAACCATGGCCTCTGCGGTGGGGATTCGGGATAGGTATTTTTGGTCGCGCCTCCTAAACGCAAAAGGTGGTCTTTCCACACAGAACACCATGCCGATACTGGGAGACAATGTTAGTTCGATATTCCACTTTCCCCTCGCATCATATACTGCTGGTCAGCTCGGCTTGTGTCTAACCTCCCTTTCATTCAATTATCGGCACCCGGTCAAGAATCGCAGATCACGAGTTGCGCTTGCCCCGTCCCCGCACCCCTTGGAAGGCAGCGCATGTATCCGCCAGCCCAGTGCCGCTGGGCATTCATTGATGGAATTTAAATGTTATAGGGGCATCTTATGCCGGCTAAATCACTTCTCGGGAAACACCAGAAGTTTAGAAGGCATTGGTTTCTCAAAAAGCTACTTTTTCGGTGTAATTTCATTGGTAGGCTTGAACAGGTATAGGTACACGGTAAATGCGATTGACGGATGGTGTAAATTCGGGATTTTCCGAATGAAAATATTAGATTAAATTAAAAACCGAAAAGATACAAATTGTTTGTGCGGGATCTGCGACGAGTACGATGTGTCACAATGCATGACGTCATATTTAGCAGCTGAAAAACTTTACAACAATTTTGGCTGCTCCCTGTGGTTTGTCATTTTCTTTCACCTTGACTTGGCCGAACAGGGGGCAAAAATGGCGGGGGCGGATGTAAGGTCGGAAGACCTATTGGGAGAAAAATGGGATAAATGTGTAGCGGATACCATTGTCAAAATCGGTAAGTTCTTAGCTTTTCACCACTTGTGAATTTTTTATCAGTACTGTTTCATTGGATGCCCAAGAGACTGTGAATTGGGTGCGTCGTAAATGTCTACAGATTGAATTGAATGCATTATTTGATATACTAGTAGATAATTGAGGCTACAAAGGTAATAATCGAAACCTCACTCTCCAAAATGCATTAGGAAATGCACATCTTGCATGCTTTTGATACTGCAAGAAAATGGGACAGGAATTGGGTTTGGCTCATTACAACACCACATTGACGGGTTGCTTGGTACATACCTCATTTTTCACAGCTAGGCAAAGGATTTGTCTTGGCTCCATTTCACCAAACTTATTTTCCTATTTTTGTGCCCTTTGAGTGACAACAGGTATGCCTGCAGGAGGTTCGTAATACCTCACTATTTAAACCAACACTACGAGCATAGGGTAGGTGATGTAGAATATAAAGACAAAAAGAAATGTTGTGATCAACTGTTCTTAATAGAGTAATTGAATGACTGTCATTAGAAAGAGTGTAGAAAGCATAAAAACATAACTGCTAGACATGTTTGTGTAACGAAACAGCAAATATTGATTGATGAACTAGAGTTTGGAAGAATCAGAGTAACTGATGTCATTTAGAGTCAGAATTGTTCCATTTAAGTGCTTCTCCTGCCTCAGAATCTGTAATCTATGCTCTAAATAAAATAAAAAGGATTTCTGCTAGGTTTGCTTGGTAGTGTAAGAAGCTAAAGAGGTACCAGATCTTGATTACGGAGCGAGCGAAGCGAGCGGAGTCTTTACTTAGATAACGGAAATTTCTGAGTATGAGCGGCCGGCCGGCCGGCCGGCCGTGCGGACGCTTTTGCGAGGCTTATATCTCAGCAACCACTTGACTGATTTACATGCGGTAATTTTTGTAGGGTAGCTTCATTCCTTCTACCAAGTACTGGACTATTCCCGATGCATGTGGGTGACCCCTTATGCACGTGCCACGTGCAAAACGAAGAGGTGTCAGTTTTGTTATTGTTGCAATATCTCGATAACTACTTGGCCGATTGCGCTGAAAGTTGGTATGTAGGTAGGCACCCACTAGGCACTGCATATCCATGTGCCAGAGTTGGGGTGCTGCTGCACGTGCGCACGTGCAGGGGTCGATTCCAGATCTCGAGAACGGCTGGACCGATTGCGCTCAAATTTGGTACGCGGTTAGGGACCGGTCAGTAGGGTGCCGTGCAAAAGTCAGTTGGGACCCATATTGCACGTGCGCACGTGCAGGGTGCCGCTTCCAGATCTCGATAACGGCTGGGCCGATTGTGCTCAAATTTGGCACATCGCTAGAGACCGGTTAGTAGGGTGCAGTGCACAAGTCAGTTGGGGGTACCCCTCGAAATTTCGCACGTGCAAGGCCCACCCTCTCGCTCGCTCCGTTAGTCGCCCCAAAAGGCGTTATACTGGTGTTATGTGGGTAATCATGCATTGTCCAAGCTGTTGAATAGGTATCAGTCGGGGAAACTATGGTAAAATCTGCTATTTTTAGCAGTCTGCTATTTTTAGCAGAAATCTGCTAAAAATGGGTACGCATGTGACGTCATCGTACCCAAATATAGCAGATTTGGGTACGGCCCCATACAAAAGCAGATCTGCACCCTAATTGAAGCAAATGCGCATCAAATGCCTGGCAGATTCATGATGAGAATAGTGCTGAGAGTGATCTCTGCTATTTTTGTTCAGATCCAACTATTTTCAAATTCATTATTTGAAAATAGTCGGATCTGAACAAAAATATCAGAGGACATTCTCAGCACTATTCTAATCATGAATCTGCCAGGCATTTGATGCGCATTTGCTTCAATTAGGGTGCAGATCTGCTTTTGTATGGGGCCGTACCCAAATCTGCTATATTTGGGTACGATGACGTCACATGCGTACCCATTTTTAGCAGATTTCTGCTAAAAATAGCAGACTGCTAAAAATAGCAGACTGCTAAAAATAGCAGATTTTACCATAGTTTCCCCGACTGGTATCAATTAGATACCCTGAGCATTGCACTTTTCTTGATCAAATCTGTTGCTCTTTCTGTGATGGTGGAGCTTGAACTAATTGCATTGTTTTAGGCATTTGAAGGCTTGGTCTAAATGCAGTGTTGCTTGAGCTTATAAAGGGTTATGGGCAAACTAAATCTAAGATAGATTTGTCAGGTTTTACAGATACCTATCTGGTAGGTGCCCAACCAAGTTCCATGGGTTATAAAGCAGTGAGAATTAATGAAATAATGAATGTTTCATGATGATTCAGTAAGTTAGGAATTGTGTCATAAGAATCAGGTACCTATTCCTAGCTAAAATGTGACTGAATGTACCTACTGGCCGGAGACAGCAGCACCACCTCAGTGGTGACCTGACTCAAATATCTACCACCAAACACTATGACCGTTAGGACTAAAATTTTAGGTGCAGTGAATAAAATGGAAAAAGTCAGTGGTCTCAGATTTGTCATGAAAAAGAAAATTTCCTTTATATCAGTTTTTTCATCGGGGTTTATTTGATTTCTGGATGGCTGTGTATGTTTTGTGAGCATTTTGATACTGTTACGGAACATGTCAGTTTTCAATGGAACATGTTATTTATCATATTTTTGACACAATTTGTTTCAGGTGGTGGCCTGGCAGTTGGTGCAGTCTTCTCATTAATGTTCTTCAAACGTGAGTATTGCTGACAGACATTTTTACCCATTTACATTGGACTTTATCCCTATTGTAGTAACTTATTAAACGTAATTATCTACTTGCATGCCCATTCTACTGTGTGCCTCATTGTGAGTGACTGCCTGCTACTTTTTCAGCCACGAGCCCCGAACGCATGATTTAATTTAAGCGATCTACAGTTGTGGGGAGGGACCGAAGGGCTGAGGTGTGGCCGTGCCTTCAGCGGGGGTTTGATCGGTGACAGCCTTGATAAGCCGGCCGTCTAATGTAGTCTGATGAATCGCCGGTCCGTGAACTGCGCGATGGAAGACCCGCCACAGGTGATGAAGCACGGGCTGCTGACTGCGGGGTTTCGGCGAATGGGGGCGGGCGTGGCTCTCGGCCGCCGCACAGTACCGTGATGGCAGGGGAGCTCGCGATATACGTGGGCTGCAGCATATCATCCACTGAACTATCGTCATGGAGTAGAGAAGTAGAGATCATGGAGTGAATATTATTCTCGCTATCTCCATGCTATCGTCGTTTTCGGCGATTGGGGAGATGTTTGGTGGTATCTGCTCCTGACTCAGATGAACCTTATCATCTACTCGGCTGGACGGCCATGCATCCTCTCCCCTCCCCGCTGCCCTTTGGTGAACTGAATACCCCTCGCCTTTCCGGCTGGAATGCGCCGTGACGGCCCGATATCTGCCGTCTGCCCGAGGCGATTGACGTGTCATGACGTCAGCAAAGGCGACCTTATGATTGGCCGGGGATCAACCCGACGTCGTCTTGACTGACGATCATGCTGCTATATTTGCCAGAGGTGCTGGAACCGGGAGATTGGGATCCCCAATGTCGCCATTAATTTGGACCTAGTCTGGTGTTAGATTCGTCTGCAGCACATTTCAGTTAATTCGAATGTTCCGCTGTTTACATAATTACGAACTTGCATTCAGGAAATTGGAGATCGCCGGAACCACGGCGACGAAACGTCAACAGTTAACTTGTCGGTACTGGGGTAATCCCAGGGGCCGCTCGCATCACTCTCCCATCCAGCCATGCATTCCGACTGCGCTCAGACCGCAGTCTCGCTCTGGCAGCTAGTGGCTCGCACCCATTTGGCACCGATCGGCGATCTCCCATGTCACGGGACACGGACTCATGTGGTCCTCACGACAATGGAGCGGTTTATGCCCGTGTTTCTGTCGATGGGGCTACTGCTGTTGCACGGTATGCTACTGCCGGATGGGTTCTCTACCCGTCGTATACGCACTGCTCCCTGTCCCCACCCCTCCGGCGTTGACTCTCCCGAAGTCTGGGCGAGTGACGAGGCACCGTAGGGGTGATGCATGTCATAGAACATAGAACTGTCGACAAAGTTGCCATGAGGGAATTTCCGAGGCATATGATGTGGCTTCGTTATTTGTATTGGGATATTTGCTAGTCGTCGATATGCAAGGCTTTGTCATATGGTGTTCACAGTTCACAAAGAATGTGACAACTAACTCATCGGCAGTTACTCGTCATTAGCTTTTGAAACGACATTTCCGATGAACAGAACGTCGGGGGTGGTCGGGTTAGGTTCCAGCATATTGGACCTGTGGTCTCCTGGATAACTTTATTATCTGTGCCGTTTTGAGTTGAATCTCGTATTGCGCGCGGATAGGAAGCTGCACTGGAACCTATGTGAGTTGGGTATTGCTTGGATGCATTTGAAATGTTAAACCTCTTTAGCAAAACTTTTAAACAGACTTTTAGTTATTGGACTGTATTGAACTGGGTGACGGAACAACTCATCGGCGGATCAGGCTTGGCAGGTTTCGTAAAAAAAGAAACACTTAGCTTACCATGGTCACTAGTCACTACTGACGAATAAAAAAGCACGATTAAATGCGTTTTGATAGTTACGGTCGTACCTTATGTGCTAAATAATTAACAAGCATTTTCTTTCCTCCTACAATCCACACTGCAGTACAAGAGTCAGAGTGGGCTTTTGATTGATGGGTGAATGATGCCATCCATTTCCTATGAATGCACTGCGTTCGGTAAATACCAGAATGCCGGATACCCTACGTGTTTCGTGGTGGCGCCCCAGTGTCGCGGACGCCGTCACTGGGTCTCACCGGGGCGGGCCGACCGGCGCGTTCCTCTGCCATCTCTTCCGTCGCCGGTTCGGATGAGTGACTGCGAGCGGCTGATGCAACGGCGCTCCATTCCGTCGGCCGGTGGACGCGTGAATTGGCGACTTCGCCACGAGCGAGGTCAGCCCACGCGCCCTGACGTGCGTCGTAGTAGTGTGGTAGTCACTAGTCACCCGTCCGCATGTGGATCGTGGTGAAAAAAAAAATCAGAAACATGACGTCGGTAGTCGGGCCATGAACCTTCCTCCGATATGCTGCTACGGCAGGCACGTTTGTCACGTTCGTGCGGGAAGAAACGCTCTCCTCCCGGATCTATGTTTTCTGTCATCTCATCTCGTTCAGTGTCGCGGTTATTGGGGAGAAGCGTGCGGGATTTCATGACAGCTACATCACAAAATACCTACAGACATACATTTTGAAGGCATTATATTTTAAACTTCATCTTAACAGAGGGGCTTCTAAGCTTTTATATAGTGAATCATCCCGTATTTAAAGGTGTATTCGAGAGATGAGCGCATCCTGCAAAGTTCGCGTGACCTGAACTGAGTTCAGCGTGTACTATCCGTTTCTCAGGCGCGGGCCGTTGAAATGTCAGGCAGCGGTCGGTGATGTTTGTATCATAGCTGAAGTCACTTATCCTCGCAAGAAAAATCCTCACTAAGTCTCTCCTCACCTTCCCTGTATGGCGGTTTGGCTCCCGAGCTAATGCTGTGCCGGTCTGAATATCCTGCTCAGTCTCCCTGCGCAGCGGACGCGGCAGATGCCCGTTGCCCGCTTCAATCTCCCGTTCAGATCGCTCTGCGGTCGCCACTGGTCTGCTCTGTCTAACGGACCGGCGGTGCTAAGCCGGCCATACCTTTGTACTGTGCGGTTGACTGGGGTCAGTTCACGCTACGAGCGGTCTGTGTAGGTACTGGCCTTCTCGGGTCAGTCGCCCCGGGTGCCGGTTTTGGTCGGTCCGGTGGTGGCACTGCCCTCCTCCCTGGCCTCAGAACTCGGTGGCACGGCGCCGCGGCTCTCGTCTGCTGCGAGGCCACGGCGGGAAATTCCTGCTCCCAGAACTTGTCTCGCGTGTTCCCTTCGGAAGTTCCGCGGCGCTAATTAGTGCTCCATCGATTGCCTGTCGTATAGTCCCTGACTTGTCACTGGGCAGACGAAAAAGAGCTTTTGACTTATGAAGCTGTCAAACAAATTCAAGATGTTACAAAAGAGGATTGATAAGTTAAAGTGGTGAAATTAAGCATGTTGGATAGAAAAATGGTGTTGGTTATTGTATTCCACAACGCATGTTTATGTGGCGATCAGTACCAGCCAGCTCAGTGCTGGAATGAAACATCACGTTTTAGACTCCAGAGCCCAGGTGGACCTCGCCGAGGCTTCGACACGCAGTCACTGACTAACAGCTGGCCAATCCCATAACGTGAAACAATATCTCAGTGTCATGATGGGGATATTGCGGCTAGGTGCGGCATCTTTTTTCCTCGGCATCTAGGAGCCGCTGTTGGGGTATGTCTTTGATGTGGGTTGTATGACAGTCGGCAACTGCTGGGCTTGGTTAATAAGTATCTTGCGGGCGTTGGAGATTTTGCAGACGGATATCGCACATAAAAAAGCACGGCAGTGTTTGTCAACGCGATGCATCATGTGGTGTTATGGCGTTCGGGACGAGGGAATTATGTGATTGTGATCACTCGTAGCGTCCGTGGTACCCAATTTTGTCTATTTTCATCCACCATAGTCCATATGCGCCACCAATCACCATACAAATGACATTATTATCAAAAGAGCGCCTCCTTATTGTCGCTCACCGTTCCCATATTGGCTCTCCGTACTGACCTGGTACTGACCTGAACTGACCTGACCTGACCTGACCTGACCTGACCGGCAGGGAGAGCGTGGCCGCTGACGTTCGGTCTCGGCGCCGGCGTCGGCATGGGGTACGCCAACTGCCAGCGCAGCTTCGACGAGCCCTACCTGATCCGGGCAGACCGCGTCAAGGTGGGTGAATCGGACGCCGCCACACCGGGCTGACTGGTTACGGGGGCTGCGAACTGCGAACGGGGCGATGCCTAGATTAATTAAACGCTGGAATAGACTACTGCTTCTGAATTTGTTGGTTTTGGTTAGTTGCGGCTACTGTGATAGCTCATTGTATAGTTTGCGGCTTTGGGTCGTTAGGTCATATTTATCGCCTCATCTTTCTTTTCTTCTACCTATAATTTATTAAAGAAATCCATAGGAATCAGTAATCTGTTCACTCTATCACGCCTCGTCTCCAGCACATCAACATCTGATGTTCAGGACCGTTGAAGATGTTGAATTTCTTGTGAACTTTGGGAAAGCAGATGCCTTTGGCTGTTTGATGTTGAATTTCGATTTAAACTTGGAATACCAGCTCCATGCAAATGCGTATGATATTTGCAAATATAGTTTCCATATAGATGTTTGGTGACGACTTTCAAGATGAGCTTCGCAGTAGGCATCTCTATTCACACTTGCCTTGTGTTTGGTTCTGACTTCCTGATTTTGCGTCTGATAGCGTGCTTTGAATGTAAACTGTAGGGCGTAGGCGCAATACTTATCGTCAGTGTAACTTCAAGCATGTGCCTCTCGGAGTGGGGATAGGTAAACCTTGAAGGCATTTCAATCACGACGTCAATTTGTTGACATTGCAGCGCCCGTGAGGGGAAAACTTCATGCAGCCTGCTTAGCTGGGTGCTCGCTGATAGGAAAGGGTTGCTTTCTATTTGGAGTGAAAGAGAGTTCCATATATAGGGACTTTCCACTTATGGAATGTGTCATTTAACTATTTAAATGCCTCGTTTAGCTACTTACCAAAGTGGGTAACATTCGGAGCATGTCCGTGGCAGATGAGAGGAGCGTTTTGATCCTCGATCTCCACCTCGTATGGTGGCTCACTTCGAACGCTTCCCATTTCCACGAACCGTTCGGAAATGTCCTCCTGCCTGTCAGCAACATCAATGACTCAGAATCGCGTGTTTTTGTCGGAGACATTGCCGCCGGGTTTCTACAACTGCGTACTTTTATCCCTGAACTTGTAGGTGACGCGGTTGGCTCGTCCGTAACGTATCTCGTGACCGTGCAAGCGGAAGCGACATAGCCTGCTAGTCGCCAGCCTTTTGCACTCACGACTTCACGGATCGGAAAGTCCGAGATTCAGGAACCCTCTTTTATCTATGTTCACGGCCGAGTATGTGTCGACAGCTTCCTGCGCTCGCCGCTCGCGCCGTTGGGGAGCGTGCTCGAATGCCCGGGTTTCCCGCCGGAGCTGACGAGCTCTGTCACAGGGGGATCCCTGAGCCAAACACCAGCCGTGCAGACGCCCGGCCGTCTGCATGACTGGGACGGTGAACATTCGGCCGTACGGGGGCGGCAATCCCCTCCCTCCTGAGGTCATCGCCGGCCGCGCTCACAGCGGGGTCGGGAGCGCCCGGCAGCGTGTGAGATGGATGGATCACTACCGAGTCGTTCTCCCCGCTCCGGCGGCTGGTCTGACCAGCGGGCGCGGCTCAGAGGACTGGTCATAAACGGTACATATCCACGGGTCTGACCCGCACTATCTGCTCTGGTATACGTCACTCAGGGAATATACCGACAGAGGAGTCCCCAGCGCCGAGTCAGGTGCTACAAATAGGATTTGTCGGCGGAAAGGCTACCCTATGTTCTAGTAATCTTGGGCTACGCTAGCTTTTGATTCATTAACTATTTTGTGCTGGTAGTGTGTCATTGTGAGTCATGCAGCTTGGGCTATGCTGCCTGTCTGGTAGGACGCGGGGGATTGCGTTTAGGTTTATTAGAAGCATTGACGAAGGGTCATGACCGGTCTTCTGGTATCCTGGCTCTGACGACTAATTAGGTGTAACACAGTGCTTTGACGTTCCGTTACTTTACTTTCGACGAGCCTTCCTTTGATCTCTTCAGCGTCTTGTTTTTGTTTTGAGCTTATGCCCTTGTTCAGTGAATTGTGAGACGTGTTCATTGTTGAAGTGTACGAGCCATTGCTTTTGCTGTCCCGCTGAAAATCGAATAGCTCTTGGAGGTGTTATAAGATCTCGTCGATCGACGGTACTTAACCAGAATAAGTCTTATGACTCAAATATTCATTTGTCAGCTGTCACCAATGTATGTTGCATAATCATCTAGCCGTTGTGACCAGCGTTCGCAGGGATTTTTTTCCTGACCAAACCCGTAGTGTACACCTTTTCCGTCTGTGTTGTGGTGTTATATAAGACCCCTTGTTCCTGGCACGTGGGGTGAGTTGTGCTTACCATACTAGCATGGTCACTGGATTAGCATAGTTCGTGAGAGATAAAAAAATCGGAACCTCCGTTTGAGCGTCAGCCATATATGCTCAGCGGGAACTCTTTATAACGATGCGACACATCGACCCCTCCCCATGGCGTCCCGTTCCCGATGACGCCAGTATGAAATAATTGGATGGCACTCAAGCGGATGTTATTCCAAGGACCGGTTCTTTTCGCTCGTGCGACACGGCGCACCTAAGAACATGCAGCGGGTGCATCAGGCATACCGTTCGCACGGCTGCCGCAGCCCGTACTTCAGCGTACTTTATTTCATTTTTTATGACGGTTTGCTTAAGGTGATTGTGGAATGGAATCGTAGTAATATTATCCTGTTGAATGATGGAATGTTGTGCTTCCCGGGGCTGTTGGTCAGATGTGTGGTGTGGCCCTGTTCTGTATCTGGAGTAGCGTATACCGTCCACCGGTGTCGTATCCGGCCCACCGTCTGTCTGGTGTACGGCCCTCCAGCAAAAGAGTGGTTGGTTAGCCTATGTGCTTTTGGTGTAATAACTTTGAATGACAGAGACACTCCTGTAAAATGACTCAATAGAAATGAGAGGAGGGTTCGTGCACACATTTCGGCAATGGTTTTCAACAGCCTTTAGACGTATTCATCAATGCAGATCGCTTATTGTGATGTTATCAACCAACCACTAAATACCTGGAGGGCCGTACCATGGTGCCCAATTCTCTGGCTTGTCGTTATCCAGTCACAGTGTCTGATGCCTTTCATCTTGTTCGGCCGTCGGTTGTCGTGCCGATGGTAGTTCCACATCGTAATGCGCTGGCTCTTTGTGGTAGGTCGACATACATACATTTGTGAAAATGCATATAGACCTATTTTACATACACGCGGCGCCTGGGAGAACTCTAGGTTATTCATTCATTCATTCATATTTATTTTGCACCAAACCTTGGCAAATTCCCAACAGCTGATAACAAACAATCATCAGAAATGACAAAACCGTCATGTGTCAGCACGGAGCTTAGGTCACAGGGGTCACGGCCCCCGGTGGGACGTAGCAGGTCAGCAGTCGTAGGCGACGCGAAGCTTGGCTGTTGTCCCTCATCAAGAAGCGGATGTGACACCAAACCAGTATTATATAAGTATATATGTTACAGGCAAAGTGAAAACTCTGGCATTTTGCAAAATGCCTAGGCAATTTGCAAAATGCCTGACCCGCCAGGCATTTTGCAAAATGCCCAGGCAGTTTGCAAACTGCCTGACCCACCAGGCATTTTGCAAACTGCCTAGGCATTTTACAAAATGCCTGACCCGCCAGGCATTTTGCAAAATGCCTGGGTTTCCATAGTTATTCCACCGTTTTTGTTGACAATAGGCGTTGATCATAACCGTTCCACTGCGACTGACCCCACAACACATTTCACATGTGTTGTGGGCACATGTGTGATGTGACACATTCCACGGTCACGAATACAGGGTGTCGCGAAATTGTTGCGGGATGTTGTACTTGTGTCCCGAAATGTATTGCATCGTAGTTGCGTCAGTGTTCTCCAGCACCTCGCTGACAAGTTATCAGCGGCCACATGGTCTGTCCCCGCGGCACCTGGTGAAGCTCAAATAGGTCTCTGTAGCCCATCATGCCCCAAACGAGAATCCGGTAGAATCGGTTAGTGACTAAGAAGAGCTCTAATAGCCGTTTTCACGACGGGCTATCCGGCGAGTGCACCTAATTTGACGAAATCTGCACCTAATCTCTTTTACAGCAAATATCTTTATTTTACGAATTTATTTGTGTTTTTACTGATGATGCTCGCTGAATATGACAAAGGAGGCATATAAGCAATTAGAACAACCCTAGCTGATAGCTACTAAGAGACACACTGAACCTAATTTGACCAAATATGCACCTAATCTGCACCAGATATGAACCAAATGTGTACCAGATGGCCGTTGTGAAAACGGCTAATATCGCCTCACGGCCTCATCATTGAAAAGTCTGAATCTCTAGTCCTGAATGGTCGAGATTTGGTGGGTTTTGTCGAAATCCAGCTGCATCACTTATGGATGACGGTAAGTCAGGGTTGCAGCCAGAGGTTGAGCGGCTTCAGCTTCAGGGTAAAATCTTCAGATACCGGGGGATGGCCGATTTAGATGCCGAGTGCCCTGGTCGAGATGCCCTGTTTCCAGACCCGTTCAAATTACATCCATTCAGCACTCAGATAGGGGCATCGAGGGACAAGACCGCGCCAACCGCGTATCAAGTTCGTGACACTCTGTATACTATAAGTATCTGTATACTATATACTATAGGTCACCGGTCAGTCTGGAATAGTGATGTCAATTACGGAAAATCGTGATACCGATACCAAACCAAATGCCAACAATATCCATTGAAAAATACCGAAACCAAACCGACTTGGGAATATGAGGAAAATACCAACTGTTTACCAAATTCTCAGCCTCTTTTACATTAGTGAGGATTCATAATACCAACAAAATACCAAATGCACTCGCCTTGAAATATCAAATGCCAAGTTGGTATCGGTTTGGTATCGGTATACCAAAAAGTTGGTATCCGATTGACATCTCTACTGTATACCTACGTCTTGCGTCAATTCTGTCGAGATGGAGCCAACGCTGAATGGACTTGAGCGACCGTCTCCGTACCTTTCGTATATGCGGAGTTGTAGCCGTGTGTATAAAAGCTGCGATGTCCAGTATTCTGCCCTGGTGGGCAACTGTTCCGGCAGAGACGATTGATAATGTATGTACCTAAACGTGTAGCAATCAAATTTTCGTAAATTGGAAGAGTATTCTTTTCTGATCAATATCCACCCATAGTATTTTCAAAAAGCCACCAAGAGCTCTTAGAAACAGTATAATCATTGTACCGAGCGCATGTTTACCCATGAAACCACGCCCGGTGCTCGGCACCCGACGGCCGCTGGGGCTCAGTGACCTGAACTCGGCGGCGCTACCCGGAGAACGTAGTGTCCCCTCCCTCACTTGGTGCGCATTGACAGCGATTAACTTTTGTAAGCGGCATTTACAAATGATGCTTACCTATACATCGTCGCTAGTGCGAGTTTGATGTCAGGCATTTTGCAAAATGCCTGGGAAAATATTTCAGGCAGTTTGCAAAATGCCTGGTGGGTCAGGCAGTTTGCAAACTGCCTGGGCATTTTGCAAAATGCCTGGCCGGTCAGGCATTTTGCAAATTGCCTAGGCATTTTGCAAAATGCCCGAGTTTTCACTTTGCCTGTAACATATATAAGTATGTTATATAATTATTATATAAGTGACACCAAACCAGTATTAGTCTACTCACTGTGTTCCTGGAAAGTGGATATGTCATTCAGTGGATCGTTGCGTTGATAACCTTTGTACACCGTGACAGATTACGTCGGCTTAGCTTAGTCGGCCTCTAAGGTCTAGTTTAATCGCCGGGTACCCCTGCAATTATACTGGACACCGACTACGAACGCAGTCCGGCTGCCCCTGAAAACGAAAAAAATCAGCATCATGATCCTACAATTACCTACGCCTTTGGTCTCATGTCGACAGTTACCCCTCCTGGCTCCTCCCTCATGACATGACTGGGACTGTCAGGTTAGGTGCTCCAAGCAGGTGCACGTTAGCAGTTGCTTCTAAACCCTCTCAACGGCACACGTGGTTTGGATCCAGAAAAGGATGCACGTCCACCGCGCCGGTGGCCGGGTTCGGCTAGCCCCTGGATGACATACCCCTATCCACCGCGCCCGAGGGTCACATATGACATAACTCTGACCTTCCTCCCCGCCTCCGCTCCCTCACGGGGCAAGGTCCAAGAAAATGTGCAATATTTCATCATAAAATGTCGGCGAGCCAATAAATTTCAATAACAACCGATGCGTAAGTGGCATCATAAGCGCAAGTACCGTGATTCTGTCGGTAATGGTGAAAGTTCTGTAAGACGAGCCGTATAGAAACAGGGTCTATTACGCAGAACTGCAAGAAATATGAGGAGGAAAGAGATTTGATTATTCTTGCCACTAATTCAACTTTTTTGCGACCAATCAGCATCTGTGTGCAATGGACAGGGGTGTGCGCCGACCACCCTCAGTGGACAGAGGTGTGTGCTGAATCCCTGCCCGTCCCCGCCCGCGGGCGCTGTGCTTGAGGTGTGCGCTGACCGCCCTCGATGGTCAGAGGTGTGCGCTGAGTCGCTGCCCGCCCCGACCTCCGGCGCCGGCCGTCCGTCAGGCGACGGCGACGTGCCGGTCCGCCGCCGGCGACGGTAACGGCCCGCCCGACCGACGCCGATTGAACGTTAACAGGCCGTAAAGGTGCCCCCGCGGCGGCGGTGTAACGCAGAGCGCCGCCAGATATCCGGGTCATGTGCGGGTCACACGGGTCACCCGGGGTCAGAGAGGGGAGTGGACGGCGGCTGCCGGGAGGTGGGTAATTGTGATGGATGACGGTTGCCACGCTGGTAACCACGCTGGTGAATTTGCAGTGTTTTTGTTCATTTGCTGTAAATCCGACAATGCAAGTTACTTTATCGGTACTTGGACCTTAAAGCTTATTTTTGCCTCTTTTGCACTGGAGTGAATTGAAACTTATCAGGTATTGTGCTGGTAAGATAATAAATTAATAACGCGGCAGCTGCCGTCTCCAAGTTCCGTCAGTCGTGCGGTGACTCCGAATGCCATGACGCAGGTTGGCGCTCGGGCAGTGGCGGCGGAATAGGGGGTGCAGGGGGTGCAGCTGCACCCCCATCGAAAAACATGGGGGTGCAAACATATCTTTTTGCACCCCGAAAATCCGTACAAGGGGCCCGTCGCACCATCCAATACATTTCTCCTGAAAACCAGTGATCGGGAAACGAACACTGATGTGGAATCATCCGGGATGTCCAATTATGGTCAGGAACGCCCCATGCTAGTCTTTGGGGCCCCCACACCGGCTAGAAGTGTCCCGAGCCGCGTTTGGTGCTCCACGCGGCATCTGAGGGCCCCACGATAGCCTCAGAGGGCCCTTTTATGACGATCTCTGAGGGCTCCCACTTGAGGGCTTTGTCCCCTGGGGCCCTATAACGGTCACTAAGGGCCCTCATGACGACCGCTGAGGGTCCCACAGAGACTCCAGGGCCCCAAGGAGACTCCAGGGGCCACGCCGGCCTCTGAGGGCCCCTATGACGGCCTCTGAGGGCCCTTACGATGATCTCTGAGGGCTCTCACGACGAACTCTGTCCCCTGGGGCCCTATAACGACCACTAAGGGCCCTCAGGACGACCGCTGAGGGTCCTACAGGACTCCAGGGGCCCCACTGGCCTCTGAGGGCCTCTACGACGGTCTCTGAGGGCCCTTGTGACGGCCCTAGACCCAAATCAAGTCTGACGGCCCATTTGGCTTCAGACGACCCATAAAGACCCTCAATATGGCCAAGGACCCTCATGACGACCTCTGGTGATCCTCTCGAAGGCATCTAAAGGCCCTCACAACAACTTCTGAGAACCTTAGGACGGTCCCTGAGGGGCTGAGGGCCCTGACGACGACCTCTCTGGGCCCTCACGATGGTCTCTAAGACCCAGCGCAAGCTCCAAAGGCCCACACTGCCTGGCGTCTGAGGGCCCCACGACGGCCTCTGAGGGCCTCGACGCAGGCAGGCTCCAGGGGCCATGCTGACCTCTGAGGGCCCTCTTGACGGCTTCTATGCCTAACGAAGGTTTCAAGGGCCAACGCTGGCCTCTGAAGAACCCTACGACGGCCTCGGAGGGTCTCAACTCAACGCAGGCAGGTGCCAGGAGACATGCTGGCTTCTGAGGGCCCCGCAGAGTTCAGATTCAGATGATCCAACGACCTTTGTGGACCTTACGAAATAAATACGAAGGTCTCCGAGAGCTCACGCAGGCTCCTGGAATTCCACACTGATTCTCAGGCCCCATGTCGGCTTGTTGAGGCACTTTATCTGCTCTTGGTGCCCCGTCGCCGACCTCTGAGAGTCTCAATGTCAGAACTTATGGGGCCATGGGCCCTACACCGGCTTTTATGGCCCCTACATCGACTCTTGGGACTCATGACCCATGAAATGTGGGTCTAAGCGGCTTCTAAGAATCCCCATGCTGGTTCTAGTAGCCGCCAGCCGAATATTAGGTTATGGCTCACACGCGAGCTCCTGGGACCCCATGCATACCCCAGGGGTCTACCTGCCTCTAAGACCCCACACATACTTTTGGGGCTCAAACGCTTGCCCCTGAAGGCCCCACTGAGACCCCTTTCCTCTATTCAGTCCTCCATACCAGCTCTTTAGGCTAAACATCGGCTCCTGTGGCCTCCATCCCGGCTTTGGAGGGCCTCCATATACAGGTTTTTTTGGGGTCCGATGCCGGTTTCTGAGAGCCCTCAAAAGACTTTCGAGCCTATACTGCCTTCTGAAACCTTTCAGCAACTTTCAAGGGACTGACCCTGATCGGAGGGCTCATTCAGTCTGGGGAGTCATGTAGTCCTCTGGAGGAGTCTCTATGTGGTCGGTTTCCAAGGGGCTTCTAAACACGGTCTTCTTGGAACGGTCTCGTAGGGCCCTCAATGGTCCACTGCGGATCCAGAAAAAGTGGTTTGAGACGCTGCGGGTGGTGGCTAGACTGAAAGATTAGCCGATAAAAACTAGCTGCATTTGCTTCTTTTTGCTTTCATTATTTGAGACAGGTAGGTACACTGCAATTTCAAACCTTTTACAGAACTTGTGTGTATGGGGAGAGTTTTCCAAACTCTTCGTTTTTCATAAATAGTCAATAAAAATCACTAAAAAAAACTGAAGGGGGCCCAAAACTTCCAGAGGGGCCCCTTGAGAAAACTTTGCACCCCCATCCAAAATTACCTTCCGCCGCCACTGCGCTCGGGCGCACGTATTGCTGCCGTGGCAAACTTGTGGCGGCCGGGTATTGTTCCGGTCACACTGCCGGCCCCAGCGACCAGTGATACACGGGCCGGCGAACTTCGCAGATGTGCCGCCGCCAACTATGAGCCGGCCGAAACGAACGTAAATGTAGGCGCTGATTGGATCAGCTGCGGCCAGTGTTCTGTTTTATTACTGGCGTAAGAGTTGCTCTCCTCTCCCCGGGAGGGCTGTCTCTACCTGGGGCTCTCCGGTCAGTTCGTGCCATATGGCGCTATGGGTGCTACGGGTGCTCAGGATGTGCAAAAGTCGGCTCCAGTGGACCTTTGCTTCTAATCTTTCCCCGGAGAAAATCGGATTTGTTATTTCGCCTTCCTCTGCCCGCACGATCCTAGTCACAAATGTCACAGTCCGGCGGTGCCATATCCCGTATATCACCTGGTCAGAGACCCTGGTCGGAGCCGGTCGGCCGGAGCCGGGTTAGCTCAGTAGCGGCCTTCACGTTCCACGTCGCCAGTATCAAATCCGCCGTGAGGGCCCCTGACCGGTCTGTCGCGGGCTCAACGAACCCCCACGTTGCGAATCATTGTCGTGTTGCAATTGTCTCCGAGGCGTCGAGCCGCCGCTGGTTGTGGCCCGATATCAGACACTGGCTGGGACAGCCGCAGCGATAGCAGGGGAAGTCTGCAGTCGTAGGGGAAAGTCACCGTCGTACAATCAACAGTTGAAGAGGATTGATATTCGCTCGGCGTGTGGTGGAGTGTTATTGACATTGTTGAGAAGGTCGTGATCTCGCTCCTCACGTCACTGGCTAGCCTGTTGTCATGTCTGCGCCTGCCCCTGTGACCTTGACCTGACAAGCCAGTGTTTGAGCGGAGCAGGCCATGTTCCGCTGTCTATTATGACCTTTGCCCTGTCGCTCTGAAGTCTGTCTCGGAAGTCTGCGGTCTGTGTGGTGACACTGACCCGGTGTGTCCCTGTTTCAGGTGATCCGGCCCATACAGGCGGAGGAAGCGGGGCCCGACACGCTCGGTTAGTGCCCGCTGCTGCCCCGCCCGCCCCCTAGTGTACAGCGCGTCTCTGCCCCGGGGGTAACTCGGAGAGGGCCCAACGGCTCCATGTGATCAGCTACCCCGTGAGAAATGTCGAATATATGCCGTCTGATCGTGAACGAAACAGAGCGAAATGCCAATACATGTGTCGCGCCAGTGAGGAAACAGAGCGTTTGCGATATGATAAAGGATGACAAGGGTGTGAAATAGATACGACTGGGCATTGGAGAAGGGAATACTCCAATGGGGAGGGTTGTGCATCTCCGACTGCACAGAAGGGCTGAAAGGGGTCATCAATATGTAAAGTATGCTGGATAGGGAGGCCCACTGGACGGCGTCTTTTCGTTTTTCGTTCAACGAGGTCTACACTTTCGAAGAGCCTGATTCCCCTGTATCGTATCTGATTGGACATGGTCTTTCCGCTATGGACTACAGATTTTGGACCTGTTCAGCATCTGCTGGATATCCGGTGGGGCCGGTGGTATGACCCGATACTACCGGAAGACTCGGCGTCCGGGGCGGGTGTAGCGCGGGGGCCGGCCGTGTGCTGCGCTGCTGTGATGCGCGGTATACTGCAGCATATGGTCAGGCAGGGCCCCGCCGAGACGGCTGACCTGTAAAAGTAAAGGAATCTTGACTCCAACCCATGTCATCCTCGACATCTGACAACACGGAACGTGCGGCTCCCGCGGTGCGCGACGTAGTCGTTGCTTAGTGGTGCGTACTGCGTAGTCCCAATCATGTGGCCGTAGCTTCTTTGATCCATAGTTGTGGAGGTGACCGCGCGCCGCCGCCGCCGTCGCTCCGGCGCACACTGGTCGGAAACGCCCTCACGAGAGGCCACGGGCGATTCCGGAGTTTCGGATTATTTTTTATATAGATCGATTTAAAATTGATCAAATTATTATACTTAGGCCAAAAAACTAATCCGGGTGACCAAAAATAACTGTAATCAGCCCCCGAAGATGGGGTATCCCAGAACTCGGAAACTGACGCGAAGGAAGAGGTTTCTTGAGCCGGATATTCAGAGTCTTATTGCTGATAGACACCAAATTGAAATTCCACATATTATGCATCAAAATGTTCGTTATGAAGTTGCCGACTGGTCAGTGCAAAATTTTTGATATACTTTTTCCCTAACTAAGATGTACTGTAGCTTTTTTATGAAGGCTCTCCTACAGTGATTCTGGAATATAACTGCAAAGTTTAGGTAAGGAAACAACAGGTAGTCCCATCTAGTTCCACTCTGATTTTTTGTGAGATGAAGCAGGATTTAAATTTACACCAGGGCAACATAAAAGCTAACTGCGCATATTTGCGCAAAATTTGCAGGAGCCGCTCTTCCTACCCAACTACCGCCTGCCCCGCCCCAGTTTCGGCACGGCCGCCGCGCCCGGCTTACGCTGACCTGTGTGGCCTGCACGCATCCATGCGTAGTTGACTGGTCATTATAAACAGATGCGCTTGAGTTTATGAATTTTGTGAAAAGCGCGTTTTATGTATGCATTTATGTATGTATTGACATCAAAAGCCTTCCACGTATTGCGTGGCGATTACGGCTTGCATTTAGAGAGCCTTGCTATTGACAACCATCACTCGGCTGAAGAAAGTGGAAATTGAAACCTTCGTGAATATAAGACGCTGCAAATATAGGACACCTGTCACTGACGTCGGGTTATCTTGGGCCGTCTTTTTACATTAGATCACAATTCCGGTATTTAACCCTGGCCGGACCGATTGGTTTTCTATATTGACCGGGGAGGGTTGGTACAACTCCCTCGCCGTTTCGCCTCTAATTGAGCTAGAGCCTCGCGGAAAAAACAAGCTCGTGTGCCGTTATAAGACGCAACAATTAGGTACTACCCGATTTCAACCCTCGCCGGCACAGGCCATTTTGAGTCCTTCGACGGCACAAGGGGGTACGACCGTTGGTACGACCCCCCCCCCCCTCGCGTTTGGCCCCTGATCGAGCTAGAGCTTCGCGGAAAAACGAGCGTGTTGCCCGTCACGAGAGGAAGCCGATGATACCCAATTTTAAGGTCCTAGGTAATCGGGTGACCTTCCAGGTCAGGTCAATGACCCGAAAACCGGGAAAATCGGGACCTGTTAGAAAGTCGTAAAGTGTGGCTGCTATGTGGTTTTCCGGGGTGCTGATCACGAATATCGTGTTAGTTTTGATCAGAGATGATGTCTTTAAGCATTTAGACCAGGTCGGGTCAGGTCAGGTCAGGTCAACCGGTAGGGGTTGTGACGGGTATTCGTAATACGTTTCAACCGCCTCGGACAGCTTCGTAACATGTTACGAAGGCACCAAAACTACTTCGTAAATGTTCAAATGGTTGCTAAATTCGAATTCAGCTCCAAAAACTAGCCTAGAAACATGTTAAACTCGAAAAAGTGAACCGAGGTCACCCGAGGTCACCAAAGGTCAATGACCTGACCTGACCTTCAGGTGACCTTGACACCCACCCTAATGCATGGGAGCAACATCAAATCACATGTTTGAACGTTTGAAACCACGAAAAGCTTGCAAACGCGCGGCTAATGTGAGCCGACATGCGCCGAACCGCGATTTCGGCCAAACATGGTCACAGAAAAGAGGTCACAGGTCAAAGGTCATTGGGGTCAGGGTCATGAAATTTTCAGGGTAGGTGTAAAATTGATCAATGCGAGGGTACTGAAAGTTTCGTCGCGATCGGCCGCTTTTTACGCGAGTTATTCGCGAAAAACCTTAGGAGGGTTGCATCAACCCCCCTGTGCCGGCGAGGGTTAAGGTCTTAGGTCAGGTAAGTGCCACAAGGCACGGGCTCGGTTTTAGGTTAATTACTTTGCCAAAAAAATAGTCGCACTGCCGCGATTTTGACATCATCGTGTTTGTCTAGCTCAGGCGCGTTGAATGCTATACTTGGTGTTCGGGTGAAGTCAGCTTAAGGTGTTAACCTCGGGTCAAGGTCAGTTCGGAGCCCCTCAGGTCACGAAAATGGTTGAAGGAGGTCATATCGCATATCATTCGATTCGGCAGGTCTTCCTGAGTCCAATGGTGGCTTTCCCGACTCTCTAGCTCCATCTGATCAGGAGTTATTGACGAAAAACTTATATGACCTTAGTGACGTCATAAATGTCGTCACGCAAAGTCAACAATGCTTAAGTGAAGCACTGGACCTTGCAAGGAGTGCATGAAACCATTCCCGGTCCCCGAATAGAAGCTCCCAATTTCCCTTGTTGACTTAAAGTGGTGCTAGATCCTGTATTATGCTCAATTATGACGTCATAACTTAACAGATTCACGTCATATATTTAGTGCTTGACATGCAAATGATAGCTTACATATGACAGAGAAGGTATGCAAAGTTTTATGAAGTTTGCTTCACTAGTTGTGGAATAACAAGCAAAAAACTTTTGCGGAAAGGCCGCTGGCCTCTCGCTGGAGCGTTTCCGACCAGTGTGCGGCGCGGTGAGGGGGGGCGGGGGGCTGGTGGCGGCCGGCGCCGAGTCGTCAGTGGCGGAGCGTCGGTGGTCGGTGGATGGTCGCCGACGGTAGCGCGCTGCAGCCGACGTGTGGTGAACACTAGCTCTGTGGTACTCGACGGACGGACGGAGCGAGATACGAACCGGGCGAGACGCCGAGCCCCGCGCCTGTCAGGTGAGTACCCGGCGGACCCCAACGCATGGATAATTCGTCCCGAGAGCGCTGTGGATTTCGTTTTAAATAGGCTGGGCTGTTGATGGCTGCCAATGCCGTGTGCGATGATTGCGTCTACTGGAGTAGTCCCACAAATTGCTACGGGTTTAAAACTGATTCGGTCGCTTTGGTGATCGATCATGGCGCTGCCCATAAGGTAATCTTTCGGAACGTGCTGGGAATGAAGCGATGGTTATGCTCTCGGGTCAGCCAGCGAACCAAGTTGGTTATTAATGCTTGTTATAATATTTGAGAGATATCGCGGATATCGTGTACGATATTGAATATTGATTATTGCATCCTGATCATATGGCACAACCACGTATTGGTATGGGGATCCGATAAACAGGCGCAGGCAGAGATACATATCAATCATACCCTGACCCCATCATATAAAACGGATTGATTGCATTTCTTCTAGATATAAATATCATGGATTTTAAACATAAGATATACAAATTACTTAAATCTGTTCATTAAAAAATATAGAAGAAAGGTTATAGAATGTTGTAGAAAGACATGGTAGGTAGAAAGACTCTTTTTCACTCTTAGGGGGAAAGATACGCTGGAGACTGTGGCAAAATCGTTTTAAATGCATGTTATCATTATTGAGCTCAATACTTACGAGCAGGCCTCATTTCATTGCATTGCTCACTCTGTTGACGGCTACGACTGCAATAACGTCATACTGGTAGATGAATCTTCGTCTCTGTTCTTGTTACAGGCTACAGCGTCAGCGGATATTGTAGGTACATAGGTAGTTACATTTTTTATTTATTATTAGAATTTTTTCTTCATTGTACATACTACATTTTCTACATTTTACACATTCTACATTGTACATTGTTTTTATCTCGCGCCTCTTCTCGCTACACTGCAACGCGTAATGCATCGAGCAGAGCTCGACTTTGCCCAAGCTTTGTCGAACATTTTAGCGTCTGCGGGCTGCGAGCGGCAGGGGCGGATCCAGAAAATCTCCAAGGGAGGGGCCATTAGAAACCAGGAGGCCCCCATAATCCCACCTGTTGGAGGCCCCATCTTCCCACTTGTTGGGCCCCCCCCCCCCCCAAAAAAAAAAACTGCGTCTATTGAGCTTATCTAGCTGTTCAGGCAACATCTCAACATGAATAGCCACTTTATTTTCAGGAGGCCCCCTTTTCAGCTTTTTAACTTTTTATTTTATTTTTGAAAAAAAAAAAATCGGCCAAGGGGGGGGGGCCATGGCCCCCATGGCCCCCCCTTGTATCCGCGCCTGGCGAGCGGTCGGCTGATCTGTCTGATTTAGACGTTCGTGTCCGCCTTACACTTACAACAGTGGCAGATCCATGCAACTGAAAACCGGGCAAACATATCCCACAGACGCTGCCGACGGAATTCTAAGCTGCATGCAATCTATATGGCATGCAACGGCGTAAACCTAATGTGAGCTATCACCAAAGAGAACCAGGCCTGTCCTGTTTTCGCGCAAGTCAAACGCTCCTTTGGCGATTACCTCCTTGCATTGAAAACAAGCGTAAAGGCATGTGCGCCCGCGTTATTATCCACAAATAACGGTTGACGTTTCCCATGCTTTACACGGATAGGTGCTTGTATGAAATTAGCCTAAGGATGTTGTGTGCGCCCTATGAAAGCATGGTCCGTTTGTTTGGTTATCAAAACAGCGGAAGGTATCGCCAAACGGCACCCCGAGCCCTGGGGCCGGATAATGTCAAAAATGATCATTGAGTCAGACACTCTGGCCCGTTCTCTCCAAATCTCCGGAAACGGAAAAGCTTACTGAAGAGAGGAACACTTAGCTGTGAGGGTAAGGAGTGGCGGCGTGCTGCGCTGTGCGCTGCTATTCAAAGGGACCCTCCCACCTTCAAAAAAGTTAATGAATTGGCATGAAAGTGATGTCGCTCGGTTCAGAAAGACCGAAAACGAATATCTACCAAATTTCACCGAAAAATATTCACCGGTTTTCAAGATATTAGACTTTTACTTTTGTTTACTTTTTGGGATCTCCGCTGTTCCTAGCGGAAGCAATAGTTTGACAGCTGAAAGTGCGGCACTTGTTGCGCGCAAAGCAGCATAAACCACCGCGTGCTACAAAACGTTTTAGTCAAACATTTAAAAATCGTTAGATATCTGCGCTGACGTCACACATTCAGAGGGGTATTCCTATGCATTAGCCCCTCTGAATCAAAATGCTGCAATTTTGAAATTCAATATTTCCGATTTAAGGCATTTCTTGATGTTGTGAGTGCCGAAACCGGTAATTGTGAGCCAGGGACCCCATTTTGGCTATCTCAACTCAAATCTAATGTTAAGGTGGGAGGGTCCCTTTAATCGACATGTATGGCAATAGAAATCGCAATTGCAACGCCACCAAAAACTCAAGTAGGTACCTACTTTTGAAAGTGCAGGGACTCCAATAAGCACGGCGGTGTTGCAGATTTCTTGACATGAAAGTTTCGAGTCGCATGTGGTCACCGGCGGTCCGGCCACAGCGGGAGAAGCCCTATTAGCTTATCGGTTCAGAGTTAGGAATCCCCTACAGATGCCCATGGGCCACGACGACACACCAGTGACCAGACCCTGCGGCACAGGAACTTCTGTGACGCACTGACATCATAGACCAAAGCAAGGGACATCTGCCCTTGTCTTGGTGACATAAATGCTCCGTAATCAGTAGGTACTTACTTGCTGGATAGACTGCGGTAGGATAAGCTAACTTTCGGTATTTTGAAGCCGGCTCAGTGCCCCTTGCCCAATGCCCATATACTGACGTATATGTTATCTGTGTTTGCACTTATCCCGAAGCGTTTGTCGACCACTATTGATGTACAGCCCACCGCTAAAGTAATGTAGGGTTTTACCAATCTCAACGGTTGGCTTTGACTGGTGATTGTTTAATGCGGAGTGATCGAAAAGAAGAGGTCAATAGCTAAAGTTGCAGCTGCAAGGGTGACGATACATGTAAGTTACATTCAAAGTTTCATTGTAGTCTGGCTAATCGTTCCTAAGCCTTAGAAGCAGAACATACCCATGACTGAAATCCCACATTACTTCTGCTGTGGACTGTACCTACCTCAAACAGTGTGTGCAGACTGCAATCTGCAGGTGCATCGGTGATCTGTCATACTCTTAGGAATTCATTTCTGGTCGCTAACTATCATACGACTTGTCACTCATTTCTTTGCAATTAAGCAGCCAGGGCATATTTTAAGGATTTTTTACTGCGTCCCAAAGGTGGCATAGGGCACATGCTTCGATCGGAAAGGGCACATACCACATTGCAAGCGAAATGTGGTTGCGTAGGTGACAGCCATAGGAATAAAGAGACAAATTCGAGCATATCAGATGATGCACTTAAAATAGATAACTAGGCCGTTTCCGCTAAAATCAGAGCTGTCTTCCCACAGAGGGCCACTAAGGACCACGGCACAAAAATTTAACAGCGTCATCTCTTTGTAGCCAGCTCCGGCTGAAAAATCCCGCCGGTACGACAGCTCGCTGTCGTACCGGCGGGATTTTCGTACGACAGCTCGCTGTCGCTGTCGGGTTGTCACAGTTGGGTGTGGGAACCTTAGAGCTGCTGGCTCGAACCCTTTACAGGTCGACACTCGACAGGGGCTCTCAGAGACCGACAAGGGGCTCTTAAGAGGTCTGCGGTGCCTTCGGGAGCCCTGTGGAGTCCTTAGAGACCAGCAAGGTACACTCAGACGCCAGTGGGGCCCTCAGAGTCGTCGGTGTGGGGCCTAGTGATGTCAATTACGGAAAATCGGAATACCCCGAATACCGATACCAAACCAAATACCAACCAAAACCGTGGAGAAATACCGAAACCAAACCAACTTGGGAACATGAGGAAAATACCAACTTTTTACCGATTTCTTAGCCTCTTAAACATTAGCGAGGGTTCATGATACCAACAAAATGCCAAATACATTAGGATTGAAATACCAAATACCGAGTTGGTATCGGTTTGGTATCGGTATACCAAAAAGTTGGTATCCGATTGACATCTCTAGTGGGGCCCTCAAAAGTCACCGGTGACTGGCCGTCGGATGCGGCTCCGGCGTTGAGCCCCCAGAGCCGCCGATATATGGCCTTAAGAAGCACTGGTTTCGGGACCTCATTCAGGGGTGCCGGTTGCACTCAGAGGTGGCAGTGTTGGGCCCTCAGCTAGGCACCGGTGTGGGGCATTCACAGCCGCCGGTGAGGGCCCTCGCAGGCGCCGTTGTGGGGGCCTTCAACCATTGGTTTAGGGGGTCATCGCAGGCGTGTGTGGAACCCTTAGAGCTGCTGGTCCCTGATAGGCCGGTAAGGGCCCTCAGAGGCCGGCAAGTAGCTCTCAGAGGTCACCAATAGGCCCTGAGAAGCCGGCAAGGGCCCCTCAAAGGCCGACAAGGGACACTAACTAAGTTAAAAAGCCGGTGTGGGGCTCTTATGGAGAGAAGTGTGGCTCTTCGGAGCACATAAGGTGTTCTGCCGAGCCCTGTGGGGCCCTTCTGAGTCGAAAGATGCCAGCGTGGACCCTCAGCCGCCAATTGGCGTCGCAAGGCCCCTCTGGCCCGAGAGGCCCCCTGATCCGATGGGGGCACGTGCCCCCTGCTTCCCCTCCCCCGGGTGCAGATAGAGAATGCAATCGGCGGTGCGGAACACAACAATTGCAATCGTTCCTCCTCCCGTTGCGAGGTCGCCCATCGCCTGAAGAGTACCGGGGGATCATCATCATCATCATCATGATCCCCCGGTACTCTTCAGGCGATATGGGATGGCGGGGATGGCGCTCTCTGGGCCGGGAAGTCTGGACGGCGGCCGGTGTTGCGGGCCCCATCGAGCAGATGATCTCCCGCCGCCCCCCGCCGTGGATGGGCGCGGCTGGTGTCTCGCTGGCCCTAGATGTCGGCGAACTGCCGCTGGGCGCGTCGGCAGCGGACAGAAGACAGGCGGCGGAGAGGTGCCTGGGAGGCCTAACACAGTGCGCGACCTGGATTTGGACGGATGGCTCGGCAGAGGGCGGAGTGGACAATGGAGGTGCTGGCGCGCTGGTGGTTCGCCCGGGAGGAGAGGAGCAGGAACTGCGAGCTCCGGCGGGCCGGCTGTGTTCCAGCTACCGGGCCGAGATGGTGGCTCTGGCCACGGCGCTGAGCTGGCTGATGGACCACCCAGAGGAGGACCCGGGCGACCCGGTGATGCTGTGCACTGACAGCCAGTCGGCTTTGTCGGCCCTACGCGCGGGACCGGCGGCCCAGCAATCACGGCTGGTGCCACAATATGGCAGGCCCTACTTACGGTTGCGGAGCGGGGCCGCCGGGCCCATCTGCAGTGGGTTCCCTCCCACTGCGGGCTGGAGGGAAACGAACGCGCGGACATCCTGGCTAAGGAGGCGGCACAGCTGCCGCAGGAGTCAGCCCCACTGGACGTTCAAACGGTCCACCGAGCAGCGGCAAGATCGGCGCGGGCGCGAGCGACGGCGAGGTGGCCCGAGGGATGGTACCGGGACCTCATGGGTTCGCGCCCCCCTCCGCCGGTGGCCGGCCTGAACCGAACGAGGGCGGCCGATGTCCACCAGTTACGAGCCGGTCACTGGTCGGCGTCGGCACAATACCTACACAGGATTGGAAGAAACCCTGGCGGGCGCTGCGAACAATGCAGTAGCCACAGGTGCCCGGCGGCGCGATGCCCCATCTGCAAAGAAGAGGCGGACACACCGAGACATGTCCTGGCGCGCTGCCCGGCCCTGATGGGAACCCGCATGCGCGTACTGGGGACTATACACCCACATCTGAGGGACCTGTGGGACGACGACTTGGTGGCGGCCCTGGCGGCCGCTGCCAGGTCCCTCCAGAGCCGCTCGGCTACGCTCGACTGAGCGGAGGGACTACAACTGACAACAACAACAGGTCGCCCATCCGACCCATATCCCATGATTGTCAACCTGGGGCTCGGGTCGGCAATGTACCGGCAAGGAAATCGGCTTTAGGTGAGTAAAAAAGTTATTAAGAGTCATTAGTTGTCGTTACGTTCGTCGTTCAGTAATAACAACTATACGGTGCCAAATGTACCCGACGTACAGCTTGGAGCCGGGCGCCGCCCGGTCTCCACCAGTGACGTCACGCTAATGCTTAGCGACCGGTCCATTGGAAATCGCAGGATGATTCCACCTCTCTTATACGGCCTTGGTTTCAATGGCCGGGAATCACCGGAAGGGCGGGCGCCGATTTTCCGCCCGGGTCAGCCTATCCAGGCTCGCATGTCCGCCTCGGCTCCGACAGGTCCAGCACGGCGACTACGCGAATGTGAATCATGAATGGGTGGTGGGCGGCGGATGGTGCCACACGGGAGGGGGAGCGTAGGGGATTAAAGGTGACACTTATGCTGCTTGTGATAACTCGCCTCGCCTCCCTGGGTTCCGCCCAGGTCCAGGGATAATCTTCTCCAGCTTTAGCTAAAGTCTTATATTTGATTTTTTAAATCAATATAAGTATTATTGGATCTGAGGGCAGGGCAAGGAACAGGACTAGACATGCACAATTTTCCCGAAATCCGGGCCCAGCACCGAACCGGCAGCAGCACCGAACGGGTCCTTAAGACGGGAAGACAACAAGGTATCGGGTTTGAGGGAACTGGGCAGGGCAGAGAGGGTCACAGGGCCTGAATGCAGAGCAGGGCGCAGGGCCTGAAGGAAGGGCAGGGCAAGGTACAAGACCTTAGGACAGGGCACTGGGCAGGTCACATATCCTAGGGGTATAGTAGGGCAGGACATAACAAGGTGTACGACCCTAGGATAGGGCAGGGCACAAGGACTGGAGAGCGCATGTATGTACTTAGGTGCATAGTAAATCAGGGCACAAAGCAATCAGAAAGGCACAGTGACGTACCCAATGGGGGGGCCACGGGGGCCAAGGCCCCCCCCTGAGCGCCGAAGGCGCTCAGGGGGCCCCTCAGGCCCCAGGATATTTTTTTAAACACTGGATAAAACGTCTTTTACTCGGAAGAAAAATTGATATTAAAAAGTTTCATTTATGTGCCCTGGGTACCCAAGGGGCCCCTGCAGTCATCCAAGGGCCCCCAGTTTCCTGGGCCCCTGGTCGCCTAGGGGGCCTCTGGTAGCCGGGGGCCTGGTCTCATGGGGGCCCGTGATAGCCTGTGGCCCCTAGTCGCCTAGGGGGCCCTGGTCGCATGGGGGGCCTCTGGTCGCATGAGGCCCCTGATCGACTGGGGGCCCCTAGTTGCCTAGGGGGCCCTGATAGCCCGGGGCCTGGTCGTATGGGCCCCTGATAGTCTGTGGCCCCTAGTGGCCTAGGGGGCCCTAGTCGCATGGGGGGCCTCTGGTTGCATGATATTGAGGCCCCTGATCGCCTGGGGGTACCTAGTCGCCCAGGGGGCCCCTGGTAGCCGGGGGGCCTGGTCGCATGGGGGCCCCTGGTTGCCTGGGGCCCCCGGTCGCCCCTAGTCGCCTGGGGGACCCTGGTCGCCTTGGGCCCCTGGTAGCCTGGGATCCCCTGGTCGCCTGGGGGTCCCTGATCGCCTGAGGGCCGCTGGTCACCTAGAGGGCCCCTGGTCGCCTGGGGGCCCCCTGGTCGCCTGGGGCCCCTGATCGCTTTGGGGACCTGATCGCATTGGCCCTTGGTCGCCTGGAGGGCCCTGGTCGCCTGGGGCAGTGGGGCCCCTAGTCATCTGGAGGACCTGGTCGCCTGGGAACCCCTGGTCAACTGGGGGCCCCTGGTGGTCTGAAAGTACGCTTATCACCTGCTTGATCCCAAATCATCTGAGTGGCTACTGGCTACTGGATATAAGTAGTGACTGGAGTAGGCACTCATCTGAAGGAGCCAATATCTTTCACGGTGCCGGAGATATCACAGAAAAACAAAAAGGCTAAACTGAATACCCCCCGGCCCCCAACCTTGGCCACAAAGGCGTCATTGGCTAACACAGGGATGTGGGTCGATTTGCAATCGCATTTCCTCCTAAGTCCTATTCCTCCAATTAATACAGAGTGTCCCAGAAATACACAAACATTTATTTTCTGGCTTAAAGTACAATTGCGCTCGATTTCTAGTGAAACATATAATAGCCGCGTTTACATAGGGCTAGTTGCCAGATAGTGGAATTCCGATAACGAGACATTTATTCCCCACTATTATATTATATACCTACATATCCGGAATTGGAGGATGTTCAGTAATTGAGGCGCTCGCTCATAAAATGCTATGCGTTTCATGCACACTCCTCAAGCAAAAATATTTTTACTTTCCAATTTTCCACATTTTCTCAAGGCTTAGACCGTTAGAGAGACCGTTTTAATTGACTTTGATGAAGTTGAACGCGAGAAATCACAACCAAATGCTACATTAGGTTGTAAAGAACTGAATTGCGTTTTCCCACACACGTGGCGTTTTCTCGCCTACGTCTGCAGGAGAGACCGGACCCACTATGCCCCCCCCCACCATCGAAAGGTTCTTCATGACTCCCGGGGGCTCCCGGGGAACCTGGGGGCCCTATACACTGTGGGGGGCCCCTTCGAAAGCAGGTGGCCCCCTCCTGGGCGAAATCCTGGGTACGTGCCTGGAAAGGCAACATCTGTTGCATAGTAAAAGACCGAGGCATGCTAAATATTTTTGCTTGCACTTTTCCGCTGAAACCGTGACATTTCAGTGTGGGACGCAGTGGTCCAAATTTCGCGAGGGCTACGTCCCAAAGGCAGGGGGCTGCGTCCCAAAATGGGACGCAGTCAGTATGTTAAAATATGCCCTGTAAGCAGCCATGCATCCTGACGTGGTGTCTAGACTGGCCGGACGGGTATTATAACATGGACCCGGTGCCGAATTATTCTTCACTGGCCAGACCCACCGCTGCGCCGCGCCGTCCCGATATATTGCGCACCTGGAGCCTACCTCAGCAATTCTGGTGGGGTCTCAGCCGGACGGTAATTCCGACATCACCGGGAGTTGGGATCAAACCGCACCAAGTTGCGGCGGCTGGCCAAAGCCCGCTGCCTCGAACGGACCAAAGTTAGCGCCGCTACGACAGAGGCCGGGCTGGAAGTTCGGTCTGGTGGCGGCCGCGGGGGCTGCCGGGCGGGCTCCAATCCATCGTCAGCGCACATTCACAGTGGTAAAGGCGGGTCTGTCCCGGGCCATCTGACCGGGGCACACGGTTCCCTCCTGATTGGATTTCGACATCGCCGCCCTGATCTGTATGACGTCTGGCAGCCTGGTGATGACAGGTGTACGTTTTGACACCCGTTACTATGAGCTCACCCGCATCGTGGCACGTCGTGCGATCCGTGCATCGTTCTCGGAAATGCCAGGTGACCCGGCGCGGTGGCGGACTGGCCCTGTCACACTCCCCGAGTCACCGCCGTGGCCGCTGACAGTTCTCAACTCAGTCCATCGGCTGACGCGACCACCATGGTCGTATGAAGTGCGGTCGCGACGGGACCGGGTTCATAGTGGTCGCCGTATACGGGCCCCCGAGTGAGCTGTCCGGAAAACGGACGCCGGCTGGGGGTGAGCACCGCGGTAAAGTGCCGCTGGCAGTGTCCGAGCGTGCGTAACTGGCGTCATCGCCCACGAGCCAAACGTTCTCAGATCCGAGCCCGCTGATCCGCCTAACTATATGCTACTCAGAGTATATACTATATATTATACTAGTATGAGTATATATACAAAGTATATATACTATATATACTATTGTACCTATGCTGCTGGTCCCAAGTGTTGTGTCATGTGTGTGCATGAGCAATGTCATTTCTATTAACAGTTGAGCTTGGCAAAAACTTGCTGGTCATCCGGCAGTGGTTATCATAAACACTTTTTGCGCCCTGACCGTGAGAGTGCGGGCCCAGGAAACAAGACTGACATGCTTTTCTGCTGACTTAATGATGTTATTTGGCCTACACATCAACCTCAAGTCTGTCAGGTGCCAGTATTTGGCTGACGTAATGGTGTTTAGTGCATCTAAAAGACGGCCAGTCGCTGTCACTTATAGCGTCTCGGGGGAGTATTAGATACGATCGGCATATCTGACCCACACGACACGGACTCAAAAGTCGCCAACATGACGACCTTGTGCTGAGTGGTTAGCCTTCTGGTCAAATACCCGTCTTTTCGTGTAGGCTTACCCGTCTTAGATTCGTGTAGGCTTACCGGGCGGACTTATGACCTGTCGCGCTCGCATGACTTCTGTTTCATGTTTGTGGCGTGTTAAATTTTATTAATTGTTTTGTTTTCCTGTTGCTCATAACCAGTTTTGATTGCGATGGACTTTTGCTTCGCCACTCATTGGTTATTTAGATAATGGAAAGGGTCGTTTCAATCAAAGTATTGAGTTATATTCGCCTGAAACATAGGAAACTAAAGCGTGTGCTAATTCTAGCTTGGCACCATGTGTGCTGTCATTTTGTGCATTGCTCTTTCCACAATTCATAAACCGTAAACGGGGAGACCCCATGCGCTGAAAAATCGTTCAGATAAAATAATCCTCCATGCACCTAGTAATCCCGAAGAAAGTGCACCCATGCAGCCCGTCAAGCTACACCTTCCGACACTAATCAGCAGTAGCCTGCACGGCTGGCACCGCTCGAACATCTCAGTAAAACTGCTGCACCGCTGTGGCAAGGTGCGCGGCCCGGGCGGCTGCCGGCGACGGCCTCATTCAGACCGGTGACCGTGACCTGTGCCGTGCCCCCGAGGCATGCGGCGCGGGGAAGCGCTTGACACATACACGGTAGTCATTCAGACGAAGGCAGCGCCGTAACGGCTGCCGACCACAGCCGTTTATCAGCCGTTTGTTGATAATGCATCGTTGAGCATTATTAACGATGCTGAATATGCCTCCCGAAAGTTCTTGATTTTTTAGAATTTCTATTTTTTTAGTAAAATTGTGAAGCATTCATTCATTGCGAGGCAAACAACAAAGTTTCGTTTTTTGTGTTGAAAAATTCGGTTCGTCAGAGGGTTTACTTGAAATGCTCCTCCCCCTTGGATCTGCAGTGCCGTTTCAAATTTACCTCGTGTTGATGTTTATAATTTGTCGAGTGGTGTTTGATACCAAGACCAAGGCCCTAAAACATAGTTTAAAACAACAGTTTGATACAGTCCTACGTGGTCCTATTCAATCATAGGCGGCGGAACGGGGAGGGCACCGGGGCACCGTGCCCTTTGATTTTGGCATTTTAGCATTAGCCCTACACTGTAAACCAAATTGACAAGTCTTGTGTAATATAACCAATCATCTTTTGGTATGTTTACCAACTGATACTTTTTAAACAAGCCGTTGTCTGGTGCATTGCTTGTCAGGTGACAACTACGAGTCAATAGTTACTATGCACACCAACTTCTCAGTATCCAGACCAACTCTACATTTGTTTCAACGTTTGTTTCTTAACCAGTTTTGGAAACTTGTTGCCGCATGGTTATTTAACCGGCGCCTAACTTGTACTGGTCAGCTGGTCAGCATACACATGGTCAGATGCGCCTATGACGTCAGACTTGGCGGACCAATCAGCGGTCGCCGCCCGCCGTTAGCGGGGTTTCGAACCAGCAGTTGTCGCGCGGCCGCCGTGCAGCCTGGAGCAGCGACGAGGGCTGTTCCAGCATTTGTGCAGTAAAAAGTGAAATCTGTGAACTGTGGTGTTCGTGCTGTGAGTGAGGCCCCCTCTGGCCTGCGGGACGCACTAATCGTGCCTATACCCGCGTTCGAGACGCCTCCCTTCCCCTGCGCGCAATGTAAGTGGGCCAGACCTGTGCATGCACATGTGAGCAGGTGTTTTGCGGTCGGTGTTTATTATATATAAATACATTTATTTGCCTTTAATTCAACTCTTTGTATTTTTAACTTAACTGATGGACATTGGACATATATGGGCTGTAAAAGCTAATCTGGTTGGCGATCATGATTTATTCGAATTATCTGCGTGATGGTGCAACTGTCATGATTGTTATGGTCAATGTTCAGGAAATATTCGTCATTCGGGCATGTTATACTTTTGGCTTGATGCGGTGCACAAAACCATGTTCTTCCACATACGCAGCAGTTCTTGCTTCAAAGACTTATATGCTGACGGTGCACGATAGGTATACCTACTGGGTATACCTACCTCATGCATTTACCACATCCATTCGAAAATATGCACTCGGAATTGTCTCCAGTCAATAGTATTAATTACGTGACCGTAATAAATACTAATGATTCCAGAAACTTCCGAATGGATATGGTGTATGCATTCATTGATTATATAACCCATCAGTTTCTTGTCAGCACTGCAAGCCTTTGAGCAATAACTGATGCCAGTCATGGTTTTGTGCACCACTTCCAGCCAAAAAATAACCTGTCCGTATAGAAAATATTTCCTGAATCAGTATCGTGGCAATTGAAAACGAACGCGAATCGTAAGTTCTTAACCCTCGCCCATGTAGGGGGGGGGGGTTGGTGCAACCCCCCCCCCCTGAGGTTTTTCGGAAATAGTGCAAAAACGGCGGCGCGCAGCGCCGCCAAATTTTGGGTACCTTATGGGGCAAGCCTTGCGCATCTTTTGATAAAAAAAAATTTGACCGGGTCATGTCAGGTCACGGAGTTATGACGTCACAAAGGGAACAGCCTCCGGTCGGATTTTCACAAACTGAGTGCCAACGCCCGAGGTTTCCTGCCGGTGGTACGGACATCGGTTGATGGATCGTGATGAAACTTCCAATGCATGTTGGGGCAAGTATTGGCTATCATATGGTATAAGAAACTTGACCGGGTCAGGTCAGGTCACGGAGCTATGACGTCACAAGAGGAACAGCGTCCGGTACTATTTTTGAAAAGCGCCCGAACCACTATTTTGCTAATTCTTGTCACCTCAATGGGAATATGCAGCAATATTAGCTTCTATAGGGAGCAAATGGACATCCCAAATCCAAAAATACAATCAGATTTCAAAAATTTAAATTTTGATTTTTCGAATTTCTGCCGCCGACTGTGACCTTGCCGACTTCCGGCGCTCCCAACGCGCCATTTTTAGAGCTAGGGAAACGAAATACATACCAAACGATAGAGAATTGATCAAGGAACACGATAGTGAAGGTTTCAAGTCGATATCTCCCACCGTTTTGCCGCAATCGCCGCGGAAAATTTGAAAAAGTCTATTTTTCCGAAAATTTGACCTTTGACCGGTCAAAAGTAGGTCAAATGTTGACCTAGGACCAAAAAATATACCACCAATCGCGAGATCTCGGCGAGAGCAATCCGTTGGTCTTTTCCGCTAAGCTCTACGACGCTCCGTTTTCAAACGCCAAGGGGGGGGGTCGCACCAACCCCCCCCCTGCATGGGCGAAGGTGGCAGATCGCCGTTTACGGGCGAGGGTTAAGGTTATCAACGCAAACAAAGCGATTGTTGACAAGTTCGAACAGAGCGTTAGTACACTTACTTGTTGACAATTTGTAAGCTAGCAATGCCCAGTCAAAGGCTAGTTCATCAACAAACCAGGGGTTGGTGAACCGACAAGGAAACGAATATGCCTATCCAGAAGTTGGTAGGTCCACAAGGCCCAGACTAGTACTCAACAAGGTGACGCCTATGCGAATTGGAACCAAACTTGTAGACAAACTGTTAGTTTGTTGGCCAACAAGCCTGGGGTTGGTGAATCGACAAGGTGACGCCTATGCGAATTGGAACCAAACTTGTAGACAAACTGTTAGTTTGTTGGCCAACAAGCCTGGGATTGGTGAATCGACAAGGTGACGCCTATGCGAATTGGAACCAAACTTGTAACAAGGAGCCAACTTGTAGATTTGGTTTACAGTGATGGACGTTGCATGGAAAGAATGGGACCAAAAGTGGACAGTGCCCCCCCCCCCTTAATTGAAGGTGTTCCGCGGCTACTGTATTCAATTAGGTAACTTTTATTTTGCACCTACATGTATGTTCTCATGTCATGTGAGTAGGGGAGAGTTCCCAATCTGCGCCAGGTCTCCTAACTGCGCTCACGTCATTTTCTGTGAAATCAATAGGTCGATTGATGTTTAGAATGCAATTTATTAATCACAATCAGCAAATCAATATTTTTCAACCTACCGCCACCATTGGTCGTAAGCCGCGTACTAGGAGCGGTTTTGAAAATGTGGTGTTTTCTTATCCTGAACTTGCTGGTTTACTGCACTGTTACTATTGTTCGTGAGGAAGGGTGGTTTAAAGTGATTTTGAGTAGTATTATGGTATATGTGTCAAGCATGGAGAGACAAAAAACAAGACGGTACATGCCTCATGTGCAACATGATTAATATTTTACTGTCAAGTAGTACATTCCAAATTGCGCCCACACATATTGCGCCATGACATGGGCGCATTTAGGGCTTTGTCTAGACATCGAGGCTTTCACTGGTATCGTATAAAGTTATAAAGTATCGTATAAAGTTATAAAAAGTGGTCTTTCAATTATTGGTGTTAGAAGCCAGTGTTGGACTCCATTAGGTCTGAGGGGCCCTTGCTGACCAATATGGGCATTCGGGAAACATTACCTCCCTTGCCAGTAAAAGGGCTAACTTTGCATGGTTCTTTAATGCATTATTCCACGTGGCGCAATTAGGGCATGCTGTGCCTAAATGCGTCTTTTGCAAGGGCTCGGAAAAACGTAATTTGTACCCATTAACATTCCAGGCGGTGGGGGGCATTTTTGGCCCCCGTTAGTTTTTTCGATACCTATACCTATCTCCAGAACTGCTGCGCCGATCGTCACCGAACTTTCAGTATTCTCCCGTGAATAGCTTTTGCACATTGTGACCAAAAATTTTCAAAGGCTATGACAGGTTGGCCGCTAATGACGTCAGAGTGACGTCATCTCTGCCATTTTCGACCCAGAAAAAGGTTTCGCGGGAAGAGCTGTCAGGCCTACAGCTTTAGAGATACAGAAAAAAATGGTTCAGACATAAAAGGTGTAGAATGAACAGGCCTACAAAACTGCTATCTCGGAATTTTGAAATCTTAGGATTTTGACCCCCCCCCCAAAAAAAAAAAAATAAAAAAAGATCTTTTGAATATACTAGCCAAAAAATCCAAAAAGTTTTTCGAATTTCGAAAATCCAGAATATAGGGGAAGTTGGGGCAATGCCGGAGTTGGGGCAAAACCGAAATTCGAGATATTTCTAAAACCGTACGACATGGATGCCACGTCTCAGTGATGCTCTGAAGCTTAAGTGACTACAATTATCGCATGTTTGTTACGAGTCGTCATTTGGAATACTTCGGCTGTGAGGGCGCCAAAAGCGTTTTCAAGGTACGTTTCCCTTGTACTACATGCGCCTTTGAAGCTGCATTTCTTACTCATTATGCTACCGTTTGTCTGGCCGGTCAAGTAATCTTCAGCATGTCTTGGCATAAGTGTGCTGCCTATTTGAAATTTATACAGCACGTTTAAAAGTTATGGGCCTGCAAATGAAAGTATGGCTGGCTGGGGTAATGCCGAAAACGTGCAATTACGCACGTTAAAGCACGCTACGTGGACTTAACTGCTGTAGAATAGCAACGCGTATTTTTAAGTCAAACAAACTACACTTTCAGCCGGCACAACGGCCTGTTACCTATAAGGAATAATTTACCTGGCATTTTCTTATTATATCACACAATTATAACTTCCAGTGTGCACCAAGCGTCCTCAAGCTCTTAAAACGCGTGTCAGCTTTGATGAATTTTGGATAAAGTTTGAGATAAATTGGCAAAACATCAATGTCGGCATTCCTCGTAGATCATTTATCCCATTTTCGGCTTTCCCCGCAGTCCAGGGCAACGCCGAAAAAGTCAGTTCTTTGATATTTTTAGTTTTTGCGCTTAAAGGAAATAGTTCACTTTCACGAAATTATTTTTTTTTTTGCAACGGATTTATGATTTTTTATGTTCAAAATAATCAGCAAAGAAAATAAAACCTTTTTATAACAAAATATTATTTTCTATATTTTGATATAGGAAGAACTTTTCAGTTTCTGTAAGGCACACGCGATCCAGTATGAAAAGAGCATGGGTCCCGAAAATTCTTCAGAAACAGAGAAATTATCGCAGCCACCGGCATTTGGGCGATCTGCTCGATCTGATAATGTTCCCCTGAATGTCCTAATTGATCAGTACGAGAATTTCTCTCGAGTTCTCGTAGATAATTTCTCTAGTTTCTGAAGAATTTTCGGGACCCATGCTCTTTTCATACTGGATGGAAATATATGCAAGGCACACATCCTCAACGCAAGACACCTTTTTCGGGACGAGAAATAGAATATCTTTGCCTAGGGTGATCGTTGGGCTGTAAAAGCTCCTGATTTATGCTCGTCTCAGCCCAAGCTACGGAACTGCTATTCCAGTTCAAAACCCATGTTAAAAAGTGAACTATTTCCTTTAACGGTACGCGAATTCATCAAATGCGCCTGGTATGTTTGAAAGACAAAAGACTGGCCTCTCGAATGACGCCAACAAGAATAGCTTATGTTGTCTACCTTGCGTGCTACGGGCGTCGGAAAAAAAGTATTCGGCGTTCCCCCAACTTCCCCTATGTGATAGTCACTGCCACCTTCTATCTACGTACCAAATTTGAGATCGATACCTCTTTTTTGGCCAAGTTAAAGCGAAAAAAATTGTTCGAAATTGATGTCAAATTTTCAAACTCAATTTTTAGCAATCTTAGACCTTGTAGCGCAAACCAAAGACCACCATTAGACTCCCCGTGACGAGCTGCATCGAATCAATACCCGATTTATGGAAAACTATCAACTTTGAAATTTGACCTTTTTTACCTGACCTTGGCCTGACCTCCACCAGAAAGTGACCTAAACCGTACCTGATGGTCTTCTAACCAGCACCATTGAGTTGGAAATGAAAAATTGGCCATAAAACATGCATCGCACAACCTTAGTAAAGCTGGGTTCACGTGGTGACCCTTGGTGACCTGACCTGTGACCTGACCTGGTATGATCGTTGACCTCTAATAGCAACATATGTACTAGGCAACTGACGCCCTATCGCTGATTTTCGACAAAATGCGTCTTACTCGGTGTTATAGCGCATTCCCTAGAAGACCCGTAAACGGTGAAACATTTTATCTTTGACCTGACCTGTGACGTCATCGGTGACCCCGAGGTCAATGAAATTTGGTTTCCTCGACAAATTTGCCAGGGCTATCGAACGCCGTTCGAATTTTCCGGACCCGTCCAGTAGTTTCGGAGATAGGGGGGGGGGGGCAAAAAAATGCCCCCCCCCCCCACCGCGCGGAAGGTGGCCGGGAGGCCCACCGCCTGCCGGGTTAAATTAACTTCATTTGTAAGAGTGGAGGTAAATTGAACGAACTACCAAAATGTTCATGGATCGTTACTAAGCAGAGACCGCATTCACCAATCACCGGACACATTGCTCAAGCACAGGAAGAGATTCCACTTAAGCCGGTGCATAATGGTAACTCTCCCCTACGTATGTCTAATGGGCATCAACTAAATTACCTTATACCCAGAGCAGTCGATGATGAGTCTTACATAAGTCCCTGGCGCCTACCATTGATGCGTTCCATTGATTGAATAACGAAGACAGAGCCGACGCTAATTAAGCCTAATCAGGACAGTAACCAAATCATGTTGCGCAGGCAGGACTTTGTGGCTGTAGCCGCTGCTAACTGCGAAAAAAAACGTAATGTCGATCTAATTTAGAAGCCGGAGCATTGGGTGCCCACACAGCCGGACTCGGTCCGTCCCACTCACTGACTTCAGTCGATCGTAACCAAGCAGTCTCTGCAGTCGTAAGTAGGCTATTGCTGTCTAGTCTGTGTGTCGGGCGGAGCAACTCACCAAAAATAACTATTCCATTGGAATAATACGTCAGAAATAATCCACTTGACTTCTGTTTACGGTAGGTTTTAGGTTTTTATCTAAACGCTCTCTCTCTCTCTCTCTCTCTCTCTCTCTCTCTCTCTCTCTCTCTCTCTCTCTCTCTCTCTCTCTCTCTCTCTCTCTCTCTCTCTCTCTCTCTCTCTCTCTCTCTCTCTCTCTCTCTCTCTCTCTCTCTCTCTCTCTCTCTCTCTCTCTCCGAATTATAATTTAATTTAATTATTTAATTATATTATTCTTTCCTTTGATCTCAGGTCTCAAGTAAATGATTAAACGGACCTTCAAACTCTCTTCAACTTTTAGCCTGTTTGATGTTGTAATCGTCGCAGTGGTCGACAAGACGGTGGTAATTTGTTTCCCTTGGCACAAGTTGAGCATTTTTTAATATTGCCAGGTCCAGTTCCCCTCAGCACTATTGAGCAAAAAAAATTGTTGATCAGGTGCTTGCACGCCGTTGTAAATTAAGCCAATGTAGTCTATCCCAAGGCGCCACCGTGGATGATTGAGAGCGAATGAGAGGGAATATATGGCGCAGATATGGCTCGTCTTGTAGTGTCAGAGCCTTTTCCGGCTACCGATCCCTCTGCATGCCGGCATACGGACCTGAATGACGGTCATACCCTGTATGTACGGAGCCCGTGGCGCAGGTCCGTGGAGCAAGTAACGGAGCCCGTGATCGAAGGAGCAGCGCTATGAACGATCGATGCTCGTCCAGCCTGACCTCGGTCGGGGAAATTCGATCAAAGCTGCGCCGTTATTACCGAGGGTGTGCTCCCTACTCTCCTGCTCTTTCCCCTCTACTGGTTTCCTTCCTCCTCCGCACGACCCAGAGCCCAGAGGGAGATGCGGTGCACCGCGGGTGTTCGCTCCTCACTTCTCATTGCTCAATGCCCATCCGTCCACAATCCATATCCATGAGTTCTTTCCTCGCTCTTGAAAAAGAGGCACAGTCACATTCACTTGAGACTAGAGCCATCCACCAATCGTTATAAAGGTGATTCACCCAAATCAATGTGCTTTTAAATGAGATGCAGTCCCTGTCCGTAAATCTGTAAATCCCTGTTACTGCCGCCCAGTGGCGGATCCAGGGGGCTATGGACGAGGCATGAAAAGAATCGATAAATTGTTATGGTTTGCCCCCCCCCCCAAAAAAAACTCTGAGCTGGATCCGCCACTGCTGCCACCCACGAAAAATGAAAATGCACGTATATAGTGATACGGTGAAATTCGTCTTTTAATAGTCGAAGAGACTCTCTCTGCACCTCATCAAACGGTCGTCGATGATGAGACACAGCCTGCCCGCATCATGCTCGGATCGTTGGCCGATCGACGGAGCGATATTATTTCCCGGCTGGCCCAATAGTGCGCTCATTAGCCCTCATTGGCTCGGGAGGAGGGCAATCAGCAGCCTTTACCGGACTGATGGTCGGGCCGCGATTCATCCTCCCCTTGACACACTTCAGTGATAGAGTGGGTGGGGTGAGTGGAGAACGCAGTGGATAGAGTACGTCGCACACTGCAGCTGTGTGACGGCCTAGTGCCGCTGCCAGTGCTCATGAGTGGATATGACCGTCCGCTTTGAGTTGAACTTATGACCGAAACAACTTGTAGTTGAAAATTTGTTAAAGCTTAAATGGGTGGGGTGGCCGACAATATTTGAGAATGACACCGTGCGTCTGCCCCTTTTTGGAGATGGTATTCGTATCATGCTCTCAAGTCTTCGGTGTCTGACGTTGAATTCTTTCGGTAACATTTGTTTGCGACAACCGCAGATAGCATGTTGCATACAGCCTTTTCATGGTAGATTACCACTTGCGTGAGGAATTTTCATTTGATGTCTCGGCTTTCATCGATCTATCTTGGCTTAGGATCAGCTTTTGGTCAGTACTTTTGAAACAAAACAAACAAATACCCACATCCAAACACACTGAAGGCCGTGTTGGCCCAGTCGCTGACCGCCCCGCCCGGAGGTCTGGTAGGGGGGAGGGGGGGGGGCGACCTTTGGCCACGGGCCCGTCCGCCGTGCTGGCTTCCTGTCCGCTCCCGGCGCTATCTCCATCCCCGTGTGTCAGCGGCTCAGCCAAACAGACAGCCGTCACAGCACACACCGGCCGGCCGCCCCCAGCCGCTAATTGGCGACCGCTCATATTTGTCACGCTAAATGTCGCAGGTGCTAATTGGGCTACCGGCCGCGACGCAATCGGTGCAATCACCCGCGCCCGTCAACAGAACTGCGGACACCACCGCTGGGTGCCGGCCTCTGCTGCGCTGAAGGTTGGCGAGGCGGGTTATTGGGTACGTTCTGCAGTATATGCTGAATGTTGTGATCTTATATAATCGGTGGCTTACAGCAGATATACATTTTTGCGTCATGCCTTTTTGCGTCATGCCGTCACACAAGTCATGACTTTGATGAATCAGGCATAAATCATTTATATCGTAAATGTACAAGCATTTTGTTCTTACAAAAATGAAGTACGTTGAGAAGTAAAAGCTAAGAATTTCATAGGATATGGCAATGCTTCCGTTTCTGCCATCTTCGTTGTTCAGCTCTCTTTTCTTCGCATGCCTGTGAAGGACATGGGCTCATGAGATGACTGGCGAACCCCGAAATTATGCTGCAGTTTAGCCGTGACCCACATCGGAGGCGGCTGAGACCCCGTCTCGGGGGCGTCAGGTTCCGGCGACGAGAGGTCAGGCGACGCTCTCACCAAACACGCGACTCGGATGAGATGAGGGCGGGCGCCGCGCGACGAGGGTCATCGCCGGGATACAGATCGGGGCCGAGGTGTCAAATGACGGGGACGGGAGGAGGGGAATGAGACCGGAGAGGGGTCGACAGATCGAGGACAGCGTTCGAAAAACGGACCAAGGATGGAGAATTATGGGACGGAAGTGAAGGACGATAAAAGAGCGATGGGTGTGAGACAAGGAACCGGGGGAGAGAGACTACTCGACGACGCTAGACTAGACTAGAAGGCCTCGAGGACGCCCGACTGTGTAACCCCCGCGCACCGATTGTGTCACCGCTCCACACAGATTGTGTCCCCGCTGCCCATCGATTGTGTCCCCGCTCCCCACCGTCTGTGTCCCGGCTTCCCACGCCACATCCCATGCGAGATGGGGCTGTGGCAGGCCAATGTCACCAAAAGGTCAGAGAAAAACTGGTCCGGCCGGCGTAATCAGATCATATTAGTTCACCTTTTGTCACAAGAAACCGACAAGCTACAGATAACTTATACAATTAAAAACTAAGATAGACGGATATAAAGTGTCTTAGTTCTCCTTAATTCTATATATCAGGACCATCGCCTGCATACCATGGATGATCGAATCGTCATCTAGCAGTGATTTTGATAGTGTGGATATTTACGTGAAATGAATAAGTATAAGTAACGCGCACGACGAGAACACGTTTAAATGTGCTCAGTGCTACCCGAGCACTGGCCTAGACATCTATCACGGTTGTCACGATATCGTCCTTCGGAAGCTCGTTCAGTTTCTTTGAAGAAAAAAGATGGTCAATATATGAACGGGGGTATCTATGCCTCTACATAAATGAAAATAACTTAAAGGGACCCTCCCACCTTCAAAAAAGTTTATGAATTGGCATGAAAGTGATGTCGCTCGGTTCAGAAAGAGCGAAAACGAATATCTACCAAATTTCACTGAAAAATATTCACCGGTTTTCAAGATATTAGACTTTTACTTTTGTTTACTTTTTTGGGATCTCCGCTGTTTCTAGCGACTTTATTTTAGAAGTACGGCGTTTGCGGCAGATGTTGCGCGCAAATAGCATATACCACCGCGTGCTACAAAACGTTTTAGTCAAACATTTAAAAATCGTTAGATATTTGCGCTGACGTCACACATTCAGAGGGGTATTCCTAAGCATTAGCCCCTCTGAATCAAAATGCTGCAATTTTGAAATTCAATATTTCCGATTTAAGGCATTTCTCGATGTTGTGAGTGCCGAAACCGGTAATTGTGAGCCAGGGACCCCATTTTGGCTATCTCAACTCAAATCTAATGTTAAGGTGGGAGGGTCCCTTTAACTTGATTCATGATTAAAAAGTAAAATGATCGTGAGGCTGCGGGAGGTTTCGCAATGCATGTTTGCACTGTACCTAGGTGTCGTCGCAGTATTTCAGAAGCTGTTAGCCTATATATTCCAGCTTTTACACGCGAGCACAGGCTGTGTATTCGTAGTCAGCCCCAAGCCATGAAAATACGACTGTTATGTGAGGATTATATGTTCCAGACTATGCATCTGAGATAGGAGTCTGTCCGAAACAAGTAAAATGGTTTTCGGATATATCCCTTAAAGGAAATAGTTCACTTTTTAACATGGGTTTTGAACTGGAATAGCAGTTCCGTAGCTTGGGCTGAGACGAGCATAAATCAGGAGCTTTTACACCCCAACGATCACCCTAGGCAAAGATATTCTATTTCTCGTCCCGAAAAAGGTGTCTTGCGTTGAGGATGTGTGCCTTGCATATATTTCCATCCAGTATGAAAAGAGCATGGGTCCCGAAAATTCTTCAGAAAGTAGAGAAATTATCTACGAGAACTCTAGAGAAATTCTCGTACTGATCAATTAGGACATTCAGGGGAACATTATCAGATCGAGCAGATCGCCCAAATGCCGGTGGCTGCGATAATTTCTCTGTTTCTGAAGAATTTTCGGGACACATGCTCTTTTCATACTGGATCGCGTGTGCCTTACAGAAACTGAAAAGTTCTTCCTATATCAAAATATAGAAAATAATCTTTTGTTATAAAAAGGTTTTATTTTCTTTGCTGATTATTTTGAACATAAAAAATCATAAATCCGTTGCAAAAAAAATAATTTCGTGAAAGTGAACTATTTCCTTTAAGAACGCGTGCTTTATTCAACCAGTCTAAAGATTGTGGTCTGACAACTGGGCTCGAGTATTTTGCAGCGTATGGTACTGGGAAAATAACTTTTCATTTGCAAAATGAATTATTGTTCTGTGTTTCCTCGTGACCATAAGTGGCTTACTGAGTGACATAACCTAGGTATACGCCTCACCGTTGGCATTTTCCTGTCTGCATTAGGACACAACAGTACGTTTCAAACAGCCACATGAACGTGGTAAAGTTTTGTCGGTTCTATATTGCCAACTGACTCCTTTTTAGCGATCTGTATCAATTTAGCATACCTGCTGCTGATTAGATATGCAACTGCAGTCTGCACGGACTCACGTCTCCCGAATCGTCCGTGTTGAATTAGCCTCCGAGTTCTCAGGAAGTTGATTAGGATAAACTATGTCCTTGTCAGCGTAGTATGCACTGGGCATTAAATCATTTCTACTGGTTACATTTGCTATGCAATGTGCATTATGTAACACGTGCAGTTCGCGTCACTGAAGATCTAGGCAATGCTATTTGGCCCGAGTGCATGCTTTACTGGCGGATGATGTCATAGCAGGCAACCTCGCCCCGCGCTGTGCCGACCGGGAACGGTAGGGAAACTCTGCCGTAATGTTCATGTTTTGGCAACTATTTTACTTATGCTTTGTCGTGCTTTCATTTTCCAAGTTTATGGTTTGTCTGATAGAAACGTCTCAAGTTCTGCTTCGTCATGAACCTTGTGTTTGTGAGTACCGATCGACAATTCAAACCCACTGACTCATCTCTTCCGTGCCATGTGCTGACTGGTGTGTCTCTGCACTCAGGTGCCTCTGTGGGCGCTGCGTATGGCTGAGTGTGTGGCCAGCCCGTGCTCGGAGTTGGCCGCCACCCGCCGCGCGTGTGACCAGACGGGCTCGTCCAGCACCAGCGGCGCCGCAGCCGGGGGCGCCGCTGCCAGCCGCGCGCCCGGCCGCGCCCGGCGCACCCTGCCTCTGAGCGTGGACGGCCGACTGCTGGAGATCGTACTGCGCGACGACACGGCGCCCCAACACGTCGAGGGTGAGTGTCAGCTCTGGCTTTGCTTTCTTGTTTTGTTTTTCTTTAATGACGCATCAGTCAGACTTGTCTATTATGCGTCAATTGAGTGTCTTTTTGCCCCCGTCCGGCGCCCCCGTGTCCCGACCCGAGCCTGTGAACACACACTGGCTGTCATCTGAACGGGAAAAGGGTTACTGACTTTATGTAGTTATGTAGAGCTGCGTGTGTTTCATGAAAATAATGTTCGCCTAACGCTTATCAGCCCCCATGAACTCCGATTGGCACCGTTTGAATGAATCAGTTCCGTGCCAGCGGATATTGTTTAATCTCACTTCAAATAGGAGAGCGGAGTGGTCATCCTAAGCTGTCCAGCTTTTACACGTATGTACAGATACCTACAGTGCATGAAATTCCGATGCTAACGTTTGGGCACACGCCAACTCTGCCGCTGGCCTATAAGAAAGGCATTTACGCGGTCTGACTGTGCAACGTATCTCAGCAGCTGCAGGCAGCGTCTTGTGTTGTGCGGGCCGGTCTATATCCCTAGTCACAGACGTGCCGTGCGGGTCACCTATCCCTAGTCACAGACGTGCCGTGCGGGCCACCTACCTCACAGGCGCAGACGTGTCGTGCGGGTCACCTACCTCACAGGCGCAGACGTGCCGTGCGGGTCACCTACCTCACAGGCGCAGACGTGCCGTGCGGGTCATCTAACCACCAGGCGCAGCCCGCCTGTTTTTGGCTAATAGCCAGCCATTAAATTGTCAGCTCTGCTTATCTAGCCGTAGCCGAGCCCTCATATCAAGCGTTGTTTTACAGTCCAATGCAGGAGACGTTGGCAAACAACAGTGCAATTGCATAGCGCAACGTTTATACGTCATTTTAACCTGCACGACCGCAATACATTGTGCTATCGGAACGCGGTAATCACATTACTTCGGTGTGTTCTACGATGTTTCGGTCTGCTGTCAGTTATCATTACGGTAATATGCCCGTGCCGTATCTAAATTGCCTTACTGATCAGGAGCCCAGATATAGTGATCGGCTGTGTCCTTTTTAGTTTGCAATAAAAACGTAAAATGAAAATAAAGGAATGCCTTTTTAGACAATATCGTTCATATTCTAACTAGCTTAAAATAGTCTGAAACAAAGAAAAACTGAATTTCATACATATATTTGTGCAAAGTCCATTTTGTTATAACATTCCTGGAAGCAGACATGTGCGTGGATCCGAGCGATGGATCTATGATCTCAGTGGATATCAAAGCACACTGCAGGTTAGGATCTATGATCCCATCGGATCCGGCGTGAAAAATTCATCTTGGATCTATGATCTCTTACGATCTGACGATAAACCAAATGATCTGAGTGGATTCCACCATGCACAACATTTGAAACCATGTTTCAAAGTATTTTTGTGTCAATAAGTGCCACAAAACTATGGATTATGATGTGCGAGCACATAAAATCACTAAAAAAGAATGTTTGTGAGTTGCAACAAGTCCTTTTTGGGGATTTCTGTGTTGGCAAAAAATAAGTAAGGATATATGATCTTACTGGATCTCAAGCAAAAAATAAGACACGGATCTGTAATCCCTATGGATCTCTCAATAAATTAGATTGCTGGATCTATGATCCCGTCGGATCCGAACTCAGGATCCGTGCGATCAAAACCCTGATCCATTTTCTCGGATCCATGCACATGTCTGCCCGGAAGCGTTTCATGTCGAAATGGAGGATGGCAGTTCTGGCAGTTCTCGAGCAATATACGCTGACACGAATATAATAGGTTGGTAGTTGCTAGCAAACGCAAGCGTGCAATACCTGTAGGTACCGGTAAGAAACGGCTCGATCCCTAACTCATGAACTCGCTATGGGCGTTTTAAACGGGTTTATCAAATATTTTCATTATATGTATCATCACCAATGCTTTGCCTACCGCCATGTAAAGTCTGGCATGTAATGTTTTGACGCTGTAGGAAATAATGTGTTGACGTGATGTTTCCACAGCTTACATTCTCGTTTGAGAGTGCGAATTCATTTCTGGAATTCAAACGATTTCGCCGAGCCTTTTATTAAAAACAAGGAAAATCGTTTAGTTCGAGGTGTTTTCTATGAGAACCGAGGTGAAAACGTCTGAGTATGTAAAACCATCTTGAATCTGTAGTCATTGCTTTAGCCAGTGGCGCAGCCAGGGGGGGTCAGAGGGTCAGCTGACCCCCCCCCCCCGAAATTTCTGTCAGGGGCCCGCTCGAGAGAGAGAGAGAGAGAGAGAGAGAGAGAGAGAGAGAGAGAGAGAGAGAGAGAGAGAGAGAGAGAGAGAGAGAGAGAGAGGGAGGAGAGAGGTCCTAATCTAACCGGACGAGAGAACTGGCCCGGGCCCCTTGGGTGGATGGGGCCCGGGCCCCCTGGGTGCATGGGGCCCGGGCCCCCCGTGGATGGGGCCCGGGCCCCCCGTGGATGGGTCCGGGCCCCCGGGAGAACGGACCCCGGGCCCCGGGTGGACGGGGCCCGGACCCCCGGTTGGATGGGGCCCGGGCCCCCGGGAGAACTGGCTCGGGCCCCTGGGAGAACGGGCCCGGACCCCCTGGGTGGAGGGGCCCGGGCCCCCGTGGATGGGTCCGGCCCCCGGGAGAACGGGCCCCGGGTGGACGGGGCCCGGACCCCCGGTTGGATGGGGCCCCGGCCCCCGGGAGAAAGGGCCCGGGCCTCCCGGAGAACGGGCCCGGGCCCCCGGGAGAACTGGCCCGGGCCCCTGGGAGAGCGGGCCCGGCCCCCGGGAGAACGGGCCCGGGCCCCGGGTGGACGGGGCCCGGACCCCCGGGTGGCCCCCGGGAGAACGGGGCCCGGGCCCCCGGATTGATGGGACCCGGGTCCCCTGGTAGACGGGGCCCGGAGCCCCGGGTGGACGGGACCCGGAGCCCAAGGTGAACGTGGCCCGGGCCCCCATATGGATAGGGCCCGCGCCCCCTTGTGGATAGGGCCCGGGTCCGCGGTTGAATGGGGCCCGCTAGGGTGACCCGCTTGCTCCGCAACGCGAATAAGGTGTATTTTCGATCGGTGGGCGTTTGGTTGGTCTTGTGTCCGTGGGCTATGTATCCAATCCGGTCGATTGCTTTTTGACGGCTATGCATTTTGGTTTGGGAAAAAATATCCATCGAATCGAGGTGCTGGTGTCTGATGAGCATGCGTTCTACTATAGAACATGTCATGTGTAGTTTATAACAAAGGCTGACGAAGGTTATTGAAAAATGAAAGCCATCGATGAGTTACTATGTAGAGGTTTGAAACATTTATATTTTTAAGAATACTGCTGCTCGTCATGCAAAAGCGATGGTTGGATTTTGGACAAAATTGAATGCTCTTTCCAAATATGCCATTTTCATTTGTCAAACGTACCAGGTTATGCAGTAAAACCTGTGTAATTAAGTAAGTCATTAACAAATACCATTTTCTCCAGCGATTTGTTCCACCTTGTTTTTGATCAATTAGCTTTTCACAATTTTTCCATGCGAGGCTGTGCATTTCTTTTGCCAACAGGCGTTGTTAGAACCCTCTCCGTCAAACAGTCACCCGAAAATAGCATTAAGTCCCAAATCTGTCCGAAACGTCAATTTTCCAGCATAAGTGCCCTCACGGGTGCACGTGGCGCGTGCCATCCCTGCACCGCACACCATTCGATAGCCTGTTCGATTCTCTACAGTCTACACGATACTGTGTTCCCCGTGCCGATCGGACCCACGGTTACCGAGATACTGCACGGGGATCGGACCAGTGTCGGGCAAATTTAGCCAATTTCGCACGATTTTGCAAGCCGATTTATACATGTACTGTAAAGTCTATGACGCGAATTTGCACTTTTTAAGCACGCGCCATGTGCTCGCTATCGATCCGATCGAGCTGAGACCCTCAAAGGCACGTTGCCCATCCTTGATCTATAAATCGTGAAAATTTCAGCGCACTAGGCGCAACGGTCTGGCCTGTACACCGCGCTAAGTAACACCATGCCGGGACCTTGATAGCAGACAGAATCTACGTCACCACATCACCACACCACAACAAACCCGGCCCAAGGCAATACATGTCCCATATGAGCGCGTTAATCCTCGTCGGCACAGGCCATTCCAGCCACTTTGCGTCCTTCGACGGCACAAGGGGAGGTTGGTACGACCCCCGCGTTTGGCCCATGATCGAGCTAGAGCTTCGCGGAAAAAAACGAACGTGTTGCCCGTGACGAGAGTAAGCCGATGATACTCAATTTTAAGGTTCTTGGTCATTGGTTGACCTTCCAGGTCAGGTCCATGACCCAAAAATCGGGAAAATCGGGACCTGTTAGAACGTCGTAAAGTGTGGCTGCTATAGGGTTTTTCGGGGTGCTGATCACGAATAGTTATCATGTTAGTTTTGATCACAGATGATGTCTTTATGCATTTAGGTCAGGTCGGGTCAGGTCAGGTCAGGTCAACCAGTAGGGGTCCTGCCGGGTATTTGTAGTAACTAGTACCTACGTGTCAGCCGCCTCTAGCAGCTTCGTAACATGTTACGAAGGCACCAAAACTACTTCGTGAATATTCAAATGGTTGCTAAATTCTAATTCAGCTCCAAAAACTAGCCTAGAAACATGTATAATTCGAAAAAGTACCGAGGTCATCATAGGTCAATGACCTGACCTGACCTTCAGGTGACCTTGACACCCACTCTAATGCATGGGAGCAGCATCAACTCACATGTTTGAACGCTTGAAACCACGAAAAGACTGCAAACGCGCGGCTAATGCGAGTCGGCATACCGACGCCGAATCGTAATTCTGGCCAAACATGGTCTCAGTAGGTCACATGTGAAAGGTCATTTGAGTCAGGGTCATGCAATTTCTAGGGTAGGTGTAAAACTGATCAACGCGAGGGTACTGAAAGTGTTGTCGCGATCGGCCGCTTTTTACGCGAGTTATTCACGAAAACCCTTAGGGGGTTGCATCATACCCTTCCCCTGTGCCGGCGAGGGTTAAAACTTCTTGTGATCGAATTTACGTAATGAAGAAGGATAAAGGCACAATCTTCTACAGCAGCCAATAGATGACTTAGACAGGCACATGGGACTACTTAAATATTGTCTGATAGAAGCAGGCAACAGCTCCGTTAGCATATATGCTATGCATATTGCGGAAGGGGCACATTTCGGCCTCGAAAGATACGAATTCGTACCTCACAGTAACATATTTCTGTCATGGTCAATTCGCGTAGAAATTGAACACCGGGTGATTACCGAGCTATTGTTCTATCAAAATTTTCCGATTCAAACTCGCTCAGGGTTATCGTATAGGTAAAGGGGGCCCGCTCAGCAGAATGCGTATGAAATATGGAAAGATTCTGAAAAATGGTTGGGGGCCCGCACACTAGGGGGCCCGCTTTGGAGGCGATGACCCCCCCGAAACCAAATCCTGGCTGCGCCACTGGCTTTAGCCATAGGCTGGTATACAAGTTTCACATGTTCTATTATCGCTGCTGCCTGTGTTTACGGTGCCGCTGCCGCTACGCTCGGTCTCCGACGGATCCATCTACAGCGGTGCGGCAGGTGCACGTGAGTCGCGTCCTATATATAAGTGCCGCCGGGAGGCTGGCGGCCGTCCCGCGTCTGGCCAATAAGCCGGGCGACGTCCGGTGTCTGGTCGGCCGGACCCGGATCGAGGGCCGCCCGTCGGCACCGCGCCGCTAAAGTATAAATGAGAATCCGCAGGATCCCGGCCGATTGCCTGGACGTGCGCAGTGGATCGGACTCCGTCGCCGCCGCCTGTCCTGCTGCCGTTGCCAGCTCAGTCCGGTGTCGGTGCGGATGTCTATATAGGATATGAATACAATACCTACAGACTGGGCATGCAATGGTGATTTTGACCGAAATGCCCCAAACACAAATAAATAGAATAAATAAATAAATACCTACAGACACATTCGATGTGAGCCGTGAGCACTACAGGCTGCGCGAGGCGGTGGATACGAACACCCGGTGGGGCGGTGCTATAGGATTACCAATCAACCGTCAACTGGATCACATCTTGAACGGGTTCACCAGCTCCTATCGACACAAACGGCGTATGAAAGTTTGAATTAAACGTTTAATTATTCACGCGTATTGTGATTCAAACGTTTAATGATTTAGGAGGGTTTCCCCTAGTACCGGATACCTACCTATAGTGGTTTCAATGACCCTAACAAATCTAAACGCCAACAGCGGGGCATGAATGGGGTCTGTTCAGCATCCTTATCGATTTAGTCATGGACTGGGCCGCCTTCGCAGTATTTGTCAGTTTATATCATGTTTTGTAGATGTGATATGATCAAAGTTTTCAGTGATAGCACACGGTCTTGAGAGCGCTACGAGCTTACGGGCGGGTTAGTTCGGTGGCTGGGAAGGCTGGAGAGTCGTTTAATGGTTGCATAATGCATATGTCAGTTAAAGGCCTAACTGACTGGGATTACCTACAGCTACTGGAAGTGGTTGTTGTATAGGCATGTAAATACTCACAGGCCAACTGAAGTCGATGAGCATGGCGTCCGTATTATTATGTTTTATGTTATGTATTATGTTTTACTTACGATACTTTCTGTTTTGTTTTATTTCAGAACCAACATTGACTTTTAAACTCGTATAAATCCAGCACATAATTTAAAAAATATATATGAGCCCCGTTCATGAGCCGGATGACCATCGATTGGGCGCACTGTGCAGCGAACCTTCATTAGCGTGGGTTTTGAACTCCGTTACTGCTCTACTGGGATCTGATGCCTAACAAAATGTAAAAAGTGTCTCCAGGCCGACTACGTGTTTTAGCTGGCCTCGTTTAATTGCACCCGTAAGCCAGCATTGTTTATCGCAAGGACTCAGTGTTTTCTGAGGTTTATCTTTAAATTGCTTTTTTTGTAGGAGTTTCATTCTCTCTTCTTGGAGCTGTTTTCTTCGGGTTGCGTTTTCGTTTACCTTGCTAAATTCAGGCTGAGCTGGAGAATGCTTCACATTCTGATCTTCAGCTTTTTGTTTCTGTTTTAGTTGAGGAATATATGACATTAATTTTACGTACAAAATGACCCAACAGCTGTCACTTCAAGAATTTAAATTGAAAAGGAAGAAGTTTAATTGTTGTAAACTACAACAGACGAAGTACATAGATTCAAGAGGCGAATTTTATGATGGACATGCATGTGCCTGGCCTGCGACCTTGGATAAACCTGTGACCCCGCCCTGACCTCTGTCCCCTCCCTGACCTGTGGGCTGTGAACCCTCCCTGCCTCTGACTCCTCCCTGACCTGTAACCTTTCCCTGACTGCTACCCCTGGCTGACCTCTGACCCGTTCTGCGGCAGAGCTGCTGCGACTGCTGTCGGGCGGCGGCGAGGGCGACCTGCTGAAGCTGGTGGCGCCGTCCGGGCAGCTACTGGCGGCCCGCTCGGTGGTGCTCTCACCTCAGCTGTCCGACGGCGGCCCCTACCGGCTGGCCAGGGTCGCTACACACGTCTGTGGTGAGTCGAGCCCGCACCTATTGGTCGGTCCAGACCTCACCAGAGCACACACCGCCCGCGGTAACCTCCTGAGCCTTTGTTAAACACGCATCAACTACGATTAGATTATGGCTATATAGGTAGTAGTAATGTAGGTATGTATTCATTTCATTCGAATACTCTCCCGGCTCGCCATTAGCGCATTACGTAAGCGCATTGTGCGGAGCTGTGCGGATGTTGCAGTGGTTCTGTACCGGGGGCCGCGGGGCGCGGCTGTTGCCGATACCACTGACGGTTTGGCCGCCATTCGCCCCAGATAGCGGCCAGGCGGGCCATCTTTATGGCTTCGTTTATGGGTTCACTGATAGGTGCCGAGTGTTCTGCAACGATCAAATAGCTATACTCAGATGCGTGAATTGGGTTATGAGTACCCATTGTACTCTTGAATGTATTGTGGCATGCGTAGGAATAGGTTTTTGTATGTGTGCATGGAGCTATATGCCTAAAAGCTAATGGCATATTTGGGGAATGGTGCAAGTTAGATTCATATCCGTGTTGGATTTAATTCAGCCTTTTCATTAATTTTTCAGCATCGACATCAGTGCTATCCTAGCAATTGTAGATTTTCCCGTTTCGCAGCTTGAGTAATATAGGTATTTAGCTTGTATTGGTATTTTTGCCTAAAAAGGACCTCCAACATATAGGTAAATCATGATCAAGTTTGAATACTAATTAAAGTATTTTAGTAACCTACCGAATGCAATATGCACTTGCAGTGTACCTAAATTAAAGTGAAAGATATGGTGTTAAAGGAAGACTGCCACCTTCAAAAAGTTTTCTCAGATCGGCCTATGATTTATTCCCTGGACAAAACAAAATTTTATAATTCACCTGACAAAGTATCATCACGTGAATCGCGAAAAAAATTGTCGATTATCATACAATTATCAATCGGTTAATGTCTAGCGACAATGTTTACACATCACTAGACTTCAAGGTCATAAGATTATTACATTTTAGTTGAAAAAGTAAGGTATTTTATGATTTACTAATATATGATTTCATAAGAAATTGGCCATGTTTAATTTATTTTGCATTTAAGTTCGTAAAACATTTAAAAATCATGGCTCATTTGGAATGGGTCTGGCCCATGTTAAACCCCATTTCCCACACTTTTTTGGAAAAAATGAACTACTGAATATATAAGTTTAACTTTTATTTTGACACTCCAAAATTCTTCTCTGATCTCGAAACAATCAAAGTTTTGACATATATTTACCAAAAGATAAGAAAATTCATGTTTCAAAGTTATCGATAAACAGTAGAGATGTCGGTTTTCTTGGACTAAAAAAATGGCATCAAACTGAACTTTGGTCTCCGATTTCTCGCAAACGGGTTCGAATTTCGGAAAACCGACTTCAGTCTGGGACATAGGTGACTCAGCTCTAGTGAAAACCGTTTTGTGGAAAAAAGGTGGCAGTCTACCTTTAAGTGCTCTCGCGAGGAACATATTGTTATAATATCTCAAAATGAATGACGTTTTCCTCGAATATAGAAAGTTTAAATGTCGAAAATGATGTACCTATTTAAGTGAATTTTCGCCCACAGGGCATCATCAGACAAGCAATTGGCACAAAGAAGCAATTGGCACAAATTTGTGCCAATTGCTTGTCTGATGATGCCCTGTGGGCGAAAATTCACTTAAATACATCATTTTCGACATTGAAACTTTCTATATTCGAGGAAAAGGTCATTCATTTTGAGATATTAAATTAAAGTTAATCGACTGAAACAGCAAAACAATTTGAAGGCAAAATGGTCTTAAGTAACGTCTGATAGAACATTAAATTTGAGCGCCTTTATATCAGCTCGATTTATCTATTTATTATCTCCTTCAGGTGCATTCATTATTATGTGGCTTTGGTTTATGTATTTATCATTATTTGTCATTTATCGAGCTCAAACGACATAAATTACACAGTGCACACCTTACACTGCAATGCCCTTTGCCCACTGCAGACAATTTTTGCGACTTGACCTGTCATTCGCCGTCAAGAGGCCACTCTTACCGCGCCAAACTCCCAAAGCTATGGTGTTATCAATCAACGAGCAGCATGGCTGCTGCATCCCTCTGAGAATATAACAGGATGTCTTCGAAGACAGTTATTGGAATGGTTACGACGTGTTGCGATGGCTCTTAAGATGGAATGGCTCACTTTCCAGAAAGAAGTGAAAATAACTTCAGATCCATTGTGTGTCCATGACATTGCGGAGTTGGTAATGTAATTAGATAACGAAATTATATCATCTAATCAATTGCTCATTACACTAATGAGCCAGTTATCTATGTTTTAATTAATATATTTCTTTTGACATAGCAACAATAAAAGCGTGCTCGTTACATATCACTGTTCGAATTGTCTTTGCCGTGTTGATTGCCATTATTTTAACCGTTTTATGCATGCAAGTCACACTCTGATGACCCACCAGAGTCCACTTGCCCAATGTCCATTATAAATACCTATGTCGTGCCCTTTTTCAGAGAGAAGCATTGAAACAAAGAAGGAGGACCTACAACTGCTCAAAGAAAGGTGCGTGCGTAGATATCCCGAGCGAATTATTTTACATGAATTACATTGCATGAATTCAGGTTCAGCGGAGGGGTGTGCCTCAGTATTTAGTAGGTACCTATCCACGTTAAGGTCTAAACATAGGTGTTATGATTTAACTTTGTACAAGTCTAGAACGATTTAATTCGATACACCGTATTGCTTCCTGCGGCTGGGCTATACTGTCTTGCTTTTAGGAAGCCTGGCTCGAATATCTGTAACCAGAGCGAATAGATATAACAAATTAAACTCCAGGCAGCCCTCCTATGTCTCGCTAATCAATAAAGTCGATGATCGCTTACGGCGGCATTGCTGCACTTTTACCCAGAAACATTATATATCAATTACATAACTCTGTGCATTTCAGGCTAGATCAGTTGGAAGAAGAGCTGTTGAAAAACTCGGAACCAGTACCACCTTCGATAGTGGAACTGAAAACCAGCGTGGCTCACCTGCTGAGACACATAAACCGACCAGACCTGATTGATTGGCTGGGTAAGTACCGTACAAAGTAGTGGTGTCAATCGGAACTTGAATCTTCGGAATTCCGATTTTGTCCAATGTCCAATTCGGAATTCGGTTGGACAATGACAACAGGCTTTGGACAACTTTGGACAATAGCTTGCTACACCTCAACATTTTTATAAAGTAATCGTGTTTAACATTGATTGGCTATTAGAAAGCTTAGCTTTCGATATGATTAACACTTTTGAGCTGGTAACGATACATTAAAAGCAAATTAAATAACGTTGTTGGGTGTAAACTATTGCGTAGATGTCGGACATCTTTGGACAAATGGCTGGCTTGGACATTTTTGGACGGACAGTCGACGTAAGTATTGGACATTGGACGGACATTGGACGTACGTTTTCTGAAATTGACACCACTAGTACAAAGCACACTCGGACACTCCTCTTCTCTCTCTCTCTCTCTCTCTCTCTCTCTCTCTCTCTCTCTCTCTCTCTCTCTCTCTCTCTCTCTCTCTCTCTCTCTCTCTCTCTCTCTCTCTCTCTCTCTCTCTCTCTCTCACTCTCTCTCACTCACTCACTCACTCACTCACTCACTCACTCACTCACTCACTCTCACTTCACTCTCACTCTCACTCTCACTCTCACTCTCACTCTCACTCTCACTCTCTCTCTCTCTCTCTCTCTCTCTCTCTCTCTCTCTCTCTCTCTCTCTCTCTCTCTCTCTCTCTCTCTCAACTCTTTCGTGGAAAATATAATTGTGTCTGGTCAAGCAAGGTAGTTAACAGCGCTAGCTGCTCCGACGCACCTTCCCACTGCAGTGCGGCTGCCTCTCCCGAGAATTCCTGTTCCTTGAGCTGGGACGAAATGTTCGGCCGGCCTGTGTGCTGACTCGTCGCAGAGCTGAGCGTTCTCATTTCCTGCTGCGTCTTGCGTGGCGGCCAGGTGAGAGCGTGCCTCTCGCGTAAACAACTAAAGCTCCTTTTCTGGCGGCAACCAGCGGCGGCGACTGCTTCAGCAGAGTTTGAGGATTTCTTAGATGTTTTTACTGTTTTGGCTTAATTGAATTGGAGAAGTGGTCTGAAGGTCCTTCGCTGAAGCTGCTGCTCCAAGCTGCCTCAGAGCCATTACCGTTTTGATCTCGCTTTGAACTTGACGAGACCAGCGTAAGGGTAAACATCGTAAACGAGAGAACATTGCATGTGTTAGGCATGCTGCTTAATTTCACCGGAGGAGGTTTTAAACGGTAGAGCTCTCTGCATATTCACGGTACTCTGAACTATACAATGGCTACCTGTCATGTGTTGGAGTAGCTCTCACGGGCGAGTGTCCAATGCCATTGAGTATTTGTCAATGTCATATCTCTTATCTGATAGCCTTATCCAGCTACTTTGAACGAATCGCTGGCCCATGAACCTAAAGGAATGTTTGTTGCCTGTTTTGTATCGGGTGTAAAAAGCAATGGAATGTAGAAGCACGCTAACTGGTCAGTGAGTATGACGTTGTTCTTATCGAGGAGCAGATGGACGATTTTCTCAAGTCATATATTGCTGATGTACTGAATGCTTATTGAGCTGCATTGAAAGTTTACATTGTAAAACATTCAATATTTATGTCCACCGTTCTTATACTGGCACTGTCTTGTCTGATCGCGAATTATAAGATCCGTGATACCGTACCGGTATATGTTTATGATCCGTGGTGCATAACTGCTGATAAAAGTTATTCTGTTAACTCCTGGTCACCATCAATAAGCAAGTTATATGTTCAATAACTTGGAACGGCGTGTAGCTCGCACGATTGCCTGCCGCATAGACTGTGCCGCCATACATGCGGCTTAGCCGGCACAGTATACCGACCGCGGCGACATCTCTCCCCTGAGCTGTTTGACAGATGGCCGGGCGTAGAATGATTCTGAGCAGCACCGAATCACTTCTTCTCCTTTCACGGCAATCATAATTGTCACAATTTATTGGCGAGTATGCCTGCGATATAAGCCAGCGCATTCTGAATAGTGAGCAATCTCGAGAGGTCCAGACTTGTTTCATATAGTCGGGAGTCTGGACCCGCACTACTCTGATCCAGACTTGTTTCATATAGTCTGGAGCCTGGATCCTTTCTTCTCTGGTCTCGATCTGGTCACAAAACACATGTATTCGTTTGCCGGCGACTGGTTGTGGTAATGCCATTGGCGTGTGTCTGTGTGTCTGTGTGTTTGGGAGGGGTGCGGCGCCGGGCCGGGCCGGCCCGGCGGCACCGGCTATCACCCGGCAAAGGTCAGGTCGGCCGGCGACTTTGTCCGCCGGCTGTTATCGGCTGTGACGCCATCGGCCGGCGCGGCGAAACCAACAAATACGCTGTGTTATTGGCTGACCCGCCGGCCGGCCGGACGGCTGACCAGTGCGACTGGCCAGTCGTATCCACTATCCGCTGGTATGCGTCGACGCGTCGGACTGCAGAGAGCGACATACAGAGACGGCTGCGGGCTGCAGCACGTGCGGCCACCCTGCCGCCCCGAGCCGGTCGCCGGAATGGTGCTGGCCGCTGGTTTACACAGGCCGTTATTTGCTGTCCTGTGCGATGAATTGCCTGCCAACCTTGATCGCGGTTTGATTTTGCACCCCACACGGCGCATCCGGCAATGAGGAGCACGGGAAACTGTTATTGTTTGCGGGCAGTGTTTTTACTGCGAACAAAAGGTGCGCCTCACAGATATTGCATTGGAGACTATGATAGGCATAGGTGAGGTGAGTGGTTTCAGTTGAAGATATAGCAACACATCAATCTAGCCATCAAATTGATTTTCCGGATTGTTTGTTATGGCCAGTTTGATGGCCAGGCTAAAGTAACGTAGATTGGTTTAGCCCACATCCGTATATAGCATTTCCTTGTTAGGTAATTTTGTTTCTAGTCTTTGCAGTGTATTCTTGAGACGCTAAATGGTGATGCCTACATCCAAATGAAATTACCTCGTTTCGCCTGAAAACTTCCAGCTAAAGCCACATCTCTTGGGCGTTTTTCTCATTTGCAAAACTTCATTTTCTCGCGAAGCGGAGTGGCTCTGCCCGCTCGGGATGCTGTGTCTTACATACGAAGGTACTCTGCGCGCCATGTTTGTCGCATCAGGCGCCGTCCTTCTGAGCGTCGCGAACGTCAGCTGCAGGTCCCAGGGGTCGACCGTGCCGGAGACGGCAGTCGGAACGTCCCGCGTCCTCATAGAGCGCTGCGAGCCGCTAGAGGCGTAACGGGAAAGTATTCGTTTAGGTGTTCGCATTGCAGTGCTGCAATATGGTATGGTTAGAGTGCACCATACCTGCTCAGGTATGGTATTTCGATGACATAGCTGTATTATTTCACACCTGATTTAAACGTTTTGAAATATTGATAAACTGGTGTTGAACCATGATAATACCTGCATTTAGATTTAGCATATTTAACCCGCGCCCTGGTGGGGTCTGTTCATACCGCGACTGGTGGGGGGGGGGGGCTATTTTTTGCCCCCCCCCCCTCCTTAGGTATATCTCCGAAACTACTGGACGGATCCGCAAAATTCAAACGGTGTTCGAAAGCAATGTCAAATTCGTCGAAGGAACTTTAATTTCATTCACCTCGGGGTCACCGATGACGTCACAGGTCAGGTCAAAGATAAAATGGTCACGGGTCTTCGAGGGAATGCGCTATTACATCAAGTAAAACGCATTTTATTGAAAATCAGCGATAGGGCGTCAGTTGCCTAGTACATATGGTGCTATTAGAGGTCACTGATAATACCAGGTCAGGTCACAGGTCAGGTCACCAAGGGTCAGGTCACTCAGCACATAAACCCAATTTTACTAGGGCTGTGTGATGCGTGTTTTATGGCCAATTTTTCATTTCAAACTCAATGGTGTTTGTTATAAGACCATCAGGAACGGTTTAGGTCACTTTCTGGTGGAGGTCAGGCCAATGTCAGGTCAAAAAAGGTCTAATTTCAAAGTTGATATTTTTGCATAAGATGGATATTTATTCGATGTAGCTCGTCACGGCGAGTCTAATGGTGGTCTTTTTTGCGCTAAGTTGTCTAGAATTGCTAAAAATTGAGTTTGAAAATTTGACGTCATCAATTTTGAACAGTTTTATCGCTACAACTTGGCAAAAAAAGAGGTATCGATCTAAAATTTGGTCTGTGAATATGAGTCCGTAAGGGCAATCACATATATTACGTTTTTTTTTTTGAAACTTGAAAAACTTTTTGGGTTTTTTGGCAAATATATTCAAAAAAATATTTTAGGGGTGATAATTAAAAGGAAATCGAGATAGCAGTTTTGTAACCCTTGTAATTCTACACCTTTTATGTCTTTAACGTTTTTCTGTATCTTCAAAGCTATAGGCCTGACAAGTGACAGCTCTTCCCGTGAAACCTTTTTTTGGGTCGAAAACGGCAGAACATGACGTCACTCTGACGTCATTTGCGGGTAACCTACCAAAGCCTTTCGAAAACTTTTTGGTCATAATGTGCAAAATTGATGCCCGGGAGAGAATTGAAAGTTTGGTGACGATCGGCGCAGTGATTCTGGAGGTATATCGAAAAGTCTGGAGGGCGGGGGATGGGGGGCAAAAAATAGCCCCCCCCCCAGCAGGGCGCGGGTTTATACACATCTTCGGTGGAAAAGTGTGGTCAAAGTGAGATTTTTTACAAAAGCTTACTTTGAAGCGCCAATGGCAAGCAACTATAAGGAAAGGAGTAAAATAAAAGGTGTTATCAGAATCGGTGACGTGAGCCCGTCGGTCGGTCGGATACTCAGATAGGGCATGTTGACTACCGACTATCAAACGGGAGCATTATGACACGCTCTATCACCGTGAAAGATGCAGCAGTTGGCAGCGGCACGCCCGAAACACGTGAAACGCTTATACCAGTATATTAAATTTAGTGACCGTGACCACGCTATATCCGAAGCATGTACCGAAGCAACTATATACACCAATGTTATGTCATCACCTGCAGCGTCGACAGGTTCGTGCGCCAGCTCGGTGACCTAATATGTAGTCTGAAGAGCCAGTTAGGCATCAAAACATGCGATTGAAATTTCAATTCATCTTATTTACGCTATATATTACTCTGATATGATTTGTATTCCTCGTATCTCAATTCTCATTCTATTTCATACCCTGGGTGATTCTGGTTGGAATGTGAAAACGTGATTTCACAGACTTGTGAAAAAGAAACCGTCAAAGTTGAAATTCTGCTAATCACTTAGGCACACATTTTTGACACCTCTTATTCCGAACTCTACCCCCCTGCCCCACACTCCCGAGCCTCAGAGCCTCTCGTCGCGACTCTGAGCGGCTGCCGTTTGCTCAGTACTTGTGTCGCTGTTGACACCACCTGGGCTGCCACTCGACCCCCCCCCCGCTGCCCCCTCCCCCGCTGCCCCTCCCCCCAGTCGGCCTGTTATTGTCCTCCCGGGGCGCGGCGATGGCGCATTGTGCGGCCGTGACGTCAGAGGCCGCTGCGCGGCCAGATTGAAGCCGTACGGGGCTCGCCTCTGGGGCTTCGCTAGATCCCGATCGAGGGGGGCACGAGTGCGCACCAGCGCCCGGGGGGCCGGGGGGGGCGAGGTCAGTGGGGAGGGTCCGAAAGGGTTCGGACAGTGTCGCTCAGGTGGTGGGGAGGTGTTTCTAAAGATATGGGTCGCTGACTGGTTACCAGCAGGGGAATCGCTGGCCCTAAATGGAAGAGAATGTGTTTATTGCCCATAAACTGAGGATTCTTGGAATTCACGGCACTAAAGAAAAGCCAACAAGTTGGTAGCACAGAATGGAGAGCTATTGTTTCAAATCACAAATATTGGGAAAAGGTAATCGTGGGTGATATGTAGGCATTCGATTAGATCCATCTTTCAAATAATGAAAATAATGAAAGATGCCTTTGGTATATTTCTGCATAGTCTGCTGGAGAGGCCAGTATCGAAATGCTGATCATCGAAATGATGAATAAGTAGCTAGATCTACCACACAAGAAGGTGATCTCCGTTACCTTCAACCTATAATATTTAATAACCATGCCTATCATGTGCATGAGTTTAGCGCGGCTTGTCCAAGAACGGTAAAGGCATACCTTTTCATCAATTGTCGCACCGCTTATCGGCTCGTTTTTCCGTCGAGTCTACATTCTTAAGCCGCTGATGCATCCTTCCATCTCCGTCTATCCGTTAACCCGCGCCCCGTAGGGGGGGGGGGCCGAAACGGCCCCCCCTGTCCTTTTCGGTCGATATCTCCTAAACGGCTGGAGATATCGCCACCAAACTTTCAGGACCCCTCCGGGCATCAATTTTACACATTGTGACCAAAAATTTTCCAGAGGCTATGATAGGTTCGCCACAAATGACGTCAGAGTGACGTCATGTTCTGCCATTTTCGACCGAAAAAAGAGCTTCGCGAGGAGAGCTGTCAGGCCTACAGCTTTGAAGATACAGAAAAATGATAAAGACATAAAGGTGTAGAATTGACAGGGCTACAAAACTGCTATCTCGAATTTCTGAAATTTTTGAGTTTTGACCCCCAAAAATCAAAAAAGCATTTTTTTTATATATTCGCCAAAAATCCAAAAAGTTTTTTGAGTTTCGAAAAAACCGGAATATATGTGATAGTGCCTACCGTCTTCTATCTACATACCAAATTTCAGATCGATACCTCGTTTTTTGGCCAAGTTATAGCGAAAAAACTGTTCAAAAATGATGACGTCAAATTTTCAAACTCAATTTTTGGCAATTCTAGAACTCGTAGAGCAAAACGAAGACCACCATTAGACTCCCCGTGACGAGCTGCATCGAATCGATACCCATTTTATGCAAAAATATCAACTTTGAAATTTGACCTAATTTGACCTGACCTTGACCTGACCTTCACAAAAACGTGACCTAGGCTGGCCCCAAAGGCTGCCTAACCCACATAATCGCATTTGTCATGTAAAATGGACCATAAAACATGTATCACACGACACATTCATATTGTGACCCCCGGTGACCTGACCTCGCTGTGACCTGACCTGGTATCAGTGACCTCAGATAGCAAAGTATGTGTTTGACGAACAATGTACCATCGATGGTTTTCAATAAATTACCAATTTACTCGCTTTCACAGCACATTTCTTGAATTGCCTGTGAACGGTGAAAATCTGACCTTTGACCTGACCTGTGACGTCATCGGTTTGACCTAGGTCAATGAAATTTGGTCACAAGGTAGTTCCCGGGTGGGGCTATCGAACGCCGTTTGAATTTTGAAAATCGGCCGGTAACTTTCCGAGATCTTAGGGGGGGGCCGAAACGGCCCCCCCCCCTACGGGTGGTAGGGTCCGCCGGTAGCCCTACGGGGCGCGGGTTAAGTGTGTCCATCCGTTTAGCGTATCGAGTGTCGACCCTTCCGTCCGTCCGCCTACCCGTCCGTATAAAATTCCGTTCATGAGCGGGCCCGTTGGCGGTCGGCTGCATGCGGAGCCCGGTGCCGGGTGTAGCGCATGATCCACGCCAGGTCACCTTGAGACAGAGAGAGAGAGAGAGAGAGAGCCGTGCCGCGGGAGACGGGTGCCGAGAGCGGCCCGTACTCGACACCCGCCCCGGCCACTCTCCAAGGTCCTGGCGGCCACTGCCGGCCGTGCCAGACCTGTAATGGCCGCACCATGTGCGAGCTGCGGCCCCGGTCCGCTGCCCGTCTGCGGTGGCACGAGATTAGACGGATTATTGGGTGAATTCGCCGTAGCAATTGTAAACACGATAGGTTGTAATAGTATTTTGTAGGATATTCTCGCCGAAAAGATGAAAATCAAACATGTTGCGGTGCACACGAATTCCGTCGTGAAAAGGAAAAAAATTGGCACTTAGCACTAGATTTGTGACTTATACTTAATATGGAGTTACGTAAGTGTGTGCCAGACAATGCATTGCTATCTCATCCCAGTTTTTCCCTCCACGCCATGTTGCCTGTAACAAATCAAATCAAGTAATTATGTTTGGTAGTCTCGCTCACGGGAACTGCAACATGTAGCTATCTAAAAACAGCCATCGAACGAATGATAACGAAATTAATGGTCCATAGTGTATCTCCTCTCTCTCTCTCTCTCTCTCTCTCTCTCTCTCTCTCTCTCTCTCTCTCTCTCTCTCTCTCTCTCTCTCTCTCTCTCTCCTCTCTCTCGCACTATATCTCTCTCTCTCTCTCTTTCTCTCTCTTTCTCTCTCTTTCTTCTCCACTAAACAACTGTCATCTGACAGACTAACAAATGACAACACAATCCGTCCTGGTCCCTCTGTGAAAGCAATACTAGATAGATATATTTTTACTTGCTAATTTTAGTTTAATTAAAATAACTTCACATGCATCAAGTATCCTCCTCCGCGCACCATTAGATACAGTCAACGTCATTATGTTTTACGTCGGCGAATTCATACATTGCGTTGAATGCGTTTGCATACATTACGACCTTTTGCTGCATATACCAGACCGTTCACTGTGAGATGATGGAAATTGACCGGCAACTTTCTGTCCCACGACTGTTCTGGGAGCAGTCTGGCATTCATGACTAGAAAATATGCTCCATGTAGTCACCTACATACGTAGATGCAGGTCAGGCTGCTGGCTGACGGCGCGAGCCATCCTTGAGGCAACCATATTCCGTTCAAAGGCTGATTCTGGCGTTCATGTGCGTGTATGCGTGCGTCAGCCCTAACAGAAAACGTACATTGCCTTTTCCCCACGACAATAAAAGGTTTAGTAGGTATGGATTTCCTACCGTCATCGTTAGAAGCAAAGACTACCGTTCTACCATTTTGAGATTAGCGTATACCGAGCTCTAACGTCAGGTGGTCAGTCGGCTTACATTTTGTCCAGGAATGTGCTCCATCACATTGATTTTTATCTAAACTGGTAATTATTCTGGCAGTATAGAAGTGCGACTTGTATAGCAGAAGCTACCAGTTGACCGCTTAACTTACGAACCACCGGCGTGGTGAAACCGGTGAGGTGAATCTTAGGAGACATCTTCTTGTGCAAAGCAGCACAAGACATTCAAGAAAGTGTGAAACCGTGTCACGAACCAATACTGAAAATAGATGATTGACTATAAAGTGTTGTAGCCAAGGGACGTTTTTTTTTTCTTTTTACCATACTGCTACATAAAAAACATTACAAAACTTGTATCTTATGTTATTTTTTTTATTGTTATTTAGTTCGCGGCTATAGTTTATGAACAAAAACGTTAGGTACGTTAATCGTTCAATATAAAGCTATCGAATGAAAGAAAAACATCAAAACATATAGAAAAGGAAGGACTACGACGTTCAAGATACCTGCCGATTCCTTCATATTGTTTAAGTCATAAGCTTTCAACAGTTATAATGACCTTAATGACATTCTCGATAATAAGGAGGTATAATAATGGTAATTGCGACGCTCATAAGCGTGGGTGCACTTGCCGTCTAAAGTGGGCAATTAAATACTCATTTCAAGGTAATTCTAGTTTATATTCAAGGTAACCTAGGCAAGCAGACATAAAGATTCTTTCGGTAGACATATCCACTACGGATATACCTCAGTTTTTATGTATGGAGTATCTGCCTCGGTCACCTTGGCTAAGGCCCAGAAGGGTAACTTCTGATCAACCAGGGACAGGAAACTGTAGGTAACTGGTTTCGATAGATGTAATTGTCGGCTTTGTTGAGTTGCTTGCTTGTCATAAGTTGCTACAGGTTCACTCCGAGACTATATACTCTGATTATATATTTATAGTATCGTACAGGTGTATCGTACCTGTGCCCAATTTACCGTTATGACGACATCGCTGACTGAATGGCCGATTATTCAGCATCCAGCGCTGTTTCTCAAGCGCTGAGCGCATGCCCGTTCAATGGTTAATTAAAGGTCGCTATGTTCCGCTCGGGTTTGGCGGCGATCTCGCAAACAACAAGTATACGTCATTAACTTGGCCAAAATCTAGGTATTTATTTCAGTGGTAGAAAGAGTCGGAACCATTTGGTCACCACTGGTTTGCGAATGGTTGACCAAGTGGTGACTGGTAACTCGCCAGCCTTCTATGTATTTTATATCAATGCTGTCCGATATTTGTGCCACAATCACGGAAAAGTAAGAACATATACTACAACTGCACTAACTACAACTGCATAATAAAGTACGGTACAGCAATTCATCGGCATTTGGTGGGTGAAGTGACGCAAACTATGCTGTAATACAAGCGGCGGCCGTCACCAAGGCAGATGTGATGACCAGCGCTGAGCCCGCCGTACTCACACTCCTGCACTACAGGAGGGCGAGGCAGGGGGGAGTGGCTGTGCACGAGCGAAGAGCGGGGTGGGCACATCTCCCCTCCCTCCCTTCCGTGCACGGGGAGGAGAGGGGGGAGGCACGGTGGTTAGCTAACCTCGATAACCAGGATGTGCCCTGGGCCCAGCATGCCCGGTTCATGGACGGCAATTAGCTACGTAATATTCATGCTCGTCTGGTATGAACTGGACAGGGGCGGAACATTTGCATGCTCACGAAACCGGTTTTTGTGAGAGGATTAGTGTAAATCGTTAGGGCGCCGTCAGTTTGAGTGAGGAGGGTGTTACCTTGTCGTAAACGCTCATTCGGAAGCTGCCACTGTTTCGGACGCCTGACTGGGGCTCTACATAGATAGATAGTGAGTGAGTGAGTGAGTGAGTGAGTGAGTGAGTGAGTGAGTGAGTGAGTGAGTGAGTGAGTGAGTGAGTGAGTAAGTGACAGAGAGAGACAGAGAGAGGGGAGTACACGCATCTATTTATTTGTATTTTTATTACTATTTAGTTTCACGTATTTTTTAAATTTTTACAAGTATTTTCAAGTATTTTTCATTTAAAGTATTTTAACGGCTTCCACCACTGTCTGCTGTCTTTCAGTAGGTATGGTGCTGTCTGACCGTATACCCATTGGCATCTGAACTAACCTGACCTGACCTGACCTGACCTGCCCTGTCCTCAGGTCACCGGCCGCCGCCCGTGGTGCACAGTCGGTGTCAGGACATCATGAAGTCACGATACAGGCCGCTCCACGAGTCGGAACTCAACGACGTCTTGCGAAAGTTCAGCCTGATACGGTGAGATGGCTGAAGTAGCAGAACTGTACCTAATCATGATGGAATGGAGGGGTAGGATAGCGGATAAATCGTGTATTTCAATTGTCGACAGTCGACACTGTATGCTGCTGGAAAGGTTTAACTGAGCTGGTGAAACATGAGTTCAACCTTTGGCACATTATGCACGCCAGTGACATTTACTCTATGCACTACCGCATCATTAATTTACCTCACTGCGTACATGAGCGGCGTTTTGGGCGTCACCGTATGTCAGCGGCCTATTTAGGGCTGCATATGTTCATGCATAAATGAGAGCACCTAAATTGAGCATGCATGCTTGGTCTACTGGAATCATTCCATTTTGCAGTTCATTGATCGTTTCTATTTCAGGCACGCACTGCCTAGAACTTGTGAAACTTGTGAACGTGAGGTCCCTCACCCCCCCCCTTCTCTCTCTCTCTCTCTCTCTCTCTCTCTCTCTCTCTCTCTCTCTCTCTCTCTCTCTCTCTCTCTCTCTCTCTCTCTCTCTCTCTCTCTCTCTCTCTCTCTCTCTCTCTCTCTCTCTCTCTCTCTCTCTCTCTCTCTCTCTCTCTCTCTCTCTCTCTCTCTTCTCTCTCTCTCTCTCTCTCTCTCTTCTCTCTCTCTCTCTCTCTCTCTCTCTCTCTCTCTCTCTCTCTCTCTCTCTTTCTCCTTTCGCACTTCTGAGCTTTTGTTTGCTTAACTCTCAAGTCTTTGGCTTTAGGTATGCCTCAGGCCAGGCTTTGTTAGCATTTCTCACAGATAGCCGATCCGTTTATTGATACAATTCTGTTTTAGCAGATCGACTAAGTTAGCTCACTACCGAGGTGTGCCTCTGTGATATAAGCCATATATCTTGAGCCATGGTAGGTAAAGTATATTTCATCCTGTAGACATAGGCGTATGAGGTTTATCGTATCATGAAGTCAGTACGTAATGGTAATCCTGGTAAACCCGCTTTACGTTGGTTGGAAAACGTCTGGTCTACCTATCTAAAACATCTCCTGGATCTTTGTAAATCGTGTGGGGCATTGGATGATATGCTTGGTATGTACTAACTATAGCGGGCGTGCAGTAGGTGTCTTCCATGCTGCCATGCCAATACTTAAAGTGACTGTCCCATGTCCCATCTTCTCAAACATGACATGTCGTGTTTGAGTTACCTACGTATGTTACGTCTAATTTTAGACTAATGTCTTTATATTAATGGTATCATATTTGGTATAAAATAATAGCTAAGTTGAGTGTGAAACGTCAAAGATGGATTTATTTTACTGACTATGAATTTAAGTGAAAGCGGTGAACGACTACATCTTACCAAGAATATCCTGTAATGCAAATCAGTAAAAACAATGAGATTTACAATACTTTCCGTCTGAGTGAGAAAAAGGGCAGTGCCAGTTTTGACCTTTGACCTCACCGCTGCCTCGTGCCGTCTTCTCTCAGAGAAGCCCTCTATAATGCCCCATCCCCTCTCAGAGGGGATGGGGCCCACCCCTGTTACCCCTCCTCACAGGAAGACCGACCGACCCGACCTGTGACCTCTGTGACCCTCCCCGTCTCCTCAGGAAGGCAGACATCCCTGACCTATGACCTCTTTGACCTCAGGGAGGCCGATGTCAGTGAGGAGGTACGTCAGCAGCTACGGACGCCGACGTTCGACAGCTGGCAGTGGTCGCAGGAGGAGATGCTCCTCCTGCTGCAGCAGATGTTTGTCGACCTGGACCTGACCGGCCGCTTCTCCGTCGATCTGGACACCCTACGGCGCTTCCTGCTGCGCGTCTTCGAGAACTACAACGTGGTGCCGTTCCACAACTTCCGACACGGCTTCTGCGTCACGCAGATGGTGAGTGCCGACTGCGAGTGGCAGTGGGAGTGTGCCGAGTGGGAGTGAGAGTGCCAGGAGTGTAACGAAGGATGAGGATGTCACCCGGAGAGTGTGCGGACCTCCGTGAGCGACCCTGCATGCGTGCAGGCTCAGATGTGGTGGGTGGTGGTCTGGGGATGCATGAAGGATGAAGGAGAGCTGTCGAAGTTGGCAAATCGATAATTTTCGAGTCGTAAAAGCTTCGTTTAAAGTTTGATCAGATTAAAGCGCGTTGTCTCTCGGACCTTTCAACAAAGATTACATACCATCATTTACAGCGAGTGACGCGTGCAATCTTGTCTGCCCCGTTGCCAGTTCCTGAACTTGGAATCCCATCCCATCTAGGGATAAACCTACCCTGAGTAAAATTCATCAACTTGGTAAATGCGGGGATATGCCTCGAAACCTAAATATACCTATCTAATATACCTCGGCATAAAATGTGAATGTTAGTGCATTGGCATTGTTAGCACTAAAGGCAATTAAAGTTTTTCATTCTCTAGTCGCTTTTTAAGGATTAATTGAAACTTGCAGCTCGTTTTTCTCTTCCGGTTGAGTGCACGTTTGAAGTTTCAAAAGGGTTTGTAAACAAGGCAAGTAAACCCACCGTTTTTCAGAGGGCTTGGGCATGTTCTGACGTTAACATGTGCAGCAGGATGTTATTGATCCCAGATTATTTTTGAATCCTACCTCTTGGTAAAGCCCAGCATTTCTGTTAAAATTGTGTTGTGGCCTTCGAGCCAATATGATTCTTAGGTGAATTTTACTGATGCACGGCTAGCTAGTTCTACCGAAATCTCCACTTCGAAAATTACTCAGATGTCCATCGATAACTTGCTACGATCTTGATGTTGCTGCACTTCTCACAATGACATAGGACGGATTGACGTGGCAGCGGCCTATTATACTTCCCGCCCTACTATACGTGTGTGATTGAGACTGCATGCATAGACATAGTTTTCATCCACTTCGTTCGGAAGGCGGTTGGGTCGTGTGCCTTGCTCTTTCCGCCCTGCTCCGTGCCGCCGCTGACACAGAGGTCAGAGGTCGCCGACCAGGGGTCACCTGTCGCCGGGTCAGACGGTGATCAGGGCACGTCTCAGCCGGATGATGGGTGGGAGGCGGCCCGGAGACCGGCTTAGGGTGGCTTTTCTATGACGCCCGCCGAACTGACGCGACCGCGGCGGACCTGCCAGCCGGCCGGGACATGGGTGCCGCGCCCCAGAATCGTAACGAGCCCAGTCACCTGAGTGTGTTGACCTGCCGGCACGTTAGCAGCTGGAGATTGGATTGTGAGGATGTCGGAGAGAGGTTGCTGACCTGTCGAGGCCACGGTGAGAGGCCGTCTGTCGGCTGAAAGTAATAAAAGGATTAATAAAATGCAAGCCACTCCCACAAGTCAATTGCACTGTCATTTCGCCAGCAACATGGGTTGTGCCAAGCGTGTTTTACATATATTATTATTTATTCATTATTTCTGGCGGTGTATAGAGTGATTTGCCTCCGGGCTCCCCTTAGGTAATGGGCGAAAACCGGTTTGCGAAATTATCAATTAATTAAATAAAAGTGTTATTATGTATCGTTCGAGCCACCTGTGAGATATAAAGACCAGATAACAAAACGTTACACATTGGGTGATGCAAGCTACCGTATACTGGCCGTGGCGTGCCCAGTCACAGATAGCATCCTTGCCGCCACCGATAGGGGTGAGATCTCAATGCGATGCCTCATAGACCTCAGCAAATGTTTTGACGTCATTGACCATGAACTCCTTGTCAAAAAGCTCCAAATCTACGGTATTGAGACCTCCTGGTTTTCCGCTTATCTTCAGGGACACACGCAGAGTGTATCCCTGAAAGACAAAACCGGCCGTAAGATAACCTCTCGACCGCTCCCAAACACCGTAGGAGTTTTCCAGGGTTCGGCTCTGGGTCCCCTCCTCTTCACTATATTCTCCAACGACCTCTCACTATTTGCCGGAGACGCCACCGCTTATCAGTACGCAGACGACACCCAGATATTGGTGAGCGGCCCACGCAACGACATCAGGAGTCTCATCTCGCGCATGGAGGCATCGCTAGAGTCACTTAACGCATGGTTCTGCGCACACGCCCTGAAAGTCAACGCTTCTAAAACTCAACTGATGGTATTCGGTAGCCGACAAAACCTACGTAACCTGCCTCGCTTCAAAATCTCTTTCCGTGACGCTGAGCTCCTGCCGTGCGCGCAGGTGGGAAACCTAGGTGTTGTATTCGACGGCGCTCTCACCTGGGAAGCACACGTGGCCGAGCTGAGCCGTCGCTGCACGGGCGTACTGATCGGCCTCTCCCACGCACGACACTGCCTCCCAGACGGTATCCTCAAAACGATCGTGACTGCACTCGTCATCTCGCGCGTCCAGTACTGCCTCACTGTATATGGAAACGGCTCCCAGAAAAACTTCGACCGACTCCAAAAAATTCTAAACTTTGCAGCACGGGTCATATTCGGCCGCCGGAAATTCGATCACGTCTCTGGCCTCCGCGATTCACTCGGATGGATGCCTCCGAAAGCTATGGCCGATGTTAAAACCATGGTAACTGCGCAGAAAATAATAAGCAACGGCGAGCCCGAAGCACTAGCTGCCATCTTCACGAATAACAGTGACGCGCGAGAGAGATCCACACGACAGGACCACCTTTTCCACCTTCCACGCTCGCGGCTCGAGACTGGCAAGCGACGGTTCGCCTACCGGGCCGCGGCGCTACTCAACAGTCTGCCTCCCGGTGTCATCGAACAGCGCCCCGCCCAATTCGCCCGTGCGGCCAAGGCTGCAGTCTGTCCGGCGATGACGACCGCCCGACGATGACCCGTGTCAGGGGAAGGAGGTGCGACATCCGTGTGCGGTGTGCTGTCTTGAATCGTCCGTTTGTATATAGAGAGAGAGAGCGAATGTCCAGCGATTGAATTTGTATGCCTGTGTTTCTTGTCCCCGCATGTTTTTGTTTGTGCCCGACTCAGACTCTGGACTGTAATCGCCACGCCCCGCGTGGATTGTCCATGAAGGTAATACAATACAATACAATGGCGTGCCCTGCGGCAACGTCTCACACTGGTGCAACAAGGCTGGAAACAATGCAACGAGATCCGTCTCCGGCCTGTCGTCAGTGTCCGTTCCAATAAATTTTAACAAGCCGATATATGCCTTTATTATACACCGCACATCTACAAGCACGGTATGTGCTTTCAAAGGTATCATAGCATAGATAGGTGGAAAGGTGCAGCATATGACTTGGTGAGTCCATGCCCAAAATCGGCACCGAGACCGATGCAGGCTGCAGCCTCTGCAGTCGCAGTGGGGTCCATTCGGCTAATGGTTTTCCGATTATATAAGCCCGACTGTCACTGTGGCAGACCGCAGACCTGGGCCGAGTTGCCCAGTTCGCTGCGTTTCCCCGTGACCGTCGACCAGCTCTGTAATACCGATCCGCAGCTATCGGGACAGGTCTGTCCGTTCAGCTCAGACCGAACGAACAGTGAACAGTGACTCTGATGGAAGACAGCTGCTCCGCGCTGTCGTCATAGTCGGGGCGATGCATGTAAGGTATTTGGGCTGGGCCTGCGTCATCCAGCAAGAGACTTCCAAAAGTACATTGCCTGGCGTTTTGACTGTCACGGTGAACGTTCGAAATGCCGTGCGCCCCACTAGATCGTTTGTGTTTAGCACACCCGTCCAATATTTCCTCCCATCATCCTCTCCATTTGTTTTATTTTCACCGCCCTCACAATACCTCCATCTATCCGCCCCACCGTCCAAGGCCCACTGCACTCTCCTTGTTCACGCACAGCCACCCCCGTCAACTTTATCTCCCCACGCACTCCTGTAACTCGGCCCTACCGTCCATTCAGTCGGCTGCGCAGAGAGCGGGGGTGAACCACTGATTGGCCAGAAGACGGCCGCCGGTGACGACGGCGTACCAGTGTCGGCTTACAACTGCTGATGAGGCTCGAGTGTCCGATGACGAATTGCAGAATCGTGTTCGGGTCGCGCGGGGTCGCGGAGCAGTGGCACGGGTAGTTATTGAACGGGTTTTTACGGGAAGATCATTTGTCCTTAGAATAGGGGAGACGGTAATGAAGTAGGTATGCGAATTTTGATGTGCCATTGTATAGAGATCTTGTACGCGGTGGAATGATATGCGATGACGGCCGCCGGCCGCCCTCCAGTGCTCTTTGGTGACCCATCCCTCGCTGGTGCCCTGTGGTGACCGCTCCCTCTCTGGTGCCCTGTGGTGATGCTGGTGACGTGTCCCGTCGGTCGCCCAGAGTCCATTTACGGGTCACAGCGACCGCTGTCAGCCTGCGTGTCGTCTAGCGATGGATGGTGGACCGTGATAGGTCACCAGCGGCGGCCATATGGACTCTGTTGTATGTCTGTGTGCCTGTCTGTCTATGTGTCCGTATGCCTGTCCCTGTCTGCCTGTGTGTCTATGTATCTGTCTGTCTGTCTGTCTGTCTTTCTGTCTGCGTACTCGCGCTTGGTCATCTAATAGGATTTCCGTGAAACTCATGTGGCATGACTTCCCAAAGTTCGTGACATCTACCAGTACATATGTAACCTGCATATGCAGACTCGAACAAACGACCTCCGTCCTCCAGATGCATTGGGTAGGGTCACCAGAGTAGCTACTCCCAGATAAGCAATTTATTGGACCAGGGGAGCAATTGCCCGATACACAATTACTCCTTTTTGCTGCAATCAAGCGATTATTCACTTTGGTCTCTCTTGCCCCAAAACGATTGCCTTTATTCCTTCGCGGAAAACGAATACATTTGGCGCCAAAAAAGCGTTGCGATATATTGCATCAAGAAACATCGAATCGATGTACATAGGTTGTTACACTTCGCATTCATCCAAGCGTAAACGCAAATGTCGCTGGTCTTCATTTAGGGATGGGTTTTATTTTCTCCAGAAACAAATAATACGAGATTCTGTGTCCATTGTGCACGGTTGTCTAAGAAGATATCTAGTCCATCTTTTCACACCACTGTGAGTTGTGTAACCTATCCTGGACGTTTTACCAGCTTAACCTTGCCGTTTTCTTTGCCTCAGATGTACTCGCTGGTCTGGGCGTGTGACCTGATGGTGCGGATCGACCCGCTGGACGTGTTCATCCTCCTCATCTCCTGCATCTGCCACGACCTGGACCACCCCGGCTACAACAACATCTACCAGGTCAGTTACAAGTTAGTAGTAGAGACAGGTTACAACGTCTACCAGGTCAGTCAGAGATGGGAAACACATCTACCAGGTTAGTCGGGGTGGATACCTACAACATCTATAGGTACCGGGTCAGTTAGAGATGGGTGCAACATCTACCGGATCAGTTAGAGTCTGGCAACAACATCTACTAGGTCAGTTAGAGATGGATATGACGGATACACCAGGTCAGTTCGAGACGGGCAGCACATCTACCAGGTCAGTTAGAGATGGACGCAGCAGCTACCAGGTCAGTTAGAGACTGGCACAACATCTACTAGGTCACCCAGGGGAACATCTATCAGGTCAGTTAGCCCTGATAGATTAGCCCTGATGTGTTACCCGTCTCTAAATGACCTGCAGGTCTCTTCGTCTCATTTCGTCTCTAAATGACCTGCAGGTCATTTAGAGACGGGTACCACATCTACTAGGTCAGTCGAGATGGACACAACATCAATGACTGATCGGTTCAAGACTGGCAGCACATTTATCAGGTCAGTCAGCGACGCGGGCTGACTGACCTGGTTAGCCAGGAACATCTATTCCAGGTCGGTTAGTGACGGACAGCTCACCTAAAAGTCAGTCAGTCCTTCTCCTCAGCATCTCCAGGCCCCAGCAGCGGCACTGTGTGATCTAGTGACCGTAAACTTATTGCATGTCAGAGGTATCGGGCTGCCACGGCCTATTTCTGAACCTCGCCACCCGTTATCCGTGGCGATATAGAGAACAAATCGCATTTTCCCAGCTCGTTCCCGCGCGAGAGGGTGTCATCTCGTGTTCCCGAGTGGGACAGATTGACAGATATGTGACGGGTAACTGCATATCAGCAGCCGTGATGGGTTCGGCGATTGCATAACTCGTTCCATATGCGTATACGGAATAGGAACTGTCCTACAGGGTAAAATCCTATTTTGTTTTCATTCGGGATGCATCAGGCGCTGAAGGTCACGCCCATAACTTACGACATGGTAAAGGGAGGAAGCGTGAGCTTAGAACAACATACGCTAGTGCTGCTCTACGTCACTAAACCTTTTTTGTAGCGGACATTCATTTTCTCCAAAGATTTTAAATCCATTAGATCGGAGTGTGATTGGATAATTAAAATTATCCGGCATCTCCGGAGTCCGGACTCCAATCATTAATCATACCCCACAAACACTGTAAACGTACATATAACAACACAAACACTGTAAAAGCTGTCGTAAGCTTTCGTATGCCCAGTGCCGCCCATCTGTTGCGTCCGTCGTCCCAGGTGAAATGCGCGGCGGTGTCACAGTCACCGTCGCTGTCCATTCGCGTATCTGGGTTTTTGTCGCTGTTTGCCCGTATGGCCGCAATGGCTGGCCTGTTTTCGTCCGGCCGACTGAAAGCGATCCCGTGTCAGCGCTGGCGACGCCGCCGGAGCGCCGCAGGGAGTCGAACTGCCAGCGGCGCGGGCTCCCCACCTCAGTGACCCAGGGCAGGGCAGAGCGGCCACTGACCCCACCGGGGTGGTAGGGGGGGGGGGAGCCATGTCACGGACCCATTATCAGTGACCTTTAGACGTCATGCTGCCTACGTTTATTGTGGGTGAATGTTTGGGAAAATGGCCTCCAAAGTCCAGCGGCACTATTTGATCTACTTAGGTACTGACTGACGTTTTCCAATTTTGTCTAGTTTTTTTTTTTTTTTTTAACAAAAAATATGAGCTTTTTTGACAAACATTAGCATTGGTGTGCAAAATTAAAAGCTGCTAAAAGCAGCCTCAGAATGCCTCCCAGCCTCCTCCACCCACGGCCACCTCTCGGTATTTTAGGGTCACCATGCTGAGCCCCGCCCCGGTTTGAGGTCAGCACTACTGCGCGCCGGCCCTCGGTGGTAAGGTCAGTGGCCAGTCGGCGTCACCACCCATTTGGGCCGACCGACGCAGCGCAGAACCGTCACCGACCCGACTAGGTCGGCTTCTCTGGTCGCCAGAAACGTCAACACCGCGCCGCAATCGACTACTTACCGATACACAGCTCTGGGGACGCTGAAATCCGCAATGACTCGCGGTAAAGGCTTAAAAAACATCGATAAAAGTCCGTGAAGAAACGAAAATAAGTACGTCAGTCGGTTTCGAGCTAAGCTTAGGCGCCGGAAATCAATTAATTAACATCGCTTCTCAATGACGTTTCACCGAAGTGCTCAGGTATATTTTATTATTAAAAGGGCTTCATTTTGAAAGGCTTATAAGTGGATTGTATTTATATCACAGACCTCAATATGCACTTGCCGACACATCTATCCGTACTGTAGTTGCGGACATTTGCCGCTCTTTATACGCTATCCACAGGCAGCCTGGTCGAATTACATCGGACTCTGACGTCAACAGGTCGTTTACCTATCGCCGCTATAGGGGAAGCCGGGGGAAGCCCGGGCGCGGGGGATGCCCGGCAACCCCGTTTCCGGCTAAATTATTCACAAAAAAATGCTCAACTGTTTGTCCTTTCAGCGTGGCAGCTGAGGTAACGCCAGCGCAAAAGTTAAAGCTAGCAAAAATTGCATATTGTTAAAGTTATAGAGCAAAAATGATATTTTAAGGGTTTTTAGCTAAAAACTGATATATGATGCACTGTTAATGTTATACCATACATCCCTAATATTTATACAGATGTTATGAAAGGACCGTTTAAGTGTTTGTAGTGAGGGGTAACTAGGCAGGCTGGCTTAAGTATGACATTTTGTTTCGAACATCGCTGTTCTAAAATGAAATTAACACATTGGGGTAACCCCGGGCGAGTGGGCGAGCTTACCCCCAACCGAGAGCAATGCCACTAAACCGCTGTTTTCCATGAGATAATAGGTACTGAGTAGGTTTGGTTTACACCTGGCCAAAATATAAATTTTGAAAATAAACGTGTTAATATAGACAAAGTCTCTTTAGCTTGTCGCTCTATTCCAGTGCCCGTACCTATCAGTTATGGATGAGGGGCGATTGCTTGCAAGGTTTTTACTGTAAAAATATGGGAGAGATCTGCTCCATTTTAACGGTTTTGGGTTATACTATGGGTTATACTATCACTTACTATCAATAAGTGTGATTAAGTTTATGTTTGTATGCTACAAGAACGGCTATGTCACTTGAGGTCAACTATAGGGTCAAACTACGTTTTTGCAGATAACATGATAGAAAATGAAGCTAGAGCTTCAAAAATGATGTTATTGTGTTCTTCATCAGCCGAGTCGAATGGTATGTTATATGATGCATTTAGGTAAACGAAAAAATGAATTTTAAGGAATTTTAAAATACATATTTTTTGTCTATTTTGCATCACGATTTTCATCGACCTGTGCCCTATATGTGGTAGACGCTGGCAAAAATACCTGAAGTGTCATAAACTCCAAGGTGTCCAGAGCTAAACAGTACCTTAATATTTCACTTTCCGTCAATATTTGGGGGACACATAATGGTTTCACCAACTCGTTGTTAAGCGCTGCAGAGGTGGCCGGCGTTACCCCTATGCCGGGCTTACCCCAGAAAAATTTACATTTTTTAAAACTCGAATTACGCAATTTTATACTAATTCCACAAAACCGAGTTTTTGGGAAAACATGGCCAATTAACTTATTTAGCTAACAAGATATCAACATTTTATACAGCACGCAAGGTATGTAATAAAAATGAAAAAGAGCTTATTAGTGCCGGACTTCCCCCGGCTTTCCCTACCACCATTTGTGCGATATTTTTATCCAAATGGCCGAAAAGACGCCGGATTAGCTGACGCAGGCCAAATAGGTACAGTCCCCAGCTAATGTGTCGTGCTAGTTCATCCCCTCCGTAAGTGACAGACATCAACCGGGTCAATAACTGCACAGCATGCCCATCGCATCCGGCCATACACGTTACACATCTCTGGCTGGGGGTTTCTGGTTCTACGGGCACCCAATGCAGTGCAGTGGGCACAGGCTGCTCTTTATAATCCAAGAACTGGCAATTGGCATAATAAATGCATGCCTGTTACGACGAAATTGCGCCAAATGAGGATTGATTGTCATTGTGAGGCCCACTAATGCCGCCGTCAGGCTATCTCATACAGATACGAGCATGCCAGTAAGAAATAAACACTTGTGTCCATGCCTTTTATTACATATCAATGCTCTCTCGACGGCCGACGCTGTGTCTGCCTAAATCAAACGTTTCCAAAAGCAGCAGCAAAGGGCGCTTGACAAAGATCAATGGTTGGGCGATCGTGCGCTGTTGACCGATATCTCGGCAAATAGTGGATGATGTTTATGTCATAATTTGTGTTAATAGGCAGCAAGCCAACGTATTAATCGACATAACGGCCAAACTCTATTATATTCTCTCAGTTATTGGGCCCAGTCACCGCGCGCCTCTGTCATGCGGTGCAGCATAACTTCAGGCGCACACTACTGCCGCCATCTATCGTCGAAAAGATAAGCATATGGAGACAGCCTGCCCCGCGCGACTTGCAGCCTGTGGGCTGTGTTCATTGCAGGTTGCATTAATAAGCGCCGCCGAATACCAACTACAAAGTAACGGTCAACGGATGTTGCCTGCATTAGGCACAGCTTGATGTCAATGATACGGGATACCTATTAATTCCCCTCGCCCCGCTGTGAAGAGCCCGCCATGTCTCGCCCCGTCCCTGACACAGTCGTCTGTCGCTCCTATCGCCAGATTAACGCCGGCACCGACCTGGCGCTGCGCTACAACGACGTATCGCCTCTGGAGAACCACCACTGTTCTGTGGCGTTCACCATCCTCCAGGAGCCGGCCGCCAACATACTGGCCCGCCTGAGCCCCGCCGAGCAGCGGCGCGCGCGCGAGGGTATCATTCGCTGCATCCTGGCCACCGACATGGCCAGACACAACGAGATCATCGGCCAGTTCCGCGAGATCGTCGACGAGTTCGACTTCTCCGAGCCGATCCACGTGAACCTGGTGAGGAGGAGCAGCGGCGGGCAGTAGATAGGGATGGGAAGGGTACATAGAGCATGAACGGTGTAACAAGGAGTGGGGCTTGTGTCCAATTCTTCAGGGTGGCGAGGGTGTATGCGTACCCTGCACATTTGAGCTGTGTCTGTTAATCGACTTCAATCGGATGCCGCCTCCTGCCTCACTGGGTGGCGATGGAAGGTAGAAGATAAAGCCCGTGTATGACGCCCTTATTCACTTCGGCAGCTGTCAATGATCCTGATCAAGATAGCCGACATATCAAACGAGGCTCGCCCGGTACCGGTGGCCGATCCCTGGATCGACTGTCTCCTACAGGTCGGTATAACTCGATAAACAGTTAGGTAGAGACGAGCACTCAAACAAACACAAGCAGACGAGCGACAACACTGACACTGCACTGTACAGTGTACGGTTAGACGTATGTAGACGTATGTAGACATACATGTAATTGCCATATACGAGTAATTGCCTCGTATGTCGTTGCAGCTGGTTAAAACGTGGACGACTGCACGGTACACACGCACAGCCATACGGTTCAGCATACCTGCAACAACAGACTCGAGCTGATCTGCTGCACCTGAGTCTTGATGTGGCACCACAAGCTCCTTGTAATACCATTAAAAAATACATTTTTTATCGTAATAAAGTTTATAGGACGTCTTCCCTGTACGCATTTGCCGTCTTGCATTGTCTTATGCTATAATTAAATGTTATGTAAATTGTTAATTCTGTACCGGATGACGTTCTGTGTTCATTACGGAGCGAGCGAAGCGAGCGGAGTCTTTCCTTAAACGGAAATTTCTGAGTATGTGTGGCCGGCGAAATTTCTGAGTATGAGCGGCCGGCCGGCCTGCCGGCCGGCCGTGGTCACGCTTTTGCGAGGCTTATATCTCAGCAACCACTTGACCGATTTACATGCGGTAATTTTTGTAGGGTAGCTTCATTCCTTCTACCAAGTATTGGACTATTCCTGATGCATGTGGGTGACCCCTTATGCACGTGCCACGTGCAAAACGAAGAGGTGTCAGTTTTATAATTGTTGCAATATCTCGGTAACTACTTGGCCGATTGCGCTGAAAGTTGGCATGTAGGTAGGCACCCACTAGGCACTGCATATCCATGTGCCAGAGTTGGGGTGCCGCTGCACGTGCGCACGTGCTGGGGCGTTTCCAGATCTCGAGAACGGCTCGACCGATTGCGCTCAAATTTGGTACACAGTTAGGGACCGGTTAGTAGGATAGGATGCCGTGCACAAGTCAGTTGGGACCCATTTTGCACGTGCGCACGTGCAGGATGCCGCTTCCAGATCTCGAGAACGGCTGGGCCGATTGTGCCCAAATTTGGCACATCGCTAGAGACCGGTTAGTAGGGTGCCGTGCACAAGTCAGTTGGAGGTACACCCTCGCAATTTCGTACGTGCAAGGCCCACCCTCTCGCTCGCTCCGTTAGTCGCCCCAAAAGGCGTTATACTGGTAATACCTGCTAAAAGCTTTAAAGCAGATAAGTATAGGCATAAGTCGCAGGGAATAGAGAAATATAACTATGTCACGCTTGTGCGCTTAGTAGGTATACAGTAACTTACTCGTAGACGTTACTGCATACCCACTGTTACCCGTTTTAACGTTATGTTGCCAGTAGACGTCTTAACTTGTTATAAAAACTGTTTGTTGGATATCACATCTTAGCTTCAGTCAAGCTGCTCCGGCGGCGTATGTCCCTGCTTGACAAGCTTGCTTTCTCTGTAAGAAGGAGTAATCCCTATGCTGACGATTCACCCGCTGTGCCTCGGCAGGAGTTTTACAACCAGAGCGACCGTGAAAAGGCCGAGGGTCTGCCCGTGACACCGTTCATGGACCGCGAGAAGGTCAACAAGGCCGCCTCCCAGTGCAACTTCATCTCGTTCGTGCTGATGCCGCTTCTAACGGCCGCTGCCGAGCTGCTCAAGGAGCTGGAGGTGAGTTGAAGGACAGACGGTCGAGCCGCACCTCAGGTGCCGGGGAAGCCAATATCTTACACGGTATATGAATGGGGAATAGAAATGGCTTGATGCAAAGCATGCCCGCCATTTTTGTCACATTGCTGGAAATAATTGCATCGCCCGCCATGTACTGTTACATAACATGAGTAATTGATAGGGACACTGTGCTCTGTGGTGTCATGAACTGCAACTGAGTCCTATGAATGCAGCGAACTTGTCTCTTCGCTACTGAAACACTATTTGTAGTCGGTAAAGCCCTCTGCATGGACCATAGTTGGGAAGCTATTTTCAATTTAGCCGATACCTGCGCCCTGCAGTGGTCGCTCCTTTGCCTGCTGCCTGACGTCCCGTCCCTCTGCTCCTGCGCAGGGTCTGGTGCTGCACCCCGCCCGCGAGGCTCTGGAGCACTACTCCCGGCTGAATGAGCTGCCCCGCTCGGCCCGGACCAGCCTGGAGACGAGTGTACTGAGCGGCTCCTCACCGACTGCACCCATCGAGCCCGTCCCTGAGGACGCGGAGACATCTGAGGACACCCTCAACGAGGCGGAGGTCAGCGAGCGCTCCGCCAAATTCAAGATCGCCACCCGGAACGACTCGGTGTGCCGCCGGGTGAGCGAGGACCCTCCGACGTCCGTCTCGCTGCCCAGCTCCGGCTCCGGCGACGGCAGTCTGCGCATCTCGCGCTACTTCCGCTGGATGCTGTCGCGGACGGAGGAGAAGCGGCCCTCCTGGTCGGGCCCGGAGCGCACCGCCGGCGCCGTGGTCGGTCTGATGACGGCCGACCGGCGCCGGCCCGCCTCCAGCCCGCACGACGCGCGACTCATCACCAACGGACGGTCCGGGGCGCGCGCCTCGCCCGTGCGCGCGCCAAAACCCGGCTACCTGCGCTCGCTGGTGCTGAAGAAGCGCGAACAATCGGCCGGCGCGCGCGACGGCTCCAGTTAGACGCGGTGCTGGCGGCGGGCGCGCGGGTCGCGACCGGCGCTGGCTCGAGCGGTGTGCGCTTCTGTGAAGGCGGCGGAGAGTCCCAGCAGGGCAGCGGGTGGTGCGAGGCCAGTGCGAGGTACCCAGGTGTCGGGTGGTCCCGAGACGTGCGCTGCGGCGCTGCTGAGGTAGGGACGGCCCAGTTACGTTCGGTCGGCGCTGCTCCCGGCACTGTCGGCGTCGCTCGCTGTTGTGTTGGTGTTTGCCGTCTCGTCTAATGCCAAATCTCGCTGGGCCGGTGGGGCGGGGCCGACCGGAGGGGTATCGCGCGGCAGACAGCCGGGAGGTGTCGAGTCTCAGTGAGACTGGGGTTGGCTGGTTCTCAGTGTTTCGTCCGGGTCAGATTATAAACGAGCGATGCTCCGCTCGGGAACAGGACCGACTTGCGGCTGCCACTCCTGTCGCCAATGCCCCAGTATTTTTTTTTTCTCTCTCTCAAATGTTTCGGTGCGTGTGATGCCGCTTCGGCAGCATAGAGGCCCGTGCATATCACTATGTAGATGTGTGTCATTCCATAGATTGTGGACCAACGTCCTTTTTACTGTTAGTTGGTCAATGTGAAGTTTCAGTGCTACTTAAAAGAGATTTCAAGCGTAGACCTGACAAAAGTTGAATGACTATCATACCACAAATTTTGCAATGCCCGGTGCATCGTAGTATTTGGTGAGACGATGCCCAAAATAAGCTGCCGAAGTGGCAGGCTTGTGCTTATTTATTATAATTTATTTTTAAAACCCTTTCGATTTACGTTGTCGTGGTTCATATGCGGCCTATGCAATGCTCAGTTGTTCTCTGTCTTCTGGTAACAAGTCTGACCATGTCTGACATAACATGCGACACTATCTTATCGGCACAACAAAAGTCAAACACTATAGCTCCTATCCCTCAGACCTAAATAGCCTACATGTCCCTATACATATAATATTCATATCAGGTCATATATGTCATGTGTTGAGCTGTGGTGAAAGGAAGAGCTCTTAAGAGCAGAGCGAGATGGGACAAGTAGGATTGTTGATATTGTGTCAGGTAAGTCAGCTGTATCTGTTAAAGAAACGAATGACCTTGCGGTAGCCATTTTCGCAGGGGAGCTGTGCGCTTTGTGCAGCGAAGTGCACAGTTACCGATGTGTTATCATACCATAGGCTATGCTGTTAAAGAGCAGTATGGTGCATGTGTCTGAGAGTTGTATATCGAGAATATCGACGGCTGCTGGGCGGCCCCAGTCACAGTTTGTGCGCTGTGCGATAGTTCCGAGGAAGGGGCGTGTGTATGGCACGGCTACCGGCGCTGGTTTTGTACGCCCTGTTTTCGTTGATTCGTCTGTTTGTTTCGCCTCTGCAGTGCAGTACTGTGGTGTGTGTGCCCGGGTGACCTGTGTCCCGTTCAGTGATGTTATTCGGGCGGCGCTCGGGCACAGCTCGGCGGCTGTCCTGGCGCCGCGGCGAGCTCGCTGTTAGGTCCGGCGTGGTTCTCGTGCGAGGGGAGCGGTCGGCTGACAGGTTCAGTTGCGACTTACCAATGAGACATAGTCACGGGCTACGGTACTCGGGGCGGAACTCGCGCAGCGCCTGACACCCGCCCGCGGGCCAGCGCGAGAGCGTTATATTCCGTCTGTGTGCGTGAGTGAGTGTGTGCAGGCGCTCTCGCTGGTTCATGTGCCAATGTTGTGTTCACCGGTCGCGGTGGGCGAGACTTCCAGTATTAGCTGAATGTGCGACGTCGCCGCGCTCGACAGACAAAGCCCGGACGTCGCGCTTCACTCGGGTATTGCTGCCGCCGTTTGATACTGACAATGGTTGATCAAAAGCTACGCTTCGCATTGATGTTGATAGTTGATACAGTTGTTTGTAACTCTGGTCCGCATTGGGTCCGTGTGTGTGTGTGTGATGTGGCGGAGGCAACGACGACGGGTTGTAATCGACTCAGAGGAGTAGATCGGCTCAATGAGGCATCAAACTTCGATAACGCCTGCTCGAGTGGGATCCGTAATCCTTTCAGGTAACTATTAAGAACTTGAGCCTCGCTAAATGATTTAATTTGCCCGCTTCTATCCTTTTATGTTAGGAATGCCGTTCGCGACACAGCACTTTTATACTTGTGGAGATGCAGGGACATATACCTATGTTTTTTTTTTATAAATTTACTCCGAACCTTTTGAATGGAAGGATTCACAATGTCAGAGTCCCCGGCCCGCTAAGCGAAGCTTGTTACGGTGACCCTGCCCTCTACCCTCCGATCGCGCAATTCCAGGGTGGTGTTTCACCGGTGATAGCAGCACGCTGCTATTCGTGTCAAATTGGGTTTCCATGGAGACGTCAACAAGCCCATTGCTCCAACACTACCACAAGTGTGACGTCAGCAGAATAGCAGCGTGTTGCTATCACCGGTGAAACACCACCCTGTTCTATGGCTGAATTTGGAGTCCAAAGTTTAACGTGCGCACATAGCCGCGCACGGCCGGTCCCCTCACTGACTTCGCCTGGCTGCGGCCTGCCACCAACCGCAACCATACCTGTCAGGAGGCCCATAAACGTCAAGCGCCCGTCGCGCTACGAACCCGGACTGTTATAACCGGGAACGCGTGCTCTCACCACGCGGAGTCCAACGCTCTACCCACTGAGCTACGGGACCGGCATATGATAGTACGGCTAAGCCTGTGGAGTTACAGACGTCTTTCGGCATTTATTGAGAGCCAAATTTTGTGTGTGGGTGTGTGTGTGTGTGTGTATGAAATTCGCGTATTTCAACGGAGCCCGAAGCAAAGTCACAATAAGTTGTATAATAAGCCATAAGCTATTATAGGTTGTAGGTATTATCAGCTATACAAAGCTAAGGAAAGCTGTCCTATTTATTATCTTCGACAGGCAGAACTATTCTGAAACTTGAAAATGTGTGGAAATTAGAGTAGACAATGTATTGTCTGTAATATACTTTACACTTATTCTTCCTAAGCACGAATGAACAAAACGCCTTGATTTGTCGGCGAAAATGCCGTTCTCGCGAGGGAACTCAGTTAAAAAGCCTAGACAACTCCGTTTTTCTGTCATTCTGCCACGAATTTAGGTTTTAGGTGCCGAGCTACTTACAGATCTTTCCCGTAGCCGATGTTCTAAGAGAAGGTACATATTCCGATATCATGTGACAAAAACGGTTAAGATACAGGGAAATACGAAACCATATTGTATCCTTCTCTTAGGCTGTAATCTTTCGCGCTAGCCTTCTTCCAGCAGTCGTATTAAGTAAATATAACTATTATAGAATGAATTGAATTAAGGTCTGAGTCTGGTGCCGTCTATCATTAGTATTATGTTACTTATAGACAGGCGACGCATCTGCGTCCTCTCTGGTTTGGTCATCACGTGATGTGTATGCTGTATACTCTGAGCGGTCGCCGTCATTACATTCACTGTAACTCAATATGAGATCTAATTCTGAACGTCATAGTGGTCCGCGTATATCAAACACGAGGCTATTAGTGAGACGGCTTTCGCGTCTGATTCATGAGAAATGAGAAGGATAAAAAACTTGTGAAGGGTTTCGGAAACCACACATATGTAGGTACCGTAGGTACCTATCACAGAAAGAAACGAATGGAAATGATGTCTTCCCTTCGAAAACGAAATAAGAGCTGAACTGAATCATAAATAAAACATGAGATAAAAATAAGATATTCCATTACAGGTAGGTACTAACACCGATGTATTGTTCGCTAAATGAAAGACTGCCATAAAATCGAAGCTTTGTTTCCGACGTTAAATGCCTAATGGACCGGCTCTTTATGCTCATAAAGGTACCTATGCACAATGCACATCGCACAAACATACGATTTTATGTCTCACAGAGATCACTGACCGGTTACTAGTTAGATACCGAAATATATTTTCTGCACTTCACGAATCGCTCACGTGATCATGCAGGTAATGTTGAACACAGAGTTTGGGACAGTTCTCGGTAGGTCAGCTTATCTATTTACCGATAGATGGCACAAGTGGTGAACGCCTGGAATCATACTGCACCGCACAACAGCTGAGCGCTGCCGGTGCAGCATATCTGCAGGCGTTCCACGCTGGGGTCACCTAGTTTCGAGAAGATGCATGTGCTAGTGATGAGAAAACGGCCGTGCCCACATTCGCAGAAAATGATGAAAAGAATGAGTTTTACAATTGCTCGATTAAGGCAAATAAGAAACAAAACAATGCTCGCAATGGTAACACAAGAAAGCATGTTACATAAGTTGTTTTGCTGTTTCGACCTGCAAAGAAACCACTGACAAACCATTAATGCGAATGCTCTTTTACTCAGACGGAGCCCATTGTATGACTGGCTGCCAGTAGCAGTGTGGCTTGTCCGCTGCGTTTACTTATAGGCGGCGGAACGGGGGGGGAGGCACCGGGGCACCATGCCCCCCTTTGATTTTGGCATTTTTACAATAGCCCTATGGGCGTTGCATGAAAAGAATGGGACCAAAAGTCGGCAGTGCCCCCCCCCCCCCTATTGAAGGTATTCCGCCGCCACTGCGTTTACCCGTACCTAATCCACTCAGATCCCCTCAAACAACACCGCAATTCGCGCTGCCTCCTGCTCCGCCCGTTCTCGAGCCGGCGGCGACATTTTGCCACGGTGCTCCGCCGCGTCGGCGCCGCCCCACCTGTCGTCCGAGGTGTTTGCTCAGCTCGACTTTACAGCCGACTCGCAAACAGACCGATTGTCGTCCTGCCGGGGCTTAGGCCGACCTAGCCCGACAGTGGGGTGCATCCGGTAGACCGCCGGGGAGCTAAGGTGCCTGACGGGTGTAGGTGTGAGAGTGCGGGCGTCAGGAGACACGTGGGTGTAAGACTAGGTAATATGTAGGTATGGAAGCCAAATGACTGGTGTGTGTAGATGTGCGTGCGTCAGCCAGGATCCGGGCGGTGGTCAGTCAGGAGTCAGGCGGATGTGGACTGGAGACGTCAGACGACGTTTTATGTCTTCACCAGCGGATGAAGACGTAAGACGTCGGTAGGTGTAATGCCTGTCGGACTGTTTGTGTAAGGAGAGTCGGGCGGGTATGGGACTGTGGGAGTAAGACGTCAGTAGGTGTAACTGCCTGCCGAAGTGTAGTCTGTGTAGGCGAGACGAGTCGGGCGAGTGTGGGCGTGCGGACGTCGGCGGCGGGTGGGAGCCTGCAGCGGCACTGCGCTGCTGGAACTCATCAGAGAGGTAAACCATCAGGCAAACACTGCACGGCCCGCGGTAAACTGTCTGTCACTGGAACAATCAGCACGGCCACCGCTCCGGGAAACCGAGCTAAATCGACGCTGATCCAAACAGCCCAAACGACCGATCGCCGATCGCTGACGACGGCCGTCGGCGGCGGCGTGACGGCGGCCAGATCAACCCCCCCCCCCCTCCCCACAGCGGCGGAGGCGGACTGCGCAATAGCCTGCCGTGACTCACTCTCCCAGGATCGTGGGACTTTGATATCGCCCATATGCACGTAGATCAAACGACCCGGTCCCAAATGCCCTACGCCGTCTGATTTAGATTTCTATTTTTGGTCATTTTACGTCCACCCTCGTTTCCGCTTGCCTTGTTCCATTTAAGCCCGTTTCCCACTTGTAGGTATAGATCTTTTACACCCCGTGCAAAGTTGTATTCCATTAGCCCTGTTATATATTTTCTATCATTTATTCAATTCACACCCCGCAGTGTCAGGCTAACCTGCCCTAAATATCCCCAGCTTCACGTTCACAGTTTCTGTCAATTTCGAATCTATTCGCCTGTCATCCGTTCAGAAACCGTTGCCTTTGCCTAGTCCTTTTACAGGATGCCAGGCGTTATGATGGAGAGTAACTTGTTTATAAAGGTGTTCAAAGTTCGTCTACATAAGATCCGAAGAGAAGGTGTCCCAAAAACCGTCAGCATAACAAATGCAAATCATATACAAAATGCCTTTCCAAACTAAAAATTATCATTCAGTCATAAGTCATCTATGATCTCACCAAACTTAGCCTAGCCTAACCACGCCGCGTATTAAACGGGGCTGTTGCAAGCTCAGCTTTACCTGCCATTTGAAGGCACAATTGCTTATTTGCTTGGCTCAAAAGTTTGGAAAACTTATCAAAGTCGCTGACAATTCTTTCAAGTCCAAAAACTTTGAGCGACAAAACATACTCTCCGAAGCTTAAGTTCCATTGTATTGAAAATGAGCGTCGAAAGCACAAGCTGAACGTTATTCAAGTTCACGACCCTCCCCAACCGAGAAATTACTGAAAAACCGTCAGCAGTGTCCGAGACACATTGGTGTGGGATACCAAGATACCTATCGAATAACCCCTTCAAAGCCCATTCAAACAAATAATTCCAAATTTGGCGAGCACGGCTAACAGTTTCTCTCTCCGAGACGTGTCCGCATATCAAAACAATAATACGCCACTCTCAAACAACTCATCTTATGTCACGCCGACCTCCCACAACTCATAACCGTGGCGCCATCTTTCTAACAATCCCGCAGGCCCTCCCTCTCTCCCTCCTCATCTTCAGCACACCTTCCCGAATTCACTCTCCTCCTTAGAACTTCACCTTCCTGGGCGTTCTGGTGGCGGGCGCGGCGGAGACAGCCATCGTCTGCGTCTCCCTAAAGTCGTGCTTGTAGTCTTCCTCCAGTGGCCCGTCGCCGATGGTCGCCAGTCGCGGCGCGGTGGCCGCCGCCTCCTCCTCTCGGCGCTCCGGGCAGTCATCGGCCAGGTGGTCGCGGCGCTGGCACACCTTGCACGAGCCGCCCTTCGGGTAGACGCCGTTGGGGTTGAGTGCGCAGTCGCGCGACAGGTGGCCAGTCTGGCCGCAGACGAAGCAGACGGCGTAGGGCAGTTTGCCGCCGTCGGAAGGCCGCCGACACTCTGACAGACGGTGCTCGGTAGAGCCACAGCGGAAACAGAGGCCCGTCACCGGAGCCTTCAGGCCCGGAGCGCGGTTCGGACAGTCGCCGATGAGGTGGCCCGGCTGACGGCAGCCCAGACACACCTGCCGGAGGAGGGGAGAGTCAGATGACGGTGAGTGGGGAGGGGGAGATACCGAATAGGCGCCATATACCGAACACAATTGATCGAAGAACGCACAGACGCGAGTAACACGCAACGCACTGAACAGTAAATAACTCCACTTATGTACTTCCCGGGATGGCACCTGAACTATACCTATCCACACTTATCTTTTAGTAAAAAGTCCCACCCAGGGCTATATGCCTCATGTCCACTCACCCGCTTAGCGTCTCGTTTGCGTTTCATCTCCTCGCGTCGGCGGGCCGTCTTCATCGTCTGCTTGAGGACCATCTCGGAGACGCGCTGCAGCTTCAGCTGGCGGCGCAGCTCCTTGAGCCGGCCCACGGCGTCCGCCGTCATCCAGACGCCGTCAAACTTCACCATCCGCTCCTCCCGCGGTGCGCCGCCGCCGGGGTTTCGCACGTCCGCCACTGTTCGGCGCTTCGCCGGCGGAGAGCGCTCCTCACCAGGCGTGTCCGCCTCGCCGTCACTCGCGTCGTCCTTGTCTTCCTCAGCGTCAGACCCCTGGGCAACATCAGCATGGTCTCCGCCATCCTCGTCGTCGTTTTCGGCCGCGTCGTCTTGGAGCCGAGCGGCGGCGGAGGTGGGCTTTCGGGCACCACGGGCCGCCAGCTGCGAGAGCAGCAGTCGGTGCTCGGCACGTTTGCGTTTCTTCATCTCGCGTTTGAGCGTCTGCGGGTCGGAGATGGAGGCTGCCAGCTCGGCGCGTATCCGCTCCAGACGCGGCACGGCACGCCGGCGCACCCAGTAGCCCTCGAACTGGGTCATCAGTGGACCCTCGGCAGCAGAGGGGGACCGGAGGCCGCCGCCGGCAGCTTCTGCTGCCACTTCTGTCTGTGGCTTCTTGTTCTGTTTTTCACAGGTAAATTACCGATGTTTTTAGACATCGGCTGTGCATCCGATGTCTCTTCTGCTGAGAAATCATCTCCATTTGTTCATCTTTCATGATAGGAGGCTTCACCATGTCACCATCTTTTATGACATGTTTCTTTTCTCTTTGTGCATGTTGGCATCTTGATTTTTCCTTTTCTTTCCTTTAGTTGGCGACTTACATCATCTTCCCCTTGCAGATTGACATCAGGAACTTTTCCTTCACTATATCCTTCCAAATCAACTGATGTGGCAGCATCATGTTCAAATGCTTCTTCTTTTTCTTTTTTGCACCCTGAGATTTCTGTTCTTTCACTTCCTTATTTTGATAATTTTCCATGTTCACTTTGGTGACTCAGCTTCCATTGAGTCATCTGCATCAGATTTGCTGGAATAGTCAACATCATCCGAGAATTCTTGTGGCAGACTCAGACGCTTTGCATCTATTTTTTCCCTTTTTCTTGCCAGTGGATGCTGTCCTGAAGTGATCTAGCTGAGCTGACAACTTTCCCTTGGCTTTCTTGCCACTACCTTTCAGAGTTGCCACAGGTTTTTTGACAACAGAGGCATTTGAAGGCACCAGCAGCTGCAGCCGAGTGTTTCTCAGCTGATGGAGGTGCCATTTCTGACCATGGCGTAGCATCTAATGGAGGCTTCTTGATGCCTTTCGTTGAGTACCGAGCAAACCGAGTCATTGCTCAAGCTGAAATGAAAGAACAGTTCACATAAATTATTGTCGACACAAAAATGAAAAATGCAACTTTTTACCATATTACATTTACACAATGATTTTGACAAAACCACTCATTTTAACAAAATTGACTACCTACTACCAATAGCCTCTTCAATCATGTCAATGAACCTAGTTACAAATCATGCGTTCTGCGGGGTAAAATGAAATGAAGCTGAGCAACAAAATAATTTGAGAGCAAGGCCGTATATAAGCTTGAGAGAGATTAATAACAGTAACTTCTTTTTAAAAACGTACCTTTGCCCTGCAATCTTCACAGACGACGCACGTGCGCACTGCGCGTGCTCCACCTGCGAGCAAAATATGTCGCTAGAGCGCAAGAAGCGCAAATATGGAAGCATTGCACTAATTGCTACCCAAATCCCTAAATCCCTTCAGCTCCCCTATTCCGCCGTCGCCAAGCCGACGGTGCTGGATCGATGAGCGAAACACCTTCTATATACCCTGGAAACACCCACCACCAAAACCTCATCCCAGACCCTAGAAACGTTATCAAATATCAGTACTGTTGGCTTCACTGGAAAGGGGGATTAAGAAGACAAGCCTCGGTAAGTAATTAGAGTAGTCGGTCGCCAGACGCCAGGCATGAACTGTAAAGTTTTTGAAAGGCTTGTTGATGTTCGCAGTTCGACTTTCAAAGAGGCTTCGTATTTTTTTTTCCGGATGGCGTTATTTCCCTCGCCATCCGAATCAGGAAGTCGACAATACAATGAAAAATCCGCAAATGCCTACGTGAACTTTTTCGAACATCTCGATCTCGGCTTACATCTGCTGAAACAATTCGCACCTTGCGGTTTCCAGACGCGACTGTGAGGTATGGAGGAGCCGTACCCGTTCGCGGCGCTGCAGCTGCTGCTCACCTCCTACCGGCTGAAGCGGGGCTGCACCTGGACGACGAGCCGCCGCCGCCGCTGCCGGACGGCTGTGAGGACGTGGACGTGGGTCAGGTCCAGGAGCTGGTCGAAACGGGCCTGGATGGCGGCCTGCTGCCAACCTGACGGAGGTGCTCGGCTCGCGTCCGTCGCCCCGCTCCGGCGCCGGCCGGCCGGCCGCGGGGAGCGGGGTCCGGGCCGCGGCCGGCGGCGGGACCGTGACCGCGATCAGCGCCGGGAGTTCAGCCTGGCCGAGCAGGACGTCATCATCACCATCCAGGTGCAGGACGACGCGCAGCGGCGCTGCCAGGAGTTCAGCTGCGCCAAGCAGGCGCTGCTGGAGCACATGCCGTACTTCCGTGACGTGGTGCGTGGTCAACAACTGGAGAACGTCGACATCACCATCCACTGCGAGCTGGCGGTGTTCGGCTGGCTAATGCGCTGGCTGGAGAGCCGCTCGGCGGACGCCGCGGCCGCCGGAGCTCTCCGCCGACGTGGTGGGTCCGTGCTCAGCTCGGCCGACTTTCTGCGCATGGAGCACTCGTGGACGAGTGTGTGGCGTTCATCGGAGCTGACCTGTCGGCGGTGGCCGGTCGGCCGGGCGTGGCCTGCTGAGTGACGGATGATGGCACGTCTGCCGCCCTGTTCGACCCCACCAGCAGGTCGAGGCGCTGTCCGAGCACGAGCGGCTGCGCAGCCGGCTCTACTGCCAGCTGACCGCGAGGCTGTGCGGCGCACGACCGCGGCCCGCCGGAGCCCACCAGCGCACCGCAGCGCAGCTGTTCCGCTGTGCCGACTGCGGCCGACTTCTTCTACCAGAGGTAGCAGCTTACATACCCTGCGCAGCGCGTAACCTAGCCGTCTGCGCCGACGGCCGCGTGGCATACCGGCACCGCCGCGATACCGACTGGCAGCTGGGCGCCCACGTGGCCCAACTGCGGCGCCAGCTGCGCTCCTGGCGGCTCGTCTACTGGCGTCTGTGGGCGGCCGTGAACTTCCTCTGGTGCGCCCGCTGTGAGGCGCCGTTCGCCGCCGCCTACCTGGCCGGCTGTCGGTTCCACCCGGAGCCGGCGCGTTACGGCACGCTCGGCCGGTCGGCGTCCACCCCTCTCGGCCACCACCCGTGCTGCGGGGGTACGGCCGTCCAGTTCGACCCACTCCGGCTGCGCGGGAGTGCTGGGTGCCTCCTCCGCGACCACCTGGTGCAGCCGGCGCCGGACGCCGCGCTGCGAGCTGATGATGGTGTGTATGAGGATCTGCTGGAGCACCGCTCGCTGGCTGTCGAACCGCCGCCGGCTGCCGGGGCTGAGGGGGCGGTGGAGGGAGGAGGAGACGCCGCCCCGCTGCGCGCTCAGACTGAGCTGCAACTGGTGCCGTCTGGGGTCAGCGGCGGTGGCGACTGCGGCCTGCTGCCTGCCACGCTGCGGCCCAGGGAGGGCGAGGCTGCCGCCGCAGCTACACCACAGCGCTCCATATCGCTGGACTCGGCCGACTTCACCGCTTCAGATGACGAGGAAGAGGGTGCTCCTCCGCCGGAACCGGCGGCCGGGGCGGGGGCGGGGGCGGCGCGGCCGCGAACCGCCCAGCTGTGGCGGCGGCGCGGCGGCGAGCGGCCAGAGCCAGCGCGCCGCCGCCGCCCGCCGTCTGGACCCCGGCCGCCTCGACTCGTCACAACCAGGACGCCCAGCGACACCGTGAGACCGGCGAGCTGCGGCGGCTGGCCGACCAGCTCAGCGGCAGGCAGGCCGGCTGGCGCGCGCGGCGCGGACTCGCCGCTGCCGGGTCGTTCCTGGTGATAGAGCGCGAGCTGCGGGCCTCGGCAGAGCCGCCGGCGTCCGACGGCCGACACCGGAGAGGAGGAGGAGGAAATAGTGCGGGTACCTGTCCGCAGGTCAGAGGTAGCTAGAGTCGGGAGATCTTCGAAAAGTCACGACCCAGTCAGGTGCACCATTCAATATGAGCTCGCTTGTAGCGAGATAATAGGTATGGGCGCCTGTCTCGTTGCACTCAATGCGCAGTACGGATTAAATACACCAATAACGCACAACCTGTTCGCAGATTACCTAATTAACGGTAGAAACGATTGACAAACAAACTGATCAATAACAAAGACCATATATTAAAAATGTAAGATAACTAGGCTTCATAATATCGACTATGTAGAAAACAAATGCACCTGACAAGCTGAGATAATATGCACATAGACAGCACGACACTTGGCATGCTTCACAGCTCAACAAACCATTTCATATGGCAGCACCACTTCAGCTATGCACTTTTAGCGGTCAGAGCTGCCCGAACAGCACATCATCGTCATCATTAAACATGGCGTCGATCTCGGCCGCAGAAATGGTATCCGGTTTGTGTTTGGCGGCCGCTGGGGGCGGCGGCGCGGCGGGGGCGGGGGCGGGGGCGGCCGGTCTGGAGAACAGCCGGAGAGCGGGGGAGGCTGCCGCCGCCGCCCGGGGTGGGTGTCCCGACCCGGAGGTCAGGGGAGAGGTCGCGGTAGGTCGACTGGCGGCCGGCGCTGAGCGCAGGGCGGGGGACGCCGAGTTTGCACCTCCACTACTGCCACCACCGGTTCGCTGTGGGGTGGAATAGGGCGCTGGTCGGCCTCTGGAGGAACCCCCGCCACCTCTGCCGCGCCATGAGCGGCCACCGCGGCCCCGCCAGCCGCGGCCGCCGCCGCTGCCGCCGCCGGACAGCTGAGGGGTCGGGTACAGCTGCGGCCGAGGCGGGGACGGCGGAGGAGACTCCTGGAGTACGGCCACCTCTGGCGGCTCCTCCACGAGCCGAGCGGACGCCAGCTCGGCCTCACTGAGCTCGGAACTGACGGCAGAGGGCGAAGGACTGTTACCGACCACGTCAACTTGGTGGGAATGGGTTTACGAGTACACATATTGGAACAAGACACAAATCGCTGAGGAAATCTGCCCGATAGCAGCTGATAAACAAAAAGCATCTATATCAGAAACCAAAACGAAATATAATCTAATTAACATATCCAACTTTCACCAGCCAAAAGTAAACGGTAACCGTTTCAAAGTAAAGCTCATATGTCACAGGCTCCTGAATCTATAATTCCACTGCGTATTCCGTACCGACACCCCTGCCTCCCTACCACCTACCCGGACGACGGGCGCGGGCTCGGCCCCGGCCGGCGTCTCCGGTGCGAGGTAGACCAGACTGCGACGGGTCACACTCAGATAGAGCCGCCGCGCCGACTCCCGCCACACGACCACGTCACGAAGCAGTAGTGCGCAGCCCGGCCGCAGCGCGGCGCCACCGTGCTCAAACGCGTCCTTGGCTACGGTTCCCTCCATTTGACCTGCCGGGTAGGCGAGGACGGATACAGTCATCACCCGTACTTCTGACTGCATGCTAAGATCTAGCAGTGATCTTCAAATACGGGCAGGGTCTCAGAAAAACACGCCCCAAATGCAGAAGTGTTACCATTTGTCGAATTCAGCGATCTATGACGATGAGCAGCTGTTCCATTTTTGAAAATATGTTGTCACTTGCCGAGTGTTCCATTTCTATGCACATAAGATAGCATCCTCTCTAGATCTGTTCAAGTAACTACAGACGCTTCTCGATACAAACAGCTCTCGATGTTTGTAAATAGATTCACAAGGATGCCCTAATTGCCTGAATAAGCATTCTCCCCGGCGATCCAAATCACCAGCTACCGACGTTCTCCCTTCAACCGGCCGGTCCAATAGTCGCCCCCCCCCCCCACACACACACACTAACCAGTGGGGTCGCGGAAGGTGGCCTGGTAGCTGAGGTCCGAGGTGGGCTCCAGGCTGTGCAGCACGGCCGCCAGTAGGGGCACCTTGCGCAGCTGGTTAGCGGCCGCCGCGCGGCGCACCGCGCCCAGGTTAATGCGGCGCGGCAGGCCGTCGGCGTCGGCCGGCGAGAGTCGCAGCTCGGCCAGTAGTCGGCGCCACGGCCCGGCCTCCCAGGCGGCAGTGTCCTCCGGCTGCGAGAGCTGACTCTGAGCGGAGGACGTGGAGAGCGGTGAGCGTCGGCGAGTTGTGAGATAGGGTAAAGACGCCGCAGTGTAGGATAACAAAGGTTATGCAGGAAAGCGTACTAAAAATGCGAAACAAAAGGCTGATCATTGAACGCATTTGGGCTTATCGTCCTTACTTCACATTAACGGTAGAAGCTCAAGTCGGACCTTATTGATCGTGGCTGGTGTTATTTCCACCAGTGGAATAGCGAACGACACATGCAACTTCGTACACAACGTTTTCCTCAACAACGGGCAATATAACATGCATACTGCATAGTGCATACGTAATTAAAGCTAAACCACACACCAATACAAAAATGTCCGAGTCTGCCAGTCTCTCACGAGTTCACCAAAGTGACTACAGACGGCCTCGCACCCGCTCACCTCCGAGACCGGGTCATGCAGGGTGGGGTCATCGTCCTCCCCAGCGGCGATCGGGTCATCGTCCTGGAGACTGACCTCGTGCGCCAGTGTCAGCAGAGAGCCCTGTAACAACCGCCACAGCTGGTCAATACTGACACCGTATTATGGTCAGCAGGGAGCCCTGTAACGATTACAGGTCAGGTATAGCACCTCATGGGATCAGCAGGGAGCCCTGAAACGATTACAGGTTAGTTACAGTGCCACAGTGGAATCACCAGGGACTCGGCCTATAGCAACACAACAGGTCAATAATGGCTCACAGAGGTCACAGACAACGGACACAAGAGGTCAGTCGTTGTTCGCGAGCAGGCCGGGTGCTGCCACCGCGGCAACCGTGACCAAAGCCATGAACGAGAAATTACATTCACTAAAACGCAGTTCACACTTGCCCGTAAGGTCTGCCGGTGACGGGCCCGACACCGTCAAAACGGCCGAAACTGACGGAGCGACGGCCGTCAGGTCGACGGGCATGTGTGAACCGGCGGCGTTCGACGGCCGGCAACAGCTGACTGCGCCGGCGCCGGACCTGACGGCCGTCGCTTTGGAAAGTTCAGCAATGTTCAACTTTTGACGGTGACGGGCCCGTCGGTTTGAATGTCTGCGTGTTGGAGGAAGAGGAAAAGGAACGTTATCATGCAGCATGAAGCTTATATGCATTTTTAGGATCATTTATACCATTTTCCATCCATTTGTTGAGATGAAAGTATTTATTACGGCACGATATCTTGAGATTCGATCCCTGATTTAAATCAACGAACCGATTTGTCTTTCATTTAAATAAAGTTGCAGCATTATTTGACATAAAAATGTAAATGCGTGGTAATTTATTTCTGTAATTCAAATAATATTTTAACCTCTCGGCCTCTACCCCCTCCCCCATCCCCTTCCCCCATCTGCGTCAATCTCGAAAATGGTGCGCCATTTCTGTCACAGTATATGGCAGCCAATGGGAGCTACCAAATCTCAACTTTCGTTTGACGGGCTGCAGGCCGTCAGGTCGACGGTGACGGGCCCGACACCGACAGACTGACGGTCATGTGTGAACTGCGTTTAACAGTAACTGTCACGGATCCAAAGAGCTGCAGCAGTTGCTAATCTGAAATGTAATTCCAGAGCTGTGATAACACTAGAAACTATTTTTACATCATCTGCTTTCATTTCCAGGGAGCCACAGAATGTGTCTAAATGTGACAATAACATATGAGCTGGCCATTTGAGCGAATTCGTTTCGCAAGAAATAAAACGATAAAATTTATAGGCGCACCGGAAACATATGATCTGAGCTGTAATTTCACGGATAATTCACATCAGTCTAAGCCAGATAAGCAGAAGCTACGATCTTCATATGCAATTCTCCAACAAGAATGGGGGCGAAATTGCCCTGCGAAAAAAGCAATTGGAATGGGTTAACTATATTTTAACCAAAGAAACCACTTTAACGCTATAATCTACAATCTACTGTGGTGGGTACTGGATAGAATATGCCGGCCAATTGAGTCGACGCCAGCGCAGTCACACCTACCGTCATGGGTAGAATGCCGGCCGGTCCGGGGAAGCGTCTCTTCACTGCCGAGCCCGTCGAGCGCCGCCCACCGGAGCGTGGCACGCCAGACGACCGGCGAGAACCCGCCGGCATGTCACGTGACTCCCGGTCAGGGAGCGTCATGCCGGCCAGAGGTGAGTCACGTGCTCCGTTTCCAGGGAACGCCGACCCAGCGACCGGTGAGTCACCTGATCTCAGGTCAGCTAGTGGACACCGACTGGCTGGTGGGTCACGCGGCGGCGTTTTAGCACCGTTCCGCTTATCTTCCGTGTCACGTGGTGCCTCCCCTATGTCGTCCAGCATGTCACGTGGGCCAGTGGCGGCGCCGCTGGGCAGATCACGTGACTGAGAGCTGACGGCGCCGACGGTCGGGAGGTGGGCGGCCGCAGGAGCCGCCTCGGCCGCCTCACAGGCGTCTAGCAGGTCCGCATCCATTAGATCATCGTCGTCGGCGAACATATCTGCAGTGGACATCTCGGGCGAGGCCGGCGCCGCGGCGGGGCGGCAGCGGCGGGGGCGGCGGCGGGAGCAGGCCAGGAGGGGAAGGTCGCCGCGCCGGGCCGCAGCCCGAACATCTGGCTGACGCTGACCGAGTCAGGGGTGCAGCTGAAGCCTCCCAGTCCCGGGTCGTCAGGGCGGTCCGGACGGCCGGCGCCGGGAGCCGCCCAGCCGCCGCGCCGCTCGCTGCTGCTGGGGAGGGGTGAGATGGCATCCGACTTGGAGGCAGGACCTCGTCCAGGAAACCCTGCAAGGTCAGCAAAAGAGGCATTGGCAAAACAGCAGCGAACAAAATAGGGGGAGTATCTGTTTTCACACAAGCAACCCTTTAACTCCCTTTAAATATTTTTTGTCTATAATCACACCATTTACCAACTGCAGTCTGCAAATGTCAATAATAGAAACACCTAACCTCAGCAAAATCAAAATCTTCATCTTCAAAGTTCATTTTCTTGAATTGATGCTCTTCTCAGACAAGATGCTGTGCAATTGAACTACAAATATCTGGAAACAAAATGCAATCATCAGGAAAACAAAGAAAAGGACAGAGATGGTCTGCCTTTGGTGGGAGCAGTGATGGTTCATTGTAATCTGAACCAGTTGTTTTAGCAGAGTTGAGTTGAACAAAATATGGTTCTGATTCACATTAAGGCTAAGCACATCATGCTTTGCCATCCAAGCATCAAAATTTGAATCCTGCCAAAATGCAAATATGCCTGCAAATACCATAGGTAGGTAGCCGGTAGGTAGCTCAAAAGAGACCCTGCGTTCGATGTCTCTCGGACGACGAAGATTCTACACCGTCCGTCCAATAACATTCCATAACCACAGCCGAGCCCCCACAGACCTTGAACGTGATTGGCCGGACAACGTAATATCTTCGTCGTCCTAGACATCGAACGCGGGGAGTGTCTAGTCTAGAGTGCTGTCTAGTATTAACAAATTAACAATAAAAAAATAACATTTTCTGTGCATGTCACGTTCTCAATTCAACCCAAGTATCAAAACAATCCAAAAAATTATTACAAATGATTAATGGAATCCATCCCAGCTGGCAAATAATAAAATAGCGTGGCCCTCGTGATGGCTTAACACAAACTTGCGCACCAGCAGGCAGTGGGCTTCAGTTTAGTGATCCATGCCATGAAAATACAAAACTTGAGAAAAATAGCATTTTTTTGTAAGTTCCAAGTGACAAGCTGTGTGCGTTAACCAATAATGTACTATATTTTTAATTGTTCGGTGGAAAACCTTGCAACACGTGCCGAGAATCAAATGTTGGCGCGCATAATCTCAATATACCCTGCGCATAATAAACAACTGCGCTCTCGATCAGCTGGGCTCTGGTATTAACTGGATAATTCGCCAGCTGACGCCGTATGGTGGCGCTAGTGGAGCAGCACCATATGACGTCAGCAGAAAACACACCGTGAGCAGCTATGAAATGGGAGCGAGCAGCACGGAAATATCGAAAGGCGATGGACATGTACTGACTTTTGTCATTCAAGTACCACCAACAGCATACAAAAACCATATAATATCATCAAGACTGGTTCTGGAATCGATTCGTTCAGGTATTTAAAACACATACAAAATGCTTGTTACCAAATTCTGAAACAGTATAAGGATATTCTTGTTCCTTACTTTTACCTTGTGGAGTACTTTTACAATACCTTTTACTTGCTTTCTAGTATGCCCATCACTATCTGAGAATCTGGATTGCAACGCTGTAGGAAAACTTTTTTTTCATTTGTCATTTCTTCCACTTTTGAGCAGTGATAATTTATTTGGTTTTATACATTAAATAATGAAGACGGCTCCTAACTTTTAAGGGTTCTGCAGTGGCTCAGAGAGCAAATCAGATGTTTCCTAGAAACTTGAGGCCACTATTTTCTTATATGCTAGATAATACAAACATAGACATGTAAATAATGATACGGGTGTATAATTCTGCAGAGATATTAATTCAAAGTATTTAGCATCTTTCAAGAACCTTTCTAAAATATTCCATAATGACTTCTTTCAATACAAGGTGGAAGCAATTTCAGTTAACAATAAAGCAGCACAAGACAGTACCTTGAGCTACGATGATCCATAACCAATCGGCACCTGCAATTTGATCTTCGAGATGTACCCTGCCTCTGTAGTCTGTTCCCTGACTTTCCCTTTTCGTTGTGCCGGGTGAAGTGAATATTCTGTGAATATTCTTCTGACAGTCAGTTTTTAGTCCTACATTATGTTGTCAATCAGATTTAATTGGTTCAAAAACCGTCGTAGTCCGTCTCATTCGCAGTCTACATCTCTACATGCGCACCCATACATGCTCAAAATTTTCACTACGTATGTACTACGTACCCTGCAGCGTACCCTGATGAAAAATGTTTTGTTGAAATCAGAGACACTTCCCAAGGTAGGCCATCGTCCATGGCCATGTATTTAAGTCAAAACAGATGAAACAGATAAACACAATTCCAATCATCAAGTCAACCAGCATCGACAATCTGCACATAAGTTCTAAACCTATTGCAAGACTACTTTGTATTCAAGCTTTGTATTGCAGAAGGGTGAAAGCTGCATGGAATTATGCGACAATTTCAGCGTGCATCCACGCTCGAAAGAGCAGGGTTAATTGTAACAATCCATAATAATAACGTAATTGTAGGTGTTGTGATTCGGTTGTCTCTTGTCTGTGCTGGCCATTGCGCGGGCGGTCCAGCGGCGGAACTCGGCTTCGCCGCCGTGGCGCGCTGGCAGTTGCTCCAGGTGGCGCTCGGCACACCTCGCCAGATGGCGAGCCGGTCTCGAGGTCGCGGGTTGCAGACACTGTCAAGGCGGCGGTTCACGGCCCCGAGCTGCAGGGCGCTGCGCTGCCATGCACTGCTGCATTGGTGTGGCGTTTGAGAGGAATTCGTCTCGACGTTCCAGCGTTGCGAATGTGCGAGTTTGTTGATGTTTCCATGGAGACCCAATACACCGCTGCGCGCAGCGCGCTGCAGCACAGTGCCGTGAAACACCGTCCATGTCGCCACGGTCGGCCGCTGGCGCAAGATGTCATCTGACAGCCGGCGAGGAACGACCTGAGGAGTGAGCCGTAGCTGCTTATGACGGACCACACAGAAGAACGCCTCACACTCCCGACAGGACAGTCCCCTGAAGTTCCTCATCGCCGGGCTGAGGGAGGGACGACTCGTAGTGTCTCAGTCAGGCAGAAGGTATTCCTGCATGCGGGCCGGATGCACCGAGCTTAGGGCCAGAGTCTCCAGTGGCTCCCCTGACCCCTAGCTGGTTTATGAAGTCCAGTTCGGCCACGGTGACTGGAAACAGGTCTGGAGGGACTTGTGGGCGGCCCCCAGGGCCGCAACGTCGCTGCTCGGCACTTCCTCCATGCTGGGGTTGATGGATTCCAGAATCCAGCAGGCAATGCCGAGTGCCCATCAGGAACGAGCAGCACAGGAGATATGCTACGGGGTGTCCTCCTCCCAACAGACGGGCAGAATGCAGCTCCGCAGTGATGATCAACACACTGATTGCACCCGGCTAGCCGAGAGGGCGCTTGCCTGACTGTAGCGCTACTGGGTAGAGCCGGTCCAGTTGCTGGCTGATAGCTGGTGACATTCACAGTCGCTGATTGGTTGCCGCAAGTGGGAGTCTGCCACTTGTCAGCAGTCAGAACCAACTGGCTGGCCAGGCCTGGATGGTGCAGGCACTTGTTGCTGTTGGCAGCTTGGTGGCTTACTGTAGTCATAAAGACTTGTACTTGGATGAGGTTACTCCCTTCCTTGGCAACAGAGTCCATTCTCCTGTTTCCCTCCAGGCCACAGGGTGAGGGTAAGCTGGAGCACGCAGCAAGCTAGGAGTGCACTCCGAACCTGTACACAATAGAATTGCA